>NC_041341.1:8849798-9186048 GCF_004354835.1 Perca flavescens
AGTTCAAGTTCAAGTTACTTTATTTATACCCGGAGGTAGATTTTGTTTGCAGTAGAGTCACACATCATCACATTATCCCACATTCTCACATTATCACACATCATCAGAAAAGTTCTTATCAGTCCAGAATAAGATAATACATAAACCTACATAAAAAACGAGTAAACATTTGTGCAAAATATAGCTATAACTTGTTCCTCAATGTAATGGCTACAGGAACAAAACTGTTTTTGTGTCTTCTTGTTTTACACCTGGGGATCATAAACCTACGTCCAGAGGGTAAAAGCTGGAATTCTGTGTGCAGTGAATGAAATTGAACTAGTTAAGCGCTGTACCGGTTTTGTGTACAGGGTCTCCACGTTAGGCTGTGGCTCACCAATCAGCCTGCTAGACCACTTTACTACTTGGTTGAGTGAGTTTTTATTTTTCACATTGAGGTTCCCAAACCAGGCTGCTAGCGCAAATGTTAAAACAGATTTAATAAAAGCGTTATAAAAAAGGATCATGATAGATTTATCAACATGGAATTTACCCAGTTTCCTCGAACAAAACAGGCGCTGATGCCCTTTTTTACGTACCAGTTCACAGTTAGTTTCAAATGTGAGTTTGGAGTCTATTATCATCCCCAGATATTTATACGAATTCACACATTCAACAGTTTGACCATTGATTGCTGTAGTTTCTTGTGTTTGGATTGTTTATTTCCTAAAATCAATCAGCATGTCATTTGTTTTAACTACATTTATTTGAAGGTGAGATGCGTCACACCATGTTAGTGTGGCTAGATGGAACTGTGAAACAGAGGAAAGGTCATTACTTATTTCTTTTATTAGGCTTTTCATAACACAAGATATGAAACCCAACGCTTTGGATGCCAATATGTGTGCCAATTCTTGTTCCTGGAAGTCGGTCCCTCATATGGTCGGGGGGCCAACGTCTAGTCTGTAATGTCTCTTGGTCGACTTACAGTAAGAATGGACCTTTTTCACAGCAGACATTTTGACTTGTCATAGTAGGAAAAGCACAGCTGAAATTGATAACCATAACAATGGCTCAATTCCATCAAGTGTCCCAGTAAGCTATTTCAGTAAGTCAGCATGTACAATACCAGGGTCTCTCCTAAGTGGAATGCAGCCATCATTAATGGTTTTGAATACACCTGTGCTTTTCCTACTATGACATGTCAACATGTCTGCTGTGAAAAAGGTCTATATATGACTCTATAATCGTCTAATCTGACACAGTGCAGATTTTAATAGATAAAAAACATTGTGTAGTCTGAATATATGAGTTGAAGTAAATCAGAAAAACTGAACAAAATATTCTGCAAACGCATACAGTTTATTAAACTTATGCAAAGACTAATAATAAATAATTATAAATACATTACAATATAAATATAGTCAAAATTTGAATATGCTCAGATGTGTTATTTGGTATTAATTATCAACTAAAAATGTTCATTTTAGTTTTGACGTTTGTATGATTCTTTTACCTGTTAATGAAAAGATAATATACCGTGACCCCAGATTGCAGTAAATGACAATGTTGAATTGAAATCTTGTGTTATAGAGCTCAACAGTGACTGCCTACTTTTGTAACAGCTCTGGTTCCGGAAGTGATTTTCACCATTCAACATCTCCACTGATGTTTGATTAAATGATTATATTAAGATTTTTAATCTTGGAACCAAACCATCCAGCTATGAGATGAATTGTGATGATAAAACATTTGACTTGGCGCAAAAGAACATTCTGAAAACAGCAAAAAAAGGCAAAGGTGTAACACTGTGTACAGAAACGATCATAGACTTCAGTGGTAACAGCTCGCTATAGCTGTTCCTGGTTTGCCGGTGCGATAAAGATTTCCATGGTAACAGCGAGCCCCACCAATCAGAGATGTCGTTGTTACGCTTAGGATTGTGGGTAGTGTAGTTATTCTCCATGAGATCACGATTATAACTTTTAATAATGTTTTTCTTTTAACAATGTTAAAAGAAAAATATCATACAATATCATACAGATGTGTGGCATCTATAGGGCCAAAAACTTTCGTTTAACAACCTCGTAGCTCGTGGTGGTCAGTCTACCTTGTATGGCTTAGACATAATGGCTAATACTCAAAATCTTTATGGAGAAAATTAAAAGAAGTTTTACTTCCGCAACCATGCTGTTGAGCTCTATACAATACCTCTACTATATAGAATTTCCAAGTTAAAGAAGGAAGACCTGGTGGTTTTGGACGTTTAAAAAAAATAATATCCTCAATGTTGCTTTGACTTAGAAACAGAGACTGCTCGATAATTTAATAATAGGTTTATGTAATGGCCATGAATTTAAATTATTCAAAATGAGAAGCCTTGTTCTTTCCATCAGTTTAGTATGGCAAATATCTCTTAGTACTTTCATACCCACATGAGCCTCAGCCAACATTCGTATAGAAGAGCCAGTCAGAGGAATCAGAGCTGGTTTCTGAAGATTTTTTTTAATAGTATCCTCAATGGATAATTTAACAATATTATAGCCTTATATGTTTTGGCCATCCATTTTAATTATTCCAAACAAGAATACCTTGTTCTTTCCATCAGTTTAGTACGGAACAAAACAGTGAAGCATAATTGCTGAATTTATATAACATTTAACCAGAATTTATGTGAACTGGCTAGCGAGACAAGGCATTAACAAGAGTCTTAAATCTTACTAAGTGGCATTAATATTAGCTAGCTTAAGTGGCTACTGTTAGCTACATCTTGGGTTAACTGCAATTTATCCTCTAATGTGATTTTTTATTTTTTTTTATTTAAGTGCCTTCTATGTTTCGTACGATGTAAAGGTGCTCACTCAGGGTTTGAAACCTGTAAATATTTTAGCCAACACTTTTGTAATAAAGGAGTGACTTGTATTTATCAGCAACATCTGCAAGCAGGTTATTTAGCTAATTAATGAATGCTAATGTGTACACACTACATTATGTAATACTAAATAAAATATTAAGCTTGCTTTGAAACTATAAGTAGTATTTTGAGTTCAAGACAAGTCAAGTGAACTTTATTGTCAATTCTGCAATATGTGCCAGACATACAGAGCATAAATAATGAAAATACGTTTCTCTCTGACCCACAATGCAATAAGGACATGTACAAGTATAATATAAATTAAGATAAGTAATATATACAAATAAAGATAAAAAACATAAGTAATATGTATAATACAGTAATAAATTCTAAATAGTGCAAATGTAAGGTAAAACCAAACAGTATAGAAAACTAAAGATATTGAAAATATGCAATATAAAAGGAAGAGTTCCAGAGTTTCTTCTTTTATGATGTGGCCAGGGCTGATCCTGATGGGGTGGGGTTCAGAGTCCAGTGTTCTTGGGGGCAGAGGGGAGGGTGTTGAGCTTCCTGACAGCCTGGGGAACGAAGCTGTTTGCGAGTCTGGTGGAACAGGCTTGGAGGCTCCGGTACCTTACCCTATGGCAGGAGGCTGGGTTAGGGTTATTGTCCAATTATTAATTATCCTGTATCCTATTAGCCTGTAATGACTCATTGTTATATGCACAAAATATTAATCCTTCCAAAATCAATGGTCTGTCACAGCATATGTTCGTTGGGTTTAACAGTAATATGTACTGTAGAGCCAATTTTACCATTAGATTTAAAACATTTTAGAATTAAAATGTACTTGCTATATGTTTATGACTCTTTGTTTGTACAATAATGTATAAAACTGTGTATTATTTCATTGTGACAGTAAAACAAAAAAACTTGACAAAAGTTAAAAGAGTGCAGACATTATTTATTTAGTGGTGTTTGACACATTCAGTGAACATTTAGTTGCAGGAATCAGTGATACGCCTCATGCTCATCCACCTCATGCCACTCATGCCCATGTCCCTGAAGCTCCTGTACTCTCCGGGCCTCATGTACATCATCCTGCCTCTGTAGTTGGGCTGCTCGTACATCAGCCAGTGGCCGTCCATCACGTGGCAGGACTGGCAGTCGTTCATACGGTAACGGTCCATGATGTTGTCACAGTCGTCCATCAGCTCGTAACTCTGACCACCGAAGTTCTCCCTCTCATAGATCTTCATCCTGAACTGACCTCTGTGCTGTTTTTTGGAGTGAACAAAAACAAATGAATGTCTTGATATCAAGTTCTGTGCTGTTTTTTACCCGTACTGTCGAAATGTAGTATTACGGATGCCGTGTTATACCTACCATGGGAATCATACGGCAAGACCTGATGCTGTCCCTCATTCCCATCATGCTCATGTAGTCAGCATACTCGCCCCTCCTCATGAAGTACTGGTTTCCCATGTAGTTGGGACGGTCGTAGACCATGAAGCAGCCGTTCTCCACCCTGCAGGACTGGCACCTGCTCAGGTAGGAGGACATGTCAGAGCAGTCGCTCATGCACTCATAGTGGCGACCCTGGAAGTTCCTCTCCTCGTAGAAGATAATCTGAAAATAGTTTATTGAAATGGTGAGAAGAAAAAGCAGCAAGGTAAATACGGTAGTCCTATTTTGTAGCTAATTGCAAAAAGATTTTTAATAGTACCTTGCCCCTCATGTTCATGCTGGTGTTGGTCATGTTGGCTGTATATGTGCTGCTGCTCCTGAACTGCCTTCCTACCTGTTTAACCCTTTCCTTTTATACACGACCAAACGTAAAGAATGAGTGCCCCTCTACCCCTCAGAGAGCCCCCTTACTCAGCAACTTACTATGGAAGCCAACAGAAAGCAGAGGTTATTTAAATTTTTTGTCAACTGACGCTGCGTCTGTGATGCCTTGTGACATCCCAACAAAAATACCAGCATTTTTTGCCTTCTTTCGCAGAGTAGACCAATGACAAATTCCACGTGTTTCGTGGTGTTGACCCATAGGAGCACAGAACTGTAAACATGGTGATGAGGAATGATGTTAGTGTGGCTAGGTGGAACTGTAAAACAGAGGAAAGGTCATTACTTATTTCTTTTATTAGGCTTTTCATAACACAAGATATCAAACACAATGCTTTGGATGCCAATATGTGTAAACATTCTTGTTCCTTGAAGTCGGTCCCCCATATGTTCGGGGGGCCAACGTGTAGTCTGTAATATCAGTAAGAATATATGACTCTATAATCGTCTAATCTGACACAGTGATGATATTAATAGACAAAAAACATTGTGTAGTCTGAGTATATGATTTGAAGTAAATCAGAAAAACTGAACAAAATATTCTGCAAACGCATACAGTTTATTAAACTTATTCAAAGACTTATAATTAATAATTATAAATACATTACAATATAAATAATTTAGTCAAAGTTTGAATATGCTCAGATGTGTTATTTAGTATTAATTATCAACTAAAAATGTTCATTTTAGTTTTGACGTTTGTATGATTCTGATATTGACAGGAATTGGCTACACCATAATGTACGGTTTAGCATTTACATATTTCAAATAAATATAAAAATAAAAACATATTTTAAATGATCTTGTTTTACCTGTTAATGAAAACATAATATACCGTGACCCCAGATTGCAGTAAATGACAATGTTGAATTGAAATCTTGTTTTATAGAGCTCAACAGTAATCGCCTACTTTTGTAACAGCTCTTGTTCCGGAAGTGATTTTCACCATTCAACATCTCCAGTGACGTTTCATTAAATTATTATAATAAGAGTTTTAAGCCTAGAACCAAACCATTCAGCTATGAGATGAATCATGATCATAAAACATTTGATTCGGCGAAACAGCTTGCTATAGCCGTTCCTGGTTCGCGGGTGCAGTAAACATTTCCATGGTAACAGCAAGCCCCACTAATCAGTGATGTCGCCATTATGCTTAGGATTGTGGGTTGTGTAGTAATTCTCCATGAGATCGCGATTATAATGTTGAAAAATGTTTTTCTTTTAACAATGTTAATATACAGACGTGTGGCTTGTACAGGGCCATAAACTTTCGGTTAACAACCTCGTAACTTGTGGTCAGTCTACCTTCTATGGTTTAGACATAATGGCTAATACTCAAAGTCTTTATCGAGGAAATTAATGGAAGTTTTATTTCCGGACACATGCTGTTGAGCTCTATACAGTAGCTTTACTATATAGAATTTCCAAGTTAAAGAAGGAAGACCTGGTGGTTTTGGACATTTAAAAAAAATTATATCCTCAATGTTCCTTCTGTCAGGGCCCCTCCTCCCTGAGCTGTCTCCCCTTCCATTTTGTGTGTCTCCCTTGCCTCTGCCCCTTTTGTGTCTGTGTTGTTTGTATCCGTCCGTCTCTTTTTGTCCCTCAGTGCCCTGAATCCCCACTTCCAGTGAAGGCACCCCGGCACCAAGGCTGCTGCAATCACTACTCATCTACCACACCTGCTCCAGTCCACGCACCTGGGGCTGATTGCCACTCTCCCTATATTAGGGAGAGGTCTGCCTTCAGTCCCCGCCAGATAATTGTTTCAGCCACACGCCGTTCTCCCTCCACCGCCGGTCACTGCTTTTGTCCCCTTCCCAACTGGATCTTCTGTTTGGACTCCTCGTGCCGACCTCTACCTTGCCCTCCGTGCCTCTGGACCCCCAGCCTGTTTCCGACTGTCCTTGCCAGCCGTTTGTACTTCTGCTGAGCTCCAACCTACTCATACTCGCTCCCATAACCTCCACGACGGAACCCCATCCACATTATTCATTTTCCAATAAACAGTTGTATTGTTGAACTCAATCTGTGTTCTGCTTTTGTGTCCTGCCCCGTCCAGAGCGTGACAGAATTATCTGGCCAGTATGGACACAGCAGGCACAGGCGACCTCCGTGAAGCCGTGACCCACCAGGGAGTTCTGATCGGACAACATAACACCGCTCTCCAGGAGATCATGGCCACACTCCGGGAACTCTCACACAGTGTAGCGGCTCTGGGAACCCGTCCCGATCCACCTGCACCTACAGCCCCTCCTGTCCCTCTCCCCGCTGCTGCCGCAGCAGTCCCTGTATCCACCGGACACCAGGAACCCTGGGTATCGGCACCCTCCAGGTATGCTGGGGATTTGGGGGTCTGCCGATCCTTTTTGCTGCAGTGTGGACTGGTGTTTGACCAGCAACCCGCCACATACGCCTCTGAGAGGTCAAGAATAGCCTATGTCATTAGCTTGTTGGATGGTGAGGCGCTACAGTGGGCAGGAGCAGTTTGGGAGACCCTGGTACCTGGTACGGAGTCGTACACCGCCTTCACGGTAGAGATGTGTAAAGTGTTCGACCACCCCTTACATGGTCAGGATGCTTCAAAAAGATTATTTTCCATAAAGCAAGCTAGTTGCAGTGTAGCGGAATATGCCATATCTTTCCGTACACTGGCGGCGGAGAGCGGCTGGAACCAAGAGGCACTATTGGCGGCATTCAGCAATGGTTTGAATGAAGGCATTAAAGACGAGTTGGTTTCCTACCCTGAGCCCAATACTCTTGATGATTTAATAACTTTGTCTATGCGTATCGACACCAGGATGAGAGAGAGACGGAGAGAAAGACGGAGCAGGAGGAGTCAGTCACCACCACCGTCACGATCCCGAGGGGGGCGACGCTCATCCCACGGTCCCTGTTCGGACCCCCATTACACCGGAGCCGGAGCCTGTTTCCGAACCCATGCAACTCGGGCGATCTTGCCTGACCGAGAAGGAGAGAAAGAGAAGGATGGACGAGAGACGTTGCCTTTATTGTGGGGAGATCGGGCATTACATCTCCACCTGTCCAACACGTCCGGGAAACGGAAGGGCTCGCAGGGAATGAGGGTCACCCTTGCGAGCCAGACCACCGCCACCACCGGATCGCGGACCCGCACCACTCGCAGGGCTGTCATCAGCCATAAAGGTCAGTCCTATCCTTGTCTTGCCTTAATCGATTCGGGGGCGGATGACAGTTTTATCGACGATGATTTGACCAGGCAAATGGGGCTGAACACAGTACCTCTCCAGAGGAGAATAGAGGCCAGGGCGGTAGATGGATGCCTACTGTCTAATATCACCACTAGGACAGAACCCCTCAAACTCCAGTTGTCAGGCAACCACTATGAGAATACTAGTTTTCTTGTTATTCAGTCCCCTCAGACACCAGTTATCCTCGGCCATACCTGGTTAGTGCGGCACAACCCACAAATCGACTGGGTCTCGGGAAAGATAACGGGATGGAGTACACCTTGTCACAATCTGTGTTTACAGTCAGCCTCTCCCAATGTCCAGGTCCGCATAGACACACCTGAACCCCCGGTAGACCTTGCTACTATTCCCAAAGAGTACCATTGCATCAGTAAAGTGTTCAGTAAAGACCAGGCGCTTACCTTGCCGCCACACCGTCCATATGACTGTGCCATTGACCTGATTCCCAACGCCACTTTCCCCAAGACTAAACTGTATAGCATCTCTAAGCCGGAGAGGGAGGCATTAGAGGAGTATATTCAGACAGCACTTACTGCGGGTCAAATCCGCCCGTCTTCATCACCCGTGGGGGCGGGGTTTTTCTTTGTGGGAAAAAAGGACGGGGGTTTGCGTCCCTGTATTGATTTCCGGGGCCTTAACGATATTACTGTCAAGAATAAGTACCCACTACCACTTATGAACACGGCTTTTGATTCCCTACAGGGGGCGAGCATTTTCACCAAACTAGACTTACGTAATGCATACCATCTCATTAGAAT
This sequence comes from Perca flavescens, assembly GCF_004354835.1. Lineage (NCBI taxonomy): Eukaryota > Metazoa > Chordata > Actinopteri > Perciformes > Percidae > Perca > Perca flavescens. The sequence continues at coordinate 8,858,465 of NC_041341.1, forward strand.
GAAGGAAGGTCATGAATGGCTCACAGGTTTCAACACCCCCCTCGGCCACTTTGAATATACAGTCATGCCTTTCGGATTAACCAATGCTCCTGCAGTTTTTCAACATTTCATTAATGACGTCCTGAGGGATTTTATTGGGAGAAGCGTGTTCGTGTATCTGGATGATATATTGATTTTCTCACCAGACTACTCCACCCACGTTCAGCATGTCCGTCAGGTCCTCGATCGTCTCTTGGAGAACAGACTGTATGTCAAGGCGGAGAAATGTGCTTTCCACACATCCACCACTTCGTTCCTGGGATTCACCGTTTCCAAGGGGGTAGTAAGCATGGATCCCGCCAAGGTACGGTCCGTCCTAGATTGGCCCACACCTAGCAATCGAAAACAATTACAGAGTTTTCTGGGGTTCGCCAATTTCTACAGACGTTTTATAAGGGATTACAGTCAACTTGCCTCTCCCCTCACAGCGCTCACCTCCTCTGCTCAGCCCTTCCTTTGGACCCCTGCAGCCAACCGGACCTTTCAGAACCTCAAACAGCGTTTCACCACAGCCCCAGTGTTGACGTTACATGACCCCACGCGTCAATTCATCGTCGAGGTGGATGCATCCGATACGGGACTTGGAGCTGTCCTCTCCCAGCGCTCCGCCACCGATGGTAAGGTCCATCCATGTGCTTTTCTCTCCAGGCGTCTCCTACCGGCCGAAAGAAACTACGATGTGGGCAACAAGGAACTGCTAGCGGTCTTAACCGCACTTAAAGAATGGCGTCACTGGCTGGAGGGGGCAGAGCTGCCTTTTGTGATATGGACGGACCTTTAAAACCTCCAGTACCTGCGCACCGCAAGACGCCTCAACCCAAGACAAGCCAGGTGGGCTCTGTTTTTTGAACGTTTTCAATTCACTATAACATACCGTCCAGGTTCCAAGAACGGGAAGCCAGACGCCCTGTCCTGTATGTACGCGAAGGAGGATGACGAATCCCCCTCCCCTGACAACATCATCTCCAGCCAGTGCGTCATAGGGGCCATTACATGGGAGATAGAGAAAGAGGTCATGGAGGCTCTTAAAACCGAGCCCAACCCTGGTAACGTACCACCCAACCTCTTGTTCGTTCCTGCTGCTGTCAGATCTTCTGTTTTAAAGTGGGCCCACTCCTCACGCCTTACCTGTCACCCTGGCATAAAACGCACCCTGTGTTTCCTCAAAAGGAGATTTTGGTGGCCCTCCATGAAAGACGACGTTACTGCTTACGTTTCTGCCTGTTCTGTTTGTGCCCTCAACAAGACCCCGAATCAACCCAGTTCTGGTCTCCTACGCCCACTACCCATCCCCAGACGACCATGGTCCCACCTGGCCCTGGACTTCATCACCGGCTTACCTCCATCTGACACTAATACTGTAATCCTTACCATTGTGGATCGTTTCTCCAAATTTGCTGTATACCTACCTCTACCTAAACTACCCACTGCTACAGAGATGGCGGACATCCTGGTCTGTGAGGTGTTCCAGCGTTACGGTCTCCCTAGTGACGTCGTATCGGATAGAGGACCTCAATTCGTGTCCGCCGTCTGGAAATCGTTCTGTCATGCCATTGGAGCCACGGCAAGCCTCTCCTCTGGATTCCACCCACAGACCAACGGGCAGGCGGAGCGCGCAAATCAGGCACTCGAAACCACCCTGCGTTGCTTGGTGTCCACTGACCAACAACATTGGTCATCGCAACTGCCTTGGGTGGCTTACGCCCACAATACCCTGCCTACAGCTGCTTCCGGGATGTCCCCGTTCCAATGTCTTTTCGGTTACCAACCACCTCTGTTTCCCTCTTTTGAAAGAGACTTGGCGGTGCCATCTCTACAAGCCCACATTCGCCGATGCCACAGGACCTGGCACCGTGCACGGAGGGCGCTGTTACAGACCTCCGCTCTGTACCAACAACACGCCAACAGACGTCGTACCCAAGCACCCCGTTATGCCCCTGGAGACAAGGTTTGGCTGGCTTCCAAAAACATCCCTGTCAGAACAGAATCCAGAAAACTCCAGCCCAGGTACTTGGGCCCTTTTGTCATCCAAGATGTAATAAACCCTGTCACCATGAGACTGAAACTGCCACAGACCCTCAGAGTGCATCCTGTGTTCCATGTTTCCTGAAGCCTGTCCGTCTCTGTCCCCTGTTGCCCCCGCCTCCACGACCTCCTGCCCCGCGCCTTCTGGACGGTGATCCCATCTACACCGTCCGCCGTCTGATGGATGCCCGGCGGCGGGGGCGTGGGATCCAATACCTGGTGGACTGGGAGGGCTACGGTCCCGAAGAAAGGAGTTGGGTTCCTCGTCGCCACATCCTGGACCCCTCTGTCATTCGGGATTTCCATCGCAGCCATCCTGATGCCCCGGGTGGACCGCCCGGTGGCGTTCCTAGAAGAGGGGGTCCTGTCAGGGCCCCTCCTCCCTGAGCTGTCTCCCCTTCCCTTTTGTGTGTCTCCCTTGCCTCTGCCCCTTTTGTGTCTGTGTTGTTTGTATCCGTCCGTCTCTTTTTGTCCCTCAGTGCCCTGAATCCCCACTTCCAGTGAAGGCACCCCGGCACCAAGGCTGCTGCAATCACTACTCATCTACCACACCTGCTCCAGTCCACGCACCTGGGGCTGATTGCCACTCTCCCTATATTAGGGAGAGGTCTGCCTTCAGTCCCCGCCAGATAATTGTTTCAGCCACACGCCGTTCTCCCTCCACCGCCGGTCACTGCTTTTGTCCGATTCCCAACTGGATCTTCTGTTGGACTCCTTGTGCCGACCTCTACCTTGCCCTCCGTGCCTCTGGACCCCCAGCCTGTTTCCGACTGTCCTCGCCAGCCGTTTGTACTTCTGCTGAGCTCCAACCTACTCATACTCGCTCCCATAACCTCCACGACGGAACCCCATCCAAATTATTCATTTTCCAATAAACAGTTGTATTGTTGAACTCAATCTGTGTTCTGCTTTTGTGTCCTGCCCCGTCCAGAGCGTGACACCTTCAACATAGAAAAAGAGACTACTCAATAATTTAACAATAGGTTAATGTAATGGCCATGAATTATAATTATTCCAAAGAAGAAGCCTTGTTCTTTCCATCGGTTTAGTATGGCAAATATCTCTTAATACTTTCATACCCACATGAGCCTCAGCCAACATTTGTACGGGGAAGGAGCCAGTCAGGGGGATCACAGCTAATGTTTAGCAAATTCACAATGCTTTATCGTTGTAGGCAGAACAAAACAGTGAAGCATAATTGCTGAATTTATCGAATATTTAACCAGAATTTAAGTAAACTGGCTAGCGAGACAAGGCATAACGACTCATATTTAATGTCGTAAATATTAGCTTGTTTAAGTGGCTACAATTAGCAACATCTTGGCTTAACTGCAATTTAACCTCTAATTGGATGGGTTTTTTTTAAATCTTGAAGTGCCTTCCATGTTTTGTATGATGTACAGAAGCTCACTCAGGGTTTGAAACCTGTAAATCAGGGGTCCTCACCTACATTTTTCCAAGGGTAGACATTCCAGGGGCCAGACTTTCAAATAAAGAAAATAAAATGTATTTATACCTAATATACCTGTCCTTGTTTGATATTTTCACTTTCTTACTAAATTAATGTTATAGTTTTTTACATGTATTAGTGTGCACAGACTCATAAATTCATAATAACTAGGCTACTTAACTAGAAAATACTCTCATTAGGAGGCAGTTCACTGAGGAGTGATGGTTAAAGTCTGTATAAAAATGACGATGACGTCATTTACTTGCTTATTAAGTAGCCACATTGATTTGTTTTGGTCATAGATCCATGGATTTACCACTGCAGCGGATAGGCAGCTAAGTTTTTTAGAATTTGTCAAAATTTCAAGATTCTATAGCAAACTACAATAACAAACCTACAGCTTTTGTTTTTTGCGTGTTTGTAAAAAATGAACTCTGCAAAAACTATTATTACTATTACTTTTTGTTGGTATGTCTATTACTATTACTATTACTACTCTGCAAAAAATTATCATTACTATTACTTTTTGTTGGTATGTCTATTACTATTACTACTCTGCAAATGGTTTTTGCAGAGTAGCATGCCGTGTTTGTGTAAAACAGCGAGATGGACGAGAGCAAACTGCGCAGACAGAGCAGATTGAAATATCGCTTCCTAAATGTTTATGCCTGTAGACAGGTAAGTGGGTATTTATAAGTATTGACTTTTTACTCACAAAGGTTTATTGTACTTATAGTAACGAGTGTAGATGGAACTGTGAAACAGAGGAAAGGTCATTACTTATTTCTTTTATTAGGCTTTTCATAACACAAGATATGAAACCCAACGCTTTGGACGCAAATATGTGTTTACATTCTTGTTCGTGGAAGTCGGTCCCTCATATGGTCGGGGGGCCAACGTCTAGTCTGTAATGTCTCTTGGTCGACTTACAGTAAGAATGGACCTTTTTTACAGCAGACATTTTGACTTGTCATAGTAGGAAAAGCACAGCTGAAATTGATAACCATAACAATGGCTCAATTCCATCAAGTGTCCCAGTAAGCTATTTCAGTGAGTCAGCATGCACAATACCAGGGCCTCTCCTAAGTGGAATGCAGCCATCATTAATGGTTTTGAATACACCTGTTTTTTTCCTACTATGACATGTCAACATGTCTGCTGTGAAAAAGGTCTATATATGACTCTATAATCGTCTAATCTGACACAGTGCAGATTTTAATAGATAAAAAACGTGTAGTCTGAATATATGAGTTGAAGTAAATCAGAAAAACTGAACAAAATATTCTGCAAACGCATACAGTTTATTAAACTTATTCAAAGACTAATAATGAATAATTATAAATACATTACAATATAAATAATTTAGTCAAAGTTTGAATATGCTCAGATGTGTTATTTGGTATTAATTATCAACTAAAAATGTTCATTAGAGTTTTGACGTTTGTATGATTCTTTTACCTGTTAATGAAAAGATAATATACCGTGACCCCAGATTGCAGTAAATGACAATGTTGAATTGAAATCTTGTGTTATAGAGCTCAACAGTGACTGCCTACTTTTGTAACAGCTCTGGTTCCGGAAGTGATTTTCACCATTCAACATCTCCACTGATGTTTGATTAAATGATTATATTAAGATTTTTAATCCTGGAACCAAACCATCCAGCTATGAGATGAATTGTGATGATAAAACATTTGACTTGGCGCAAAAGAACATTCTGAAAACAGCAAAAAAAAGGCAAAGGTGCAACACTGTGTACAGAAACGATCATAGACTTCAGTGGTAACAGCTCGCTATAGCTGTTCCTGGTTTGCCGGTGCGATAAAGATTTCCATGGTAACAGCGAGCCCCAGCAATCAGAGATGTCGTTGTTACGCTTAGGATTGTGGGTAGTGTAGAAATTCTCCATGAGATCGCGATTATAACTTTTAATAATGTTTTTCTTTTAACAATGTTAATATCATACAGATGTGTGGCTTCTACAGGGCCATAAACTTTCGGTTAACAACCTCGTAGCTCGTGGTGGTCAGTCTACCTTGTATGGCTTAGACATAATGGCTAATACTCAAAGTCTTTATGGAGAAAATTAATAGAAGTTTTACTTCCGCAACCACGCTGTTGAGCTCTATACAGTACCTCTACTATATAGAATTTCCAAGTTAAAGAAGGAAGACCTGGTGGTTTTGGACGTTTAAAAAAAATAATATCCTCAATGTTGCTTCAACTTAGAAACAGAGACTGCTCGATAATTTAATAATAGGTTTATGTAATGGCCATGAATTTAAATTATTCAAAATGAGAAGCCTTGTTCTTTCCATCAGTTTAGTACGGAACAAAACAGTGAAGCATAATTGCTGAATTTATAACATTTAACCAGAATTTATGTGAACTGGCTAGCGAGACAAGGCATTAACGAGAGTCTTAAATCTTACTAAGTGGCATTAATATTAGTTAGCTTAAGTGGCTACTGTTAGCTACATCTTTGGTTAACTGCAATTTATCCTCTAATGTGATTTTTTTTTTTTTTTTATCTTTAAGTGCCTTCTATGTTTCGTACAATGTAAAGGTGCTCACTCAGGTTTTGAAACCTGTAAATATTTTAGCCAAAACCTTTGTAATAAAGGAGTGACTTGTATTTATCAGCAACACCTGCAAGCAGGTTATTTAGCTAATTAATGAATGCTAATGTGTAAACACTACATTATGTAATACTAAATAAAATATTAAGCTTGCTTTGAAAATATAAGTAGTATTTTGAGTTCAAGACAAGTTAAGTGAACTTTATTGTCAATTCTGCAATATGTGCCAGACACACAGAGCAATTGAAAATACATTTCTCCCTGACCCACAGTGCAATAAGGACATGTACAAGTATAATATAAATTAAGATAAGTAATATATACAAATAAAGATAAAAAACATAAGTAATATGTATAATACAGTAATAAATTCTAAGTAGTGCAAATGTAAGGTAAAACCAAACAGTATAGAAAACTAAAGATATTGAAAATATGCAATATAAAAGGAAGAGTTACCGAGTGTCTTCTTTTATGAAGTGGCCAGGGCTGATCCTGATGGGGTGGGGTTCAGAGTCCAGTGTTCTTGGGGGCAGAGAGGAGGGTGTTGAGCTTCCTGACAGCCTGGGGAACGAAGCTGTTTGCCAGTCTGGTGGAACAGACTTGGAGGCTCCGGTACCTTACCCTATGGCAGGAGGCTGGGTTAGGGTTATTGTCCAATTATTGATTATCCTGTATCCTTTTAGCCTGTAATGACTCATTGTTATATGCACAAAATATTAATCCTTCCAAAATCAATGGTCTGTCACAGCATATGTTCATTGGGTTTAACAGTAATATGTACTGTAGAGCCAATTTTACCATTAGATTTAAAACATTTTAGAATTAAAATGTACTTGCTATATGTTTATGACTATTTGTTTGTACAATAATGTATAAAACTGTATTATTTCATTGTGATAGTAAAACAAAAAACTTGACAAAAGTTAAAAGAGTGCAGACATTATTTATTTAGTGGTGTTTGACACAATCAGTGAACATTTAGTTGCAGGAATCAGTGATACGCCTCATGCTCATCCACCTCATGCCACTCATGCCCATGTCCCTGAAGCTCCTGTACTCTCCGGGCCTCATGTACATCATCCTGCCTCTGTAGTTGGGCTGCTCGTACATCAGCCAGTGGCCGTCCATCACGTGGCAGGACTGGCAGTCGTTCATATGGTAACGGTCCATGATGTTGTCACAGTCGTCCATCATCTCGTAACTCTGACCACCGAAGTTCTCCCTCTCATAGATCTTCATCCTGAACTGACCTCTGTGCTGTTTTTTGGAGTGAACAAAAACAAATGAATGTCTTGATATCAAGTTCTGTGCTGTTTTTTACCCGTACTGTCGAAATGTAGTATCACGGATGCCGTGTTATACCTACCATGGGAATCATACGGCAAGACCTGATGCTGTCCCTCATTCCCATCATGCTCATGTAGTCAGCATACTCGCCCCTCCTCATGAAGTACTGGTTTCCCATGTAGTTGGGACGGTCGTAGACCATGAAGCAGCCGCTCTCCACCCTGCAGGACTGGCACCTGCTCAGGTAGGAGGACATGTCAGAGCAGTCGCTCATGCACTCATAGTGGCGACCCTGGAAGTTCCTCTCCTCGTAGAAGATGATCTGAAAATAGTTTATTGAAATGGTGAGAAAAAAAGCAGCAAGGTAAATACGGTATTCCTATTTTGTAGCTAATTGCAAAAAGATTTTTAATAGTACCTTGCCCCTCATGTTCATGCTGGTGTTGGTCATGTTGGCTGTAGATGTGCTGCTGCTCCTGAACTGCCTTCCTACCTGTTTAACCCTTTCCTTTTATACACGACCAAACGTAAAGAATGAGTGCCCCTCTACCCATCAGAGAGCCCCCTTACTCAGCAACTTACTATGGAAGCCAACAGAAAGCAGAGGTTATTTAAATTTTTTGTCAACTGACGCTGCGTCTGTGATGCCTCGTGACATCCCAACAAAAATACCAGCATTTTTTGCCTTCTTTCGCAGAGTAGACCAATGACAAATTCCACATGTTTCGTGGTGTTGACCCATAGGAGCACAGAACTGTAAACATGGTGATGAGGAATGATGTTAGTGTGGCTAGGTGGAACTGTAAAACAGAGGAAAGGTCATTACTTATTTCTTTTATTAGGCTTTTCATAACACAAGATATCAAACACAATGCTTTGGATGCAAATATGTGTAAACATTCTTGTTCCTTGAAGTCGGTCCCCCGTATGTTCGGGGGGCCAACGTGTAGTCTGTAATATCAGTAAGAATATATGACTCTATAATCGTCTAATCTGATACAGTGATGAATTTAATAGACAAAAAACATTGTGTAGTCTGAGTATATGAGTTGAAGTAAATCAGAAAAACTGAACAAAATATTCTGCAAACGCATACAGTTTATTAAACTTATTCAAAGACTAATAATTAATAATTATAAATACATTACAATATAAATAATTTAGTCAAAGTTTGAATATGCTCAGATGTGTTATTTAGTATTAATTATCAACTAAAAATGTTCATTTTAGTTTTGACGTTTGTATGATTCTGATATTGACAGGAATTGGCTACACCATAATGTACGGTTTAGCATTTACATATTTCAAATAAATTTTAAAATAAAATCATATTTTAAATGATCTTGTTTTACCTGTTAATGAAAACATAATATACCGTGACCCCAGATTGCAGTAAATGACAATGTTGAATTGAAATCTTGTTTTATAGAGCTCAACAGTAATCGCCTACTTTTGTAACAGCTCTTGTTCCGGAAGTGATTTTCACCATTCAACATCTCCAGTGACGTTTCATTAAATTATTATAATAAGATTTTTAAGCCTAGAACCAAACCATCCAGCTATGAATGAATCATGATCATAAAACATTTGATTCGGCGAAACAGCTTGCTATAGTCGTTCCTGGTTCGCGGGTGGAGTAAACATTTCCACGGTAACAGCGAGCCCCAGTAATCAGTGATGTCGCCATTATGCTTAGGATTGTGGGTAGTGTAGTAATTCTCCATGAGATCGCGATTATAATGTTGAAAAATGTTTTTCTTTTAACAATGTTAATGTACAGACGTGTGGCTTCTACAGGGCCATAAACTTTCGGTTAACAACCTCGTAACTCGTGGTCAGTCTACCTTCTATGGTTTAGACATAATGGCTAATACTCAAAATCTTTATCGAGGAAATTAATGGAAGTTTTACTTCCGGACACTTGCTGTTGAGCTCTATACAGTAGCTCTACTATGTAGAATTTCCAAGTTAAAGAAGGAAGACCTGGTGGTTTTGGACATTTAAAAAAAAATAATATCCTCAATGTTCCTTCAACATAGAAAAAGAGACTCCTCGATAATTTAACAATAGGTTAATGTAATGGCCATGAATTATAATTATTCCAAAGAAGAAGCCTTGTTCTTTCCATCAGTTTAGTATGGCAAATATCTCTTAATACTTTCATACCCACATGAGCCTCAGCCAACATTTGTACGGGGAAGGAGCCAGTCAGGGGGATCACAGCTAATGTTTAGCAAATTCACAATGCTTTATCGTTGTAGGCAGAACAAAACAGTGAAGCATAATTGCTGAATTTATCGAATATTTAACCAGAATTTAAGTAAACTGGCTAGCGAGACAAGGCATAACGACTCATATTTAATGTCGTAAATATTAGCTTGTTTAAGTGGCTATAATTAGCTACATCTTGGCTTAACTGCAATTTAACCTCTAATTGGATGGGTTTTTTTAAAATCTTGAAGTGCCTTCCATGTTTTGTATGATGTACAGAATCTCACTCAGGGTTTGAAACCTGTAAATCAGGGGTCATCACCTACATTTTTCCAAGGGCAGACGTTCCAGGGGCCAGACTTTCAAATAAAGAAAATAAAATGTATTTATACCTAATATACCTGTCCTTGGGTTAGGATTAGGGGTTAGGGTTAAAAATGAACTCTGCAAAAACTATTACTACTATTACTTTTTGTTGGTATGTCTATTACTATTACTACTCTGCAAATCGTTTTTGCAGAGTAGCATGCCATGTTTGTGTAAAACAGCGAGATGGACGAGAGCAAACTGCGCAGACAGAGCAGATTGAAATATTGCTTCCTAAATGTTTATGCCTGTAGACAGGTAAGTGGGTATTTATAAGTATTGACTTTTTACTCACAAAGGTTTATTGTACTTATAGTAACAAGTGTAGCATCAGTTGCGCCAGTGGCCATTGATAACCCTCTCTATTTCATTCCCTGTTATAACAAGCGCGGGCTGCCAGTTGAAGATCACTGCTGTAAATACTTTAGCCACCACTTTTGTAATAAAGAAGTGACCTGCATTTATCAGCAACACCTGCAAGCAGGATATTTAGCTAATTAATGAAAATGCTAATGTGTACACAGTTCATTATGTAATACTAAATTAAATGTTAAGCTTGTTTTTGAAAATATAAGTACTATTTTGAGTTCATTGTCCAGTTATTAATTATGATCCTGTATCCTATTAGCCTGTAATGTTTACTTATTGTTATATACACAGAATATTAATCCGTCTTCCAAAATCAATGGTCCGTCACAGCCTTTGTTGAGTTTAACAGTAATATGTACTGTAGAGCCAATTTTACCATTAGATTTAAAACATTTTAGAATGAAAATGTACTTGCTATATGTTCATGACTCATTTGTTTGTACAATAATGTATAATACTGTGTATTATTTAACTGTGACAAAACAAAAGGCTTGACAAAAGTTAAAAGAGTGCAGACATTTATTTAATGGTGTTTGACACATTCAGTGAACATTTAGTTGCAGGAATCAGTGATACGCCTCATGCTCATCCACCTCATGCCACTCATGCCCATGTCCCTGAAGCTCCTGTACTCTCCAGGCCTCATGTACATCATCCTGCCTCTGTAGTGGGGCTGCTCGTACATCAGCCAGTGGCCGTCCATGACGTGGCAGGACTGGCAGTCGTTCATACGGTAACGGTCCATGATGTTGTCACAGTCGTCCATCAGCTCGTAACTCTGACCACCGAAGTTCTCCCTCTCATAGATCTTCATCCTGAACTGACCTCTGTGCTGTTTTTTAGAGAAAAGATAAACACATTAATGTCTTAATATCCAGTTTTGTGGGGGTTTTCACCCGTAGTAGAATCCATATGATTGATGCCGTGTTATACCTACCATGGGAATCATACGGCAAGACCTGATGCTGTCTCTCATTCCCATCATGCTCATGTAGTCAGCATACTCGCCCCTCCTCATGAAGTACTGGTTTCCCATGTAATTGGGACGGTCGTAGACCATGAAGCAGCCGCTCTCCACCCTGCAGGACTGGCACCTGCTCAGGTAGGAGGACATGTCAGAGCAGTCACTCATGCACTCATAGTGGCGACCCTGGAAGTTCCTGTCCTCGTAGAAGATGATCTGGAAAAATTTCAATGGTTAGAAAAAAAGCAGCAAGGTGAATATGGTGATCCTATTTTGTAAACAGTAATTCATGCTAATTACAGAAAATATTTTTAAAAGTACCTTGCCCCTCATGTTCATGCCGCTGTTGGTCATGTTGGCTCTAGATTTGTTGTTGCTCCTGAACTGCCTTCCTAGCTGTTTAACCCTTTCCTTTTATACACGACCACACGTAAAGAATGAATGCCCCTCCCCCTCAGAGAGCCCCCCTTACTCAGCAACTGACTATTGGAGCAAACAGAATGCAGTACAGTATGTATGTTATGTACAGTATATTTTTTTCAGGGACTAGCTACCATGTAGTCTTTAGAAAGGCCATTTCTCTCATGACAGAAAGCATCCCTAACAAAGAGAACAAAATGACATAAAAGTCTACAAGAAATGAATAACCAATTACAAAAAACAGGCAGCTTAGATTAAAGCAGGATATGCTTCGCGATAAAAGTACGTTTTTTTTAAAAGAGGCTAAAAAGAACTCTCTGACTCAGACTTATTTCACTGTTTACTATCAAGGACCTATTTTTGTGAAACTTTAGAAACATTAATTTCCAAAAATATGAATTGATGACTTGTTAATAAATTGTTGTCATATTTTAAACGTAATTTGAATAAAACATATTGGGCCAGATAATCTAACAATGACCAACTAGAGAAAGTGGTCACTGTGATATGTACATTAAATAAGGTAACAGGATATTTAAGGAATTATTTGATGTTTTATATAATCTACTTATTTAAGTCAAATTATTGCTTTAAGATAATGGGCTGTGTAATATGTGTTTTTATGTGGCTGTTTTGATTTGATGTTTTGTTGTTATGTTAAATGTATGTTGTTGGGTTGATATATCTGAGAAATACAACTAAAATCTTGTAAAAACTGACTGTGAGCTATAGGCATTGTGGACCAGGAAGACAAACACCAGGCTATTGTTGGGTGGTCCAAAGAGCAAACTGCCATGCAACTTAAGAAAACAAACAAATTGAGACAACAAAAGCAAGTGGATTATGAGCAGCTTGATGATGCATACTGTACACAATATTTAACAATGTAATGAAAATACAAAAAACATTACAGTAGCTAATACAAGAATCAAAGTGGCAGAAAAGATGGTGGTGGGTTTTGTTGTAAATGTGAGATGAACGTAGCTGTAAACACTTAAAATAGTGCTCAGAGTAGGGATAGTGTTTTAAACAAGACATCACAACATAATTGGGTAAAGATTTCTCTGAAGGTGGTCGTAGAATTTTTAAATCAAAAGGGTTTATACATTGGAAAATGAAGTTGCTCAGTAAATTTCATAGCAACCAGCCAAAAATACAACTTAAATGCAAATTTGGAAAAAGGTTGCATAATCATGCTCAGTAAGTTTGTCCGCCAATTCGATTTTAATATTTTGGGGAGACTGATGGTGGTGCCAGAGAAAAGGTCAGCAAAGGCCAGGGTCAGCCAAAGCCTTTGGATTCATACACTGGACAATATAAATAAAATGTTGGAGACGTGCAGTTTTGAACTCACAATGGCACTAGAGTAAAGGTCAAGAGGTCATCAAAATAATTGGACTCAATCCTTTGGGGACCATGAATATATTGTATACAGTATATATTCATACATTGCTTTTTTTTAATCATCCTGAAAACAGTAAGAGCTTTAAAAGCATGGATCTGTATATTCTGCAGTGATATGATATGCGAGCGTTTTGTATTGTGGGCCTTAACATGACTTATGCTACAATAACAATAACACTTACACAAGTGACACAATGTTCAGAACAGGTGGTTATAACCCTGGTTAAGTTTACAATTATATACCCTCTGTTGTTTATTATAGTGTGTTGGGTCAATTTTCTTCCTAACGCCAAAAGCACATCAAGCAGCGGCAAAGTGCTGCTCACCGCAATAATTACATTTTTGTGTTGTGTTGTGTTTCAAGCAGGAAGAAATTATTTGTAAACATAGGTCTACATGTCACAGGAATCCAAGGACTCTGTTACTGATCGGCTGCGGGTATTCTCTGTTATTGATGTTGTTAAACTATCCCCAACTTTTAGTTTGGCTGCAGTATCAACCATCCCCGGCGCGGAATGTCCGCCACAGCTTTATGTAGACATTGCATGGCAGCTTGCAGCATGACCAAGGAGTGGGCTTGGGTTTACAGCATAGAAAGTCCAAATTAACTGAAAAGTGTGCTGTGCAGCACTTGCAAATCTGTTATGGTGTAACTCCACCCTACAGCAATTAAACCCAAATGATTCCATTAAAACACGTCTTTTATCTTCATCATATTTCATATAAATAATGTGAAAATCAAAAGTAGGAGTGACTTTAAACCACAAACAAAGTTTGTGCCCAAAAAAAGCCAAAAGGATGGTTGCTATTGTTATCCTTGTATATGTAACTTATACAATACAATTTACAAAGCATTAGTAACCAGCAAATGAAGGTATGATTTTTTCTGATATTAAAAACATGCCAAGTATGTTAGTGGTGTGCGCTAAAAATCACCAGAGTCACATAATACAGGAATTGCTGCCCAATCATGTGCTAAATTCATATTAAATGAAGGGTAACAGGTTGTTTTTTTTTTGTCAAAGAAAGTTTTATTATTTTGGCTTATTTAGACATATTCTACACAACTGTTTTTACATGTCCATGATACGCTTCATGCTCATGAACCTCATGCCACTCATGCCCATGTCCCTGAAGCTCCTGTACTCTCCAGGCCTCATGTACATCATCCTGCCTCTGTAGTTGGGCTGCTCGTACATCAGCCAGTGGCCGTCCATCACGTGGCAGGACTGGCAGTCGTTCATACGGTAACGGTCCTGGATGTTGTCACAGTCGTCCATCAGCTCGTGACTCTGACCACCGAAGTTTTCCCTCTCATAGATCTTCATCCTGAACTGACCTCTGTGCTGTTTTTTTGGAGAGAACAAAAACAAATGAATGTCTTAATATCAAGTTTAGTGCTGGATGTCACCTGTAGGAGTACAATAGTATCACGGATGCCATATTATACCTACCATGGGGATCATACGGCAAGACCTGATGCAGTCTCTCATTCCCATCATGCTCATGTAGTCAGCGTACTCGCCCCTCCTCATGAAGTACTGGTTTCCCATGTAGTTGGGACGGTCGTAGACCATGAAGCAGCCGCTCTCCACCTTGCAGGAGTGGCACCTGCTCAGGTAGGAGGACATGTCAGAGCAGTCGCTCATGCACTCATAGGAACGACCCTGGAAGTTCCTGTCCTCGTAGAAGATGATCTGAAAAAAGACAAAATATAAGGAATAGGGATTAAAGCTAAAAATAATTTGATTTAATTGATAATCAATTAAAAATAATTAGTGAGGGGAGTGTGCTTACCTTGCCCATGGTCATGATTGTGGTGTTACTAGTTCAGAGAACTATGTTGGCACAGTGATGTTGGTCCTGTTTTAACTGTTACTTTTATACCTGACCAAACCCACAGGATCTGTGGCTGCCATTGTGTAAACCCCTGACCAAGCAACATGGTATAGAGGCCTATAGAGTGCTCAGGGGCATTTGTCACATTTCCATTTGACTGGACCCCCCAGAAGACTGTAGAATGGATTTTTCCATAGGGAATTCAATACAATGAGCACATTTTGTAGTTACAGTACAGAATAAACAATAGTCTCTCTTACACACTGTATAGCCCTCTGATTGGTAAGTGGACAATTTACAGACATGGGTTTCCTTTTGTGTGACCACAATAGTCTGATATGCCAGTCTATAATGCACTTGTTTATCCAGCTGTTTGTAGAGCCATGTCTGTATAACATAACATACGAAATAACTGACAACGTAAAACTTTACAGGGTTTACTAATCTTTTTAGCAGAAAAGTCATGGTATAAGTTCATTTTAAGTGTTTATTAATGTATAGTATTCATCAACAATTGCAACTTGAAGACAGATTTTGTATTACGGTTTTTCTTGATTGCTTTGACCTGCTAAAAAAAACTGGGATCCACTCAGTTGTCATCATCACTGTCTCAGCAGAACAGAAGACACCTCTTGCAAATGTGTCAATCCATTGGATTGACACATTTTCCACACCCTTTTGCAGAACAGTTAACACCGATGTCATTCAAGCAGTCTAAACTCCATTGTTTTAGCTATGGAAACCAAACAGAAACCATCTGTTCCTAACTATTAGAGCCTACCTACATCAGTATGAAATCACTGAAACACCTGTTTGACACTCCTTCACACAAATCTTCAATTAGCAATCAGTCTGCAGGCCTTAAAAAGGTGCAGCGTCTGTGTTGTTCTTTGCCAACATGGATGGAAGAGGTTTAAGACAGAAGAGACTGACTTTTTTTTTGCTTTTGTTCCATATTTTAAATGTTTTGGTATGGTTAGAACCTTTTGCAATCAAAATGTGTAATTTTGACCCTGAGTGCCACTGTTTTCGGCCTGTGTGTTAACTGTTTTGAAAAATGTTTGAGTTGCTGCATCAAAGCAATCAAGAAGGCTGTTTTATTGTCATCCATTATCTTTTTATGTGCCTACACAAGGAGTTGATGAATACAGTTGTTTACGTTTTAAACCATATAAGGCAGAGAGTGTTATGTGCTGCAGTGAATGGTGGACCCACAATGCAGAGAGCAGGCTGACGAGTTGTTGCTTGAAGGTTTAATACAGAAAAAAAAAGTTCAGAATAAAAGCAGGCAAAAACTCACTCTGAAAGTAGAGAGAAACCAAAGAAGGTATCGACTACCGGAGCACAGAGACCGCAGGGAATACTGACAGAAACGAACAAACTAGCAGGAAAAAAACACAAAAATGATCTGACAAAGGACACAGGGTAACGAGGTTACAAGAGGCAGGTGACACAAGGGCTGGGAAACAGGTGAGAAACATCAGGCAATCACAAGGGTGGGAAGTAAAACTAGACAAGACAGCACAGAAAAAAATATCACAATAAAAAGACTACAGTTAAAAATTATCCGACTGGCTAACACTGGTGCATTTACAGAAATGTTGATTAATGTGCATTGTCCTAATCAAATAAACTTACTTACTTACAATAAAACAGGAAACAGAGCAAAAATACAAAACGGACCACCACAATAAGACAAAACACAGAACAAAATGCCATTCCCATAGCAGTCCCACCCCCCCAAGGGACAGCTCCCAGATGTCCAAAAGAAATTAGGCAGAAAACACCCCAGGGAGGGCAGAGGGGGCCCGGAGGAGGGACGTCCCAAACAGTCAAAATAACACAACCCCGGAGGGGCGAGGGAAGGCACAAGAGCCAAACGGGGCTAAGGAACAGAGGATAGTGGGGCTGGACGTCGAGGGCAGCGCCCCCCCTGGAGGCCGAGCAGGTTGGCCAAGGCAGAGCCCCTTAGGGGGCAGCTGGGCTGGGGCCAGACGGCGAGTCAGTGGGGCTGGAGCCAGGTGGCGGGTTAGCAGGGCTGGAGTCAGCCTCCCAGGGACAGGGGTTGACAGGGGCGCCGACAGGACACGAGGGGCAGGAGTCGGTCTGACCGACAAGGGCAAAGTCACTGGGGGGCGGGACAAGGGCAAAGTCTCTGGGGCGGTCTCAAGGGAGGTCTCAGGGGCGCCGGAGACCGGCAAAGCCTCAGGGGCACTCTCAGGGGCGCCGTCTCAGGGGGAATGGGCATAGCAGGTTCAGGGAGGCTAGACGCCAGCCGGGACTCAGGGAGGCTGGGCGTCAGCTGGAATTGAAGGGAGCGGCTAGCCAGCCGGGATTCAGGGGAGCTGCTAGCCAGCCGCAGATCTGGGAGGCTGCTAGCCAGCGGGAGCTCGGGACTAGGGACACTAGGGAGCTCAGGGACGCTAAGGACAATAGGGAGCTCGGGGACCTTAGGGACACTAGGTAGCTCGGGGACACTGGGCAGTGCGGGGACACTGGGCACACTGGTCAGTTCTGGAAAACTCACTAACCAAGTTGCAGGCTGGGTGCCAACTGGCAGCAGGGGTTGCTGACTGCTAGCAGGCTTGAAAGAAGATGGCCTGCTAGCATGTTGGGGTGATGGCTCACAGCTAGGAGTCTCCAAGAAGTCCTGAAGCCACTCCGGCAGGGAGCTCCTGAGCCAGGGTCCAGTGGAAACTCTCCAGCAAGGAGACCTAAGAACTGCCTTGTAGGCTTATTTCCCAACAGTGCAAATGTCAAAAGTCAAATGACTCGAAGGCGAGTAACAGAGCGTTAGCCTCATCATGAAGGTAGGTGGATTACAAGGAAGTCTACTAAGATATTTTGGGAAGGTGGCACACTCTCGGTCTGAAAGTGTATCACACTGTAAATGGATTTTACATGGATTTGGTTTTGGTCTAAATTACATCAACTTAACTCTAAATTCTAGTGGCGATATCAAAGATACCAAATACTGTGCTTCAGAATACTGCCAGATTCTGAAGCACAAGACATCAAATTCCCTGTGAGGTCTAGGGTTTAAATAATTCAGTGTGAAAACAAAATATAGCTTCAATGAGGAGCTTGAACAAGCTGATAACAAGCTGACAGTCTATAGCCGTTTCACATATTTTACACACAAACCACACAACAGGAGATTGTCCGTGAGAAAAGGCTGCTTTTTTCCCTTTTCACAAGCCTATGTTCCCAAAATTAACAATGTTTTGTGTCTGCTTAATCTTTAATTTCAGTGTAATGTTTTAGTTTATTTAAAAAACTTATTATTTGACATAGGCCTGTTTGGTTTATGGGTTCAAAGAATTTTGCTATGGTTTAGCCTGTGATGTGGGGGGTAGATCAGCAGGTTTGCCTGATTAGATCATGAGGGGCTAGGCACTTCAAAGGTGTAGAACAATAGGTAAGATAGTTCTGCAGTGAATTTTTTTATTAAAATGTGGAGCATAGCGCTTTTAATGGCTAGGACAGCTAGATATGAAAGGGGAGGGAGAGGGGGAAGACATGCAGGAAATTGTCACAGGGCAGACTCGAACCCTGGATCTTCTGCGTCGAGGCATACACCTCTATATATGTGAGCCTGCTCTACCAACTGAGCATATTGTTGTGGGTGCACATATACGTATAAATAGTAATTTCAGCAATAACTTACCTATCTAATTGTAATGTTGTCTTCAGAAACAGTATTAATATTGCTTTCTCAGGTTATGTCACTGTATAACCACCTGTGCAGTCAAAAATGACAAAAATCTAAATACAGCAAGTCCATGAACAATTTTGTGTTAGCTTGCAAAAAACACCAGGTTTACCCAAATACAATAACCCAACACTAAGTTTAGCCTTGACCTCTTAACCCATCCCTAACTAATCCTGATTAATCTATTGCACAGTAGAATGGCACCAGTGAGACAGGAAGAGAGATGCAGGAAGACAGCAAAAAGGACAGCACAGGGAAAGAACAAACGAAGCAAGCAAAAAAGGATGAAGGGAGCCACTGAAGAGTACAGGGGGATAGTGGAGGCAGAGGCCACACCAAAGGCTCTTGGCTAGGAACTGGAACATGCCAAAATCAACTCTACAGATGCAAGTACCACATTCCCAAAAAGATGAGGCCCAGCTAGCAGAGCTAATCAAGGATCTGAACATGAGAGGGTTTCCTATGAGAAAACCAGAGATACAAATTCTTGCCGCCCAATTTTCAGAAGCCAATGGAATAAAAGTCATTGTCCCTAAAAAAGGCATGTCACTACTGGTTCCAAGGATTTTTTAAAGAGAAACCCAGGCCTGAGTATAAGGAAGCCGCAGGGGAGAAACAACAACTCTGCTAACGTGTCTGACTGCAGCAGGCTAGTATGGTCCGCTACTCATCATATTTCGAGTTATTTGACTATTAAGTTGATTTTGTCCGCAGGGCTGTACACGGGTTTTGACGCAAGTTTCCCGAACAAATAACCTTGCGGTGTGGTGACGATCACATCGACCAAGACATAGTATACTATAAGGTCCAAGGGTCAATCATGGAAGAAGAAATTCCCTGTCCCAGTGATGCAACTGGACCCATTGTGGGTGAATGACTCATAAATATGGACCGGAATGTTTGCGATGTCTTACTGGTCAAAAAGCTTTGGCTTTCCGAGAAATGGATCTTTGTGTACAAAGACACTGAGAATGTTAAAGCAAGATTTTAGAAGAAGTAGAAAGAAAATTAATGGGAAAAACAATTCTTGGTGTATGATTATGTCCACTTATTTGGTTTAGAAAGGGATTTAATGTGCACTTTTAACATTGGGTTAACCTCAACATCTGATGGATTGAGAATTTCTCGTAATGATGCATCTGACATAACCACTTTTGTTAATTACAGTGTGGCTAAAATGACCTCACTGAGGCAGCATCTGTAATCAGCCCTGCCTCTGACTGTATGAAACCTGATAACCAATATCACCTTTTTTTTTAGTGCCCAGCTTGTGTTTTCTACTGTACATTGCACTGTACAAGGCTGCATCTGCTTTTTTATTTCTCAAGAAAAGTTTTTTTTGGTGCAGTGCTGTTTTCATGTAAAATGAACAGAATAGGAGCTTTTTCAGTTTAGTGTTAACGATTTTTACTTGACCCGGTCACCTAAAATGTCTGTATACGTTCCTGATGTCACTGTAAGACTTTTGCTGTCAAAGCTATTGAAGCGTTCGTGAATATGAAACTGGCTCTGCAGTCTCCCCCGATGTTGGGACTGCCAGATCCCTAAAAACAGTTTATACAGACATACACGTACATATACATGCTTGCAATGAAGACATGTTTTTTTTGCATGCTACAAACACACCCGATAGACAGATCAAATTAGACGCAAAACACTGCACATTGAATAGAAACGACTTTTGGAAAATATGTCCACGTATTCAATGTGTTTGTCTGGTGTGTATACAAATTGCCTAGCATGGTGTTAATTATACAAGGGAAGAAAAATTTTTTATTTATTTTTTTTAGATTTTTAGTTGATTCAGGAGCAATAATTTGGGTTTAGTGAAGTTTTGTTCTTCAAATCAGAAGCTCTCTGGTAAACTAGTTTTTTCCTTTTAGAGAAATGATTGAGTGGTTATCCCAGGAAAGTTCACCATTCTTATATGTGTATGTTCAGATTCTTAGGATCCTGAACTATAAAAGAAAGGAAAATGTTCATTGTATAATTATAATGGAACACGTACCATGTCAGTCTGTTAATCTCCTGACTACGGTAAAACAAATTGGGACACCTGTAGCTAAGTTTAAGGAATCACGAATATTACATGCATTCCTTTTGTCACCTTTTGACCCTGACGAAGATTACGTTGGAAAAGTTTTTTTGAACAAATCCAAGGACGAGCATGAGTTTTCTTTTGTCTACTGGGATACACAAGTCCAGTGGCTGTTACCTTGACTGATAAAGTACAGAAGTTTTTCAGAAATTCTAACTCAAACGCTCACATTCATGTTTCTTTGTCTCCAACAGAAGAGGAGACAGACCCAGGACACCTTGTGACTATTTGTAAAAATTGACTGACTGGACTGACCCTATTGATAATGTGTTTATTTGTCTCCATCAAAAGGAGACTATAGAAAACCCATACAACAAAAGCGTATGCCTTGTATTCAGTGTTCAGATATTCAGTGAACGTGTGACTAGGACAAGCATATTCGCACGGTAAAAACAACATTTTTATCTACTGATGTTTCACCACTTTTTGTCTCAGGTACAGCGTTATCTCTGGACAAAACACACAAATGTGATGTGGGTTGATAGACAAATTGTTAACCTGTAGTCATCAAGCTGCGTTCGGACTACAGGCTCCAGAAAACATCAGTACACGCTAAAACGGGAAGTAATCGACAGAAATCCGACCGTGTTTTTAACTCTTTATTGACGGATGGGGTTTATAGTTCCATGTTTAGATTCTCTAGCACGTACACTTATTCTCTCAAGTAACATAAATAAGAAGAATCATTTTTATTATGAATGTTAAAGTTTTGTTTCATTCAGGACCTTCAAGCAGTAAATGCAGTGGGTCTATGCTTGAGCACCTAATGTCTCCCACAGCTAAAAATAACATTCTGCAGGGAATGTTAAATGTTTTGATTCTCTGTTGTTTTGTCTAACGTTTTTCTTTTCTCAGCGTTCCAGTTAGCCTGGGTAAACCCTGACGAACTTCTGGCAAATTTGAGATTTGCTCTGCAAGTCAGTCTGGCGAAGAGCCCATTCAAACCCATTTCCAATGTCCCCAAAATTGAGGCACCAATCACAACCGCTGAGGTGGGCTTTACACCAGAGGATAGAGCAGCGACGGCGAGCAGCTTTTTGTTTACATTCAACATGACGGCTACCGAAGCCGTGCTTCACGTGCTCGGCAACCCGCAGGTCAGTGTGACATATGCTGATTTCATGCAGGTCAATACTACAATTAACTGACAACATAAGTTATACGAGTTACAGTTCTCTTCTCAAGGACACACGCACACACGGACTCTGTCTCTTTTTCCTTTCTCTCAACTTCTCCACCGTGTGTGTGTGCGTACCCATTATGGGTGTGAAGCGCGTCCGCCGCTATTCTTGCACAGGGAACCTCGTGAATTAACTTGCAACATGTCAGCTATTTGGAAATTCTTCAGCGTGTGTGCAGAAGATAACAAGTTTGCAATATGCAACACCTGCAAGGAAAAAGTAGGGCGTGGAGGGATATTGGATATTGGATGTGAAAAGCATCACCCGGACCGTTGGTCTGATTGGTTGAAGGACTATCCAATTGCGTCCAGAGGCATTTGAGTGACATCCGTTGGTGACGCCCCTTTGGAAATGAACTGTCAATGAAGCTTTCCCAGACCCACTCTCAGTTCCAACTGAGAAGGGTCTGGTATCAGCCAGGCTACGTTCCAGTAGAAAAGACAGGAAATATCGTTTTATAGTTCTGGGTGATGAATCCAGGTGTCAAGCCTGGGGATTCTGTGGTGATAACAACTTCAGGAGGAAAAATTGGCAAATAGACGTTGACAGAAACCATCGCAATCCTTCCAGCGACACAGGGCAGTGAAGGTTCCAGGGAGAGTCACCTGGACACATGCATCACTACAAAAGGTTCCGGAGGAGAAGAGGACAGGTTTTTCTACAACCTGCAACAAGTGACGAGTAGATCCTCTGCTGAGTCACCCATGTGCCATTTCTGAAATCAATCGGGGAAACTGGAGTTTTTCTCACTGTTTGCAACACATTGAGAGAGGAGGAAAACAAGAAGTTTTTCCAAGGTTATAAAAACCAGAAGCTACATATTGGTATTGTAGCCTGCTGTTTAAAATCATTTCAGAAGAGTTCCTTGTGGATCTTTTATTACATTGAAGTAATTTCACCTTCCACATTTTGACGACACACAAATACCACATTTGACTAAGACTTTTGAAAGATTATCTAATAGATACATTTTCTACTAATGCATGACTTGGTATAGTTAAGAAATATATGCATGATGTAGGTTATAATGATTTTTGTTATGTTTGTTCACTATTTCTTCGCTCACAGAAATAAGCTATTTCCAGTGAAACCACACACATATCATAACTGAATTTTATTTGTGCTCTGACAGCACTTAATGATGTTAGAGACAAGGAGGGGTCAGTCTTATTCTGATTCTTCTCAACTTTCACTCTGTGCGAGCTTGATAATTGCACTGAGCGTGCTTCAATTGATTATGATAAAATAACCAAAAGAGGGAAGCATTTGAGGACAGTGGATAATTTAATTATCGGCTTTATGGAAAAATTTGAAACTTATACCGTGTATTTAACGACTTCGCTGTATGGGTTTGCAGTACTTGGGGTTTAACCATGGGTTGTCAATGGACATATGCATGGGTAAATATGATTGAGCCTTCTGACGTATTCCGTCTTTCTGAATATGATAATAATGTTTGGACACCGTCTCTGATACTGTGTGACACTGATTATTTTTTTTTTTAGACGTGAACGATCGCGACTATTAAAAGGTTTTTTTGTACCTCTTTTGAAAAACAGCATTTGTTTCAATAGACAAGTATACCCATAGGGTTGAATCTTTAAAAGTAAAATTTATTTTTGTGATTATTTTGTAATCAAAAGGGTGAACTGTGGTGGCAAATTTTATTTTAACCATTTGTTTAATGATATTAACCATTTGTTTAAAGATGGTTTTATAACGCCACAAGATTTAGCTTCTTCATGTGTAGATTCAAAAGACTCCAAGTGAAATAGTTGGCAACCGTCTACTATAGCCTAGAGAGTTATTTAGTTTTACTAGCTTGAAGCTCCTCACATTGTTGACTTTTTGCTTAGATAGAAGTGGAGAAGGCCGATGACTGTTTACAACAGTGAGAACTACGTAGGTTTCTGTCTCCTGAGATAAACTGTTGTTTAGGCTAATGAAAAGAACTGGAGCAGAGGGGAAGGTGAGACAATGGTGTGACTGTTAATCATGTCCTCTCTTCAACTATGGCCATGCTAAAAGATACATTTAGAGGGGTGGCTTAACAGAGGTTTTCACTATATGAAGTGTGGATGTTTAGACTTTAGGTTAGAAGACCCTTTCAGTTGTGCTGCGTGTACCTTTGAAACTTTTTTCTCCATTTGCAAATGTAAATAAATACTCAAAGACCAGACTTTGGTTTAATTCTCAAACAGTCGTTATTCGTTTTCATTTTGAGCATTGATATTACTAAACGCTGCTGCTTCAAGGAAAACTTCCACCACACAGGCTTCCTTCACTCATGAGAGACAACAAAGTACATGTTGGGGGTTTTCTTCCACATACAACACACATTCTCCAGCCAGCTGACAGGACATTCTTTAAAAGCTTGAAACACTATTGGAACCTGCCAGGTCGGGTTTATTGATGGCGTTTATTGAAAGCCCTGGAAAAACACTTAAAGTTCCAGTGCATCATACATGAGAGCTTCTTCTATACCCTCTGCCCTTTGGCTCTCCAGCTCAACCAGCTCTAGGAACACAAATTCAGGAGTAGCTCCATCTACTGAGGCTATAACGTTTACAATCAGGGCAGACTTGTGGCTGAGAGATGTAGCCTCGTCAATGAGAACAGACAATTTGCTTGGAGATGACACAAGACTGTTAACAATTTTTTTACTTACAATTAGTACTAAATTAGTTTAGTACTTTAATGGAAGCTTTTTAAAGGTAAGCATTGTGGAACATGGCGTGCCTCAAGGAAGTTGTCTTGGGGCGCTCCTCTACACAATCTTTACCAATGATCTTCCATCTGTTTTAGATAAAGCAAGCATTTCAATGTTTGCTGATGATTCCACTATATATTTAGCAGGGACTGATATTGGTGATTTAAATATGAAACTACAGAGAGAGCTCCAGTCAATAGCTAAGTTTCCATCCACTTGTCAATCGAATTATCTGAAATTTAGTAAAAAAACTCATGCGAATAAAGCTGGTGAAAGTGTGTTTCCTTCCAACAGCTTTAAAGCAAATAAAAACCTGTGCGTAATGACGTCACATGCTGTTTTGCGATTAAATTGGTATATCGAATTGATTTGAGACATTTTAAGGTGTTTCCATTCATTTTCGCACTAAATCGCACAACATTCAAGCAAAGTTTTGCGAACAAAGTTTTGCTAGACAAAAGTAGTTGTTGTTGCCTTTGGCCGAGGATCTGGATCCAGCTCATCAAAAAGGTGGAACTTGCCTTTTACTTTCCCTCCGGCACCACTGCGAGACAACTCTATTTTTTGAGACATGTATCGCTGTTTGAGCCTCTTCCATTTACTCCGGAGGACGTCCCACGGCTTGTCGTAACCTTTTGTTGGTAATTTCCTTCGCGAGTTCCTGATAAATTATGGCATTTCTTAGATTTTTGCTATCTAAAATAGCCGTTATATTTTGCTTGTAAATTAAATTCAAAAAGTCTCTCGTCTCCTCGCTCATCCACTTACATCTGTCTTTGACACCTGTCATGTGTGCAAACAGAGCGGAAATACTGGGCGGAAATGAACTAAAACTTTGTTTTGTGGCGGGTTGCAACCATAAAATGACCTAAAACTTAATTGCAATTCATTAAATTATTCGGCAAATAACGTTTCCATCAGCGTTTATCGCATAAGCCGTATATCGATCAAGAGAAAATCTGATGAGACCGAACGTATTTCATTTGAGTCAATATTCATGAAATTTTATTTTACTGTTTCCATAAGGCATTTTTCATTTGATATGACGTAATTCGGATAAAAACGTGTGGATGGAAACATAGCTAGTGGTGGACTGGATAGGGAGTAACAAATTGATTCTCAATGTATCTAAAACTACCTGTTTAGTGGTTGGAACTCATTTTTCTTTATGTTCCAAACCAAAACTTGAACTCAGCATAGAGCAAAATTCTGTGGAACAAAGAGAAGAGGTTAAACTTTTGGGAGTGTTGATTGATAATAGATTGTGTTGGGATAGATATGTTCAGAAACTGGTAACTAAAATGGGCAACACTTTGTCTGTTATTACAAGGTGTGTAAAACACTTTACACCACAGACCGTTAAACAAGTACTTCATGCTTTTTTTTTCACACCTTGATTATTGATCTGTGGTTTGGTCCAGTACTTCAACAATTAATATAAAAAAACTACAAGTGATTCAGAATAAAGCGGCATGTGTGGCTCTCTCATGTGGGTTGAGATCAAATGTTGATAAAATGCATGAAACCCTCTCATGGTTTAAAGTTAAAAATAGATTTTTGTATTCACTAATGTTTTTTTTTTACATAATGTTACAACAAGCAAAACACCATTTACTTTATATACAAAACTATCTTTTAGTACTGATAAACATCATTATCCAACAAGGCATGCAGTAGGAGGTAGTTTTATTTTACAAATCAATTCAACGTTCAGTTAGATACAGAGCAATGTGTGAATGGAACGCTCTCCCAAATATTATCAAACAACAAAACACTCAGTATGGTTTGAAAAAATCACTTAAGAAATATTACCTTCAAAGAGATTTCAATATTTAATATCAATTTAAAGATATTCTGTTATAGGGCTTTTTGTTATATCATATTTTTTAAAATAGATCTATTTGGAGTAGTGTAATTTTTATTTATTGCTATTTATTTTTTTATTATTTTTTTAAATTGCGTTAACTGTAAATATGATTTGTATTTTCAAATGTTGTGTAATGTGAAGTAATGTCTTTGTGCGTATAGTGTGTAATGTGATGTTGTACATTGTATTGTCACATGATAGATTGTAGGACCCCAGGAAGAATAGCTTTTAGCTTATGCTGAAGCTAATGGGGATCCAAATAAAACAAACAATGATTGTTTTTAAATGCTGCCATTCAACATGTGCAATATTAATATTTATGCTACTGTCAAACTCTTTTTTTTCTTCTTCTTTTTTTTGCCATTTCTGCCTTTATTGGATAGGAAAGCAAAGATGTGAAAGGGGAGAGAGAGGGGGGAAGACATGCAGGAAAACCATCACAGGTTGGTATTTAGGATTCAGTGGAACAAAATTTTGTTCATATGTGCACATGTACAGTTGAGCACATGTACAGTTGAATGACAATAAAAGCTATCTATATCTATTTATCTGTTACAAAATGTGTATATCTTGTGTGTCTCACATCTAGCTAGCTTGGTTGGCAGAAAGCTGAACAAAACATTTTTAGGCGACCCAATTTACTTTGATGAAACACAACAAGAGGGTAAAAGATGAAAACACGGACAACACACAAAAACAAGTTCTCGGCTATATTAATGTACACCGTGCCATGATCAGGCCAGCTGACAGTCTTGCCTGGGCCCGGGACGAGATAATCTTAGATGGGCCCCCCGCGCCCAGATCTCTCCTTTTCCTTGCATCTTCCTCTGCTCTTCCTCTCCTGTTCCTCTCCTCTGATCTTCCTCTCCTGTTCCTCTCCTCTGCTCTTCCTCTCCTCTGATCTTCCTCTCCTGTTCCTTTCCTCTCCTCTGCTCTTCCTTTCCTCTCCTCTGCTCTTCCTCTCCTCTCCTCTCTCACATCTCTCGCTGAAATTAAGTGTGTGATCAGTCTCTGATCCATCCTGCTCAGACTCTCCGACGGGGCAGAGGGCCCCTCCCGCATCACTGTCACTGACTCTCTCTCTTCTCTCTCACCGGTAGCCTGACTCTGTCCTTCCATTGCGGGAGAAGCAGGCCCCTCCCGCATCACTCTCTCTGTCACCTGACTGCAGCTGGATCTCTCTCCTCTCTGTCTCATCCTCTCTGACGGAGCTACCAAACTTCAAATCAAATGACAACATCAAATTTTTATCAGTGGCCAAACCATTTTTGTGTTGGGGGTGGGGGGAGGGGAGGTTCTTGACCACTATTTCAAGGACAATTAGGAAGAAAACAAATAAAAAGATTCATGAGTGTCCAACCCTGAGGACAAATAAAGGCCGATATTTACTTAAAGTCATAGCGCCCCCTAATGGCAACAGGAAGTAGGTCTAAAAGTCAAGGTGCTATACTTTAAACGAACTCCTCCTAGAGACTTCAAATTCGGTCTGTGCCATCTTAAGACCTTAGAGATGAAAAGTTGTTAAAAGAAAAACTTTTTGTCATAGGGCATGGCCGTGGTGGGGTGGCCATTTTGTGCGTTTCGCCATCAAAACAGGAAGTGGGTGTAACTTGAGTGCACATTTTCCAATTGGCTCGACATTTTTCAGGATTCATGAGTGTTCAACCCTGAGGGCATATAAAGGCCAATATTTACTCAATCATAGCGCCCCCTAATGGCAACAGGAAGTAGGTCTCAGATTTCATCTGATCGACTTCAAATTCGGTATGTGTCATCTAAAGACCTTAACGATGAAAAGTTATTAAAAGCAAAACTTTTAGTCCAACGGTGTGGGCATGGCGGCCATTTTGAGCATTTATCGATGAACAAAGAAGTTGTTGTAACTTTAGTGTACATTTTCAAATTTGGCTGAAATTGAAAGGATCCAGGCCTGAGGACATTTATAGGCAAAAATTGACTTTTTGTCATAGCGCCCCCCGCTAGCAACAGGAAATCTGCCTTATATGACAAACATCATCCGATTTACATGAAATTTATAATGTGTGGTCTACATGTGATACTGAGCTGCCCCCCTACAAGTTAACCACGCCCACTTACTCAAGCCACGCCCCTTGTGTGAGGTGTCATTGAACTCAGCAGAGAGTTCCTTCTTCATTGGTGATGGTTTGGCCCACCCCCTATCTTTTTGATTGGTGATAGTTTGACCTGCCACCTATGCTGTAGCCACACCCCTTTTTATAACTTATGACCTGTTTCATAACTGGTGACCCATTTAAGGTAGAGTCTTTTGTGAGGTATCATTGAACTCAACATAGAGTTCCTTATTCATTGGTGATGGTTTGGCCCGCCCCCCCTGTGCTTAAGCCACGCACCTTTCATAACTGGTGACCCATTTACTTCTTATGTGAGGTATCAATGAACTCAGCAGAGACTTCCTTTTTTATTGGTAAAAGTTTTACCTGACCACTATGCTTTGGCCACGCCCCCTTTCACTGCTAATGAACTGTAGGACGTAGAGTCTTGTGTGAGGCATCATTGAACTCAGCAGGGAGTTCCCTTTTCATTGGTGACGATTTGCAGTGTCTGAGTGCTGCTCAAATGCACGGTCGCAAGGAGCGGCTTCCACCAGTAACCCCGACGAGCGCCGACAGCGGCGAAGGTCCTATTGAAACTGAAAGAATTATTATTATTCTATATCCGGCAAATGAATTGCCTTTTTAAGGAGCTTAACATACTCAAAAACTCACCAAAATCTAAAATTTGCTTCAAGTCTGGTGAAAATGTATGTACGTATTTTAAGGGTTTTGGGAATAGGCGCACAAAAATGGTTCGCTAGCGCCCCCTACAAAATGTAAAATATTTAGCCCCTGCAGTACGTTTAATGTATACTAACAAAACTTGGTACACATACAGTACAAGCCAAAAGTTTGGACACACCTTCTCATTCAATGAGGGTCTTTATTTTCATGACTATTTACATTATAGATTCTCACTGAAGGCATCAAAACTATGAATGAACACATATGGGATTATGTACTTAACAAAAAAGTGTCAAATAACTGAAAATATGTCTTATATTTTAGATTCCTCAAAGTCGCCACCCTTTCCTTTTTTGATAACTCTGAAAACCCTTGGTGTTCTCTCAATGAGCTTCATGAGGTAGTCACCTGAAATGGTTTTCACTTCACAGGTGTGCCTTGTTAGGGTTAATTAGTGGAATAGAATATAAGAGATGTTTTCAGTTATTTCACACTTTTTTGTTAAGTACATAATTCCATATGTGTTCATTCATAGTTTTGATGCCTTCAGTGAGAATCGACAATGTAGTCATGAAAATAAAAAGGAAAAGCATTGAATGAGAATGTGTGTCCAAACTTTTGGCCTGTACTGTAGCATGTCAAGACGTACAAAAAAACTCATTGGAGCCATACCCTTAACCCAACAGGAAGTCCGCCATTTTTAATTGAAAGTTCGAAATTAGTGTGATTTTGGCAATTTCCACATGTCGTATTTTAACGAACTCCTCCTAGAGATTTCATCCGATCAACTTCAAATTTGGTTTGTGCCATCTTAAGACCTTAAAGATGAAAAGTTATTAAAAGAAAAACTTTTCGTAAAAGGCCATGGCCGTGGCGGGGTGGCTATTTGGTGCGCTTTGCCATTGAAACAGGAAGTGGGTGTAACTCAAGTGTACATAGTCTAATTGGCTCAAACTTTTTCATGATTGGCAAGACTTTAACTCTGAGGACATTTACCAGACAAAATTGACTCAAAGTCATAGCGCCCCCTAGTGGCAACAGGAAGTAGGCCTAAAAGTCAAGGTGCTATACTTTAACCTACTCCTCCTAGAGATTTAATCCGATGGACTTTAAATTTGATCTGTACCATCTCAACACCTTAACAATGAAAAGTTATGAAAAGAAAAAAATTTCAAACGGTGTGGGCGTGGCGGCCATTTGTAGCATTTATCGATGAACCAAGAAGTTGTTGTAACTTTAGTGTACATTGTCCTATCTGCCCAAAGTTTCTCACGTTTGACAAGGATCCAGGCCTGAGGACATCTACAAGCCAAAAATTTACTTTTGGTCAAAGCGCCCCCCGCTGGCAACAGGAAATCCACCTTATATGACAAACATCATCAGATTTACATGAAACTTATAATGTGTGGTCTACATGTGATACTGAGCTGCACCCTATACTTTAACCACGCCCACGTAGTTAGGCCATGCCTAACCTTCCTTCTTCAATGGTGGTTTGGCCTGCCCCCTATGCTCAAGCCACGCCCCTTTCATAACTGGTGACCCATTTAAGGTAGAGTCTTGTGTGAGGTATCATTGAACTCAGAGAGTTCCTTCTTCATTGGTGATGGTTTGGCCGCCCCCCTATGCTTAAGCCACGCCACCTTTCATAATTGGTGACCCGTTTAAGGTAGTCTTATGTGAGGTATCAATGAACTCAGCAGAGACTCTTTTTTTATTGGTAAAGTTTTGCCCTAACCACTATGCTTTGGCCATGCCCCCTTTCACAGCTAATGAACTGTGTGACGTAGAGTCTTGTGTGAGCTATCATTGAACTCAGCATGGACTTCCCTTTTCATTGGTGACGATTTGTTGTGTCTGCAAATGCATGGTCACAAGGAGTGGCGTCCGCCAGTAACCCTGACGTGTGCAGAGGAGCGAGGGCCCGTCCAATGATGCTTGCAGCTTTAATTGTAAATTAGTTTCTTTATTCTGTTATTGCATGCCCAATTTATTTTAAAATGTTGTACATACAGTACAGGCCAAAAGTTTGGACACACCTTATCATTCAATGTGTTTCCTTTATTTTCATGACTCTTTACATTGTAGATTCTCACTGAAGGCATCAAAACTATGAATGAACACATATGGAATTATGTACTTAACAAAAAAGTGTGAAATAACTGAAAACTTATATTTTAGATTCCTCAAAGTAGCCACACTTTGCTCGGATTACTGCTTTGCACACTCTTGGCATTCTCTTGATGAGCTTCAAGAGGTAGTCACCTGAAATGGTTTTCCAACAGTCTTGAAGGAGTTCCCAGAGATGCTTAACAGCCCTTTTGCCTTCACTCTGCGTTCCAGCTCACCCCAAACCATCTCGATTGGATTCAGGTCCGGTGACTGTGGAGGCCAGGTCATTTGACGCAGCACTCCATCACTCTCCTTCTTGGTCAAATAGCCCTTAAACAGCCTGGAGGTGTGTTTGGGGTCATTGTCCTGTTGAACAATAAATGATGGTCCAACTAAACGCAAACCGGATGGGATGGCATGTCGCTGTATGATGCTGTGGTAGCCATGCTGGTTGCAGTATGCCTTCAATTTTGAATAAATCCCCAACAGTGTCACCAGGAAAACACCCCCACACCATCACACTTCCTCCTCCATGCTTCACAGTGGGAACCAGGCATGTAGAATCCATCCGTTCACCTTTTCTGCGTCGCACAAAGACACGGCGGTTGGAACCAAAGATCTCAAATTTGGACTCATCAGACCAAAGCACAGATTTCCACTGGTCTAATGTCCATTCCTTGTGTTTCTTGGCCCAAACAAATCTCTTCTACTTGTTGCCTCTCTTTAGCAGTGGTTTCCTAGCAGCTACTTGACCATAAAGGCCTGATTTGTCTCCTCTGATTCGTCTCCTCTTAACAATTGTTCTAGAGATGTGTGAACTCTGTGTGGCATTCATCTGGTCTCTAATCTGAGCTGCTGTTAACTTGCGATTTCTGAGGCTGGTGACTCGGATTAATTTATCCTCAGCAGCAGAGGTGACTCTTGGTCTTCCTTTCCTGGGGCGGTCCTCATGTGAGCCAGTTTCGTTGTAGCGCTTGATGGTTTTTGCGACTGCACTTGGGGACACATTCAAAGTTTTCACTGACTGACCTTCATTTGTTAAAGTAATGATGGCCACTCGTTTCTCTTTACTTAGCTGATTGGTTTTCGCCATAATATGAATTCTAACAGTTGTCCAATAGGGCTGTCAGCTGTGTATCAACCTGACTTCTGCACAACACAACTGATGGTCCCAACCCCATTAATAAGGGAAAAAAATTCCACTAATTAACCCTGACAATGCACACCTGTGAAGTGAAAACCATTTCAGGTGACTACCTCATGAAGCTCATTGAGAGAACACCAAGGGTTTGCAGCGCTATCAAAAAAGTAAAGGGTGGCTACTTTGAGGAATCTAAAATGTAAGACATGTTTTCAGTTATTTCACACTTTTTTGTTAAGTACATAATTCCATGTGTGTTCATTCATAGTTTTGATGCCTTCAATGAGAATCTACAATGTAAATAGTCATGAAAATAAAGGAAACGCATTGAATGAGAAGGTGTGTCCAAACTTTTGGCCTGTACTGTACAGTAAGCAAATATTACCTTAAATTATGTGGATACAGTATATTGTGTTATACTGTATGTCTTTCTTTTGGCTTTGTACATATTGAAGCTATAGTGCGTAGTTTCTGTCTCCCCCATGAGGAATTCTAAGTAATGACAACACCACTGTTGCATCAAAATGAGACAAGCCTTCCATAATCGTGCACCACCTCCACCCCTCCTCCACCCAGTTGCTTGGAGCCTCATTACTAAAAGATATGCACTAAAGCTTTAACAAAAGATGTCTTGCGGTATTTTTTAAGTTTATTATAAAGCGCCTTGTAGTCACACATGGGATGGGCCATGTGGGATAAGGTGGATATTATGGTGGAGGATTTAAATGCCAAATTAACAATAATCTTTCAATTTAATGGTCAAATATTTGTAATTAGTGATGCATTTCTAGAATGGGTATACTGATTTAATTAAATACAGTCACACCAGAGTTTAGAAAGTTACATAATTTCTTGAAGTCAAAATGTACAATTAGCACATGTCCATGATACGCCTCATGCTCATCCACCTCATGCCACTCATGCCCATGTCCCTGAAGCTCCTGTACTCTCCGGGCCTCAGGTACATCATCCTGCCTCTGTAGTGGGGCTGCTCGTACATCAGCCAGTGGCCGTCCATCACGTGGCAGGACTGGCAGTCGTTCATACGGTAACGGTCCATGATGTTGTCACAGTCGTCCATCAGCTCGTAACTCTGACCACCGAAGTTCTCCCTCTCATAGATCTTCATCCTGAACTGGCCTCTGTGCTGTTTTTTTGAGATAACAAAAACAAATGTATTTCTTAGTAATACGTTTTATGGGAGTTGTCACCCATAGTAGAATCATATTATAATGCATGCTTTTCCAGAGTTAAAAAGTTATCACTCAAACGTCACCTTTCTACAGTTTTATACCTACCATGGGGATCATACGGCAAGACCTGATACCACCGCTCATTCCCATCATGCTCATGTAGTCAGCGTACTCGCCCCTCCTTATGAAGTGCTGGTTTCCCATGTAGTTGGGACGGTCGTAGACCATGAAGCAGCCGCTCTCCACCCTGCAGGAGTGGCACCTGCTCAGGTAGGAGGACATGTCAGAGCAGTCGCTCATGCACTCATAGGAACGACCCTGGAAGTTCCTGTCCTCGTAGAAGATGACCTGAAAAAGTATTGAAGGGTTTTAACAAAGTCATAATTACGTATATCCCCTAAATATTCATAGGAAAATTAACAATTATTTAATTTTTATTTTTGAATACTATTATTTTTTCCTACCTTGCCCATGTTGATTGCAGTGATTCCTCAGATCTCTCAGAGAACTGTTATTGAACTGATATGCTGCCTGTCTGAACAAGTTACATTTATACCTGGCCAGAGACAAAGACTATGTGCCCCTCTATTGTTCAAAGTCCTGACCCAGCAACCTACTATAGAAGCCTATAGTTTTGAGTTGCTTACCAATATACCAACAGGATCACAACCTCTAAACAGAATTTTCCCTTAACAAGAATAGAGCACAATTCTTTCAAAATGGCTTCGGAGTTTGCTTATGCATACAGTATAAAATTGTTGCTGGAAGCGGCAGAGTACAACTACTGATTCTATATTAATAGGCTAGTCAAAAGCCACAATTAATTCAACTATAGCTTGATCTCACTTTTTGATTCACCTAAAACAATAGGAGTCAATAAGCTTACATTTTACAAAAGCCAAACATTCAGGGGAAAAAGTTTTTTTTAAACCAAATCACAACAGCCATCATTTGATTTAACTGAATTGAATTAGTCGGTAAGTGCATAATTTTATTGTCATCTGAAATAGGTATGTTAATATATAATTAGATATCATAGGATATGACATTGAATAAAGAAATAGAAAAAATATTCTCGATGTTTTTATTTATTTAATGTGAATCTAGAGCATACTATGAAATTGTTTCCTAAAATTACAGTTACAGTAAAGTTGATGAAAATGACATTTCTGAGGCACCCAGTGTGACCCTTTTGAAGTGAAAATGAAAGCCAGTTTAGGCAGACAGATTAAAATGTGCTGCTACACTTTCTGGACATACTCATTGTTCTGCATGCACATCCAATGAACCCTTTGCATTAGGGTGGTCTGTTTAAAGCCGAAATCCTGGAAATCATAAACTATGATTTATGAACTATGCTACTCTGGGCTGCATGTAAACAAACATGTAGGGGGGTCATATGTTTGCGTGGCTGTTTTTTATTTATTTATTTTATTTGTATAGGTACAAGCATATAGCATACAAGAAAGCCACATATCACATCATTCATAGCTTAAGCTATGTTTGTTTGTTTTTATCTCCGTTTCGAACCTGCCTCCAGACAGGAGTCATACTAGTCTATATCCACGATGTTCCACTTCTTGGATTGCTCTGGTGCCGCCGGAAATTCCGCCTGATCTCACGCTTTTTGGCCGGATGTCCGTTACCTTCCACTTTCTTTGTGTTAGAATTTTAAACTGGTGGATTTATGAGGACTATTGTTAACTGCTCCTCAAATCTCTGCAGGGTAAATCCAGACAGCTAGCTAGACTATCTGTCCAATCTTTTCTGTTGCACGACTTAAACAACTTTTGAACGTACACGTTCCACCAAACAAGTTCCTTCCTGAGACTATTTTGCATCAGCACTGTGGCTCCATCTGGCACTTAGTGTCACCCATGATGATTGGGATTGGTTTTAAGAAATGTCATTAACCAGAGCACATTTTTTTTCCCATCCCAGATTGCTTAGTGAACTAGCCAGGCCCTCCTCCGCAGCGCTGTGAAAGAAGGGCTGGCAATGCAAGACTAGTCGTACAAACCAATCAGCTTGGTTGACGTTCACACGTCTGCACAATGCATTGTTGAAATTTGGGGGATGTGTGCAGCGGCTCCTCTGTGAGCCTACGGTTACCTATAACACCGTTCTCTACGTAAGTTCACAGAGACGTTTAGCCACATGTATCTTTGGAGAAAATAATTGCAGCTTTAGTTTTATTGTAGCATCATCTTCTACAACAACAAGAGGCCATTGACATGACATGATTAAAAGTTGGGGTGCCATTAGCTCAGTCTGAAGGGAGTTGGGTTGGGAACCAGAAGGTCACTGGTTCAAGTCCCTGTACAGACCAAAGTATGGAGTGTGGATTGGTAGCTGGAGAGATGCCAGTTCACTTCCTGTGCACTGCCAAGGTGCTCTTGAGCAAGGCATCGTACCCCTACTCACTCTGGCATCGTTCCATTTCTGCATGAATAGATCTTTTTCACGGCAGACATGTCATAGTAGGAAAAGCACAGGTGTATTCAAAACCATTAATGATGGCTGCATTCCATTTAGGAGAGGCCCTGGTATTGTGCATGCTGACTCACTGAAATAGCTTTTCTGGGACACTTGATGGAATTGAGCCATCATTAAGGTGATCAATTTCAGCTGTGCTTTTCCTACTATGACGAGTCAAAAATGTCTGCTGTGAAAAAGGTCCATAGGTCCTGAGCATGTGTGCGTATTTCAGGGTAGGTGTAGTGATTTCTAACAAAACAGAGTGTAAATTGTAAAAATTAAAAGTATAAATTATAAATTAATTAAATTAGAACAAGTCCTCCAAACCATATGATGAAATAGGTTGTTTATTCCTACACTCTAATACGACCCATAGCAGTCACAGTTTGGTTACGTTTAGGCACAAAAACTACTTAGTTGAGTTTAAAAAAAGATTGCGGCTTGGGTTACAATCATTTGTTACGTTACTTCACTTTTCAGGAGAGGACAGACTCTGTTAGAACTAAACTATCATTAATAATACAACCACATGACTAATGACACTTTCTTTACCCCTCCACACAATGCCCAAAATACATTCATCGGCACAGAATTTATTACAGGCCTCAACTTCTGTAGTGTTTAGTTTAACACATAATGGACCTCTGACTCACAGACTAGCGTTATTCTTTTCTGCTTGTGATTTATTTGAATGAGCTTTTGCAAAGCTAAACGTAACCATTACTCAAGTTATTGCTGTTCATGTCAGTGAGTGAAACTACATACAATCATGTCAGAAAATGGCTCCGAACACCCACACAGGTGTTTTCAGTTAATCTGGTTGATTAGGCCTCTTCCCAGGACTGTGTATAGACTGATTGATTGACATCTTCCTGAGTCTCCTGTTAGCTTTGTTGAACCTGTTAGGGCAGGACAAATAATCCCTTTATCATTCTTATTGGCAGATGAAGATTTGTGACCTAATACATTCTCGTCAAAGCTCTGGCCCACCTACAACCTGAGCAGAGGTCTAATCAACCATAATAACTGTGTGGATGTTCAGAGGCCGAGAAGCACATCTTAGCAGTTAACTACTTACAGAAAACATAATTTAATCAATCTCACCTCCACCCCAGCATCTATTGTAGCAAATATGGGGCATTAAAGGGATGATTCGGAGTAATTTCACCCTAGGGTCCTTTGCACCATGACCTCGAGGCAAACACCCCCCCTGAAAAATCTATTCGAACTTCTTGTCAAATTATATAAAGCAAAACTGATCTCTACCATTTTCTCAGAAGGGAAATTTTAAGATTCAATGAGCACAAATATGAAGCAGTTATAGCATATGTAATTATTATCAATTAACTTGATAAAGAAACGCAAACTTTGTAATCAAACCACAAATCATAATTGTAATGATTTACCTGCCTACCTACCTAGAACTGATTAAGCACTTGCCTCTACATTTTCTGGAAGAAGATGTACATTATAGGGTCAATTGTTTGCAGCCAAAACAATCATCTAAATTTGAATTAGGTTGTAAAACCAAATAGAACCAAATACATTTGAATTAAATACCATCACACTGCAAATGTGCAGCATTTAACATAAACAAATAACAAGACTCTTGAAACAAATTGTACAAGTAATAATCTTTTATTTTTATTATTATGCAGTTCTTACATGCATGAAAGTTGAACCACATATAGGGATGTGTCTCATGATCATTTACACCCACTGATGCCCATCTCATCTAGCCCGACGTTGTCATACTCAGATTCTAGTCAGAACATAGGTCTGATACGGCTCCATTGGGCTGTGATTATAGGGCGTTTCAACCGAACCAGGAAAGAAAATGCCTCTGCACTCAATTGGATAGACCTACAACCAATCAGAGCAATGGAGTATGTGACGTACGCACCCCATCGGGGCCAGCTGATAAATTAAACTTTTGCCGAATCCCGTAGGGAGGACGGCAAAAACATCTTTCCGATCGACAAATGCCTTGATCACAGTTCTCTGTTCCTCTTTTAAAATTAATGTGCTGTCGACAGACGCAATGGCGAAATCTACACATCTCAATTCTCCAGCGGCAGCCATCTGTGTTGTAAACAAATTCAACCCAAGTGCTCTTTGGTGACGTGGTTGATTACGTTACGGTTGATCATCTGTCCATCATCGTATAAAGCCCGCCCTGACAATTTAATTGGTCCGAACAGCTCTGGTTCGAGCATAGTTGCTCCACAACGGATCAAGTCCAGACTGAACTTCCCGACCTAAAATGTTGTGGGTGGGGCTAAGTTCGGCTGGCATCCAGACTACATCTCATCCTCATTGACCTCCCCTCCTGTAATGCCCAGGCCCCAAAACAACCAGTGAAACAAAAAGTCAAAATAGCAGAGTGGAAAGATTTTATTTAGTGGAATTTTGTAAAAAATTTAGTTGCAGGAATCAGTGATACGCCTCATGCTCATGAACCTCATGCCGCTCATGCCCATGTCCCTGAAGCTCCTGTACTCTCCAGGCCTCAGGTACATCTGCTTGCCTCTGTAGTGGGGCTGCTCGTACATCAGCCACTGGCCGTCCATCACATTGCAGGACATGCAGTCGGACATACGGTAACGGTCCTGGATGTTATCGCAGTCGTCGCTCAGCTCATGCATCTGACCACCGAAGTTCTCCCTCTCGTAAATCCTCATCTTGTAGGATCCTCTATGCTGTAGAGAAAACATTTGAGGAAAGAAAAAGATCAGAAAAACATTCAAAGATATCTGAAGGAAATATTATCTAGAGAATGAATATCCTACTATACCATGGGGATCGTACGGCAAGATCTGATGCAGTCCGACATTCCCATCATGCTCATGTAGTCAGCATACTCGCCCCTCCTCATGAAGTACTGGTTTCCCATGTAGTTGGGGCGGTCGTAGACCATGAAGCAGCCGCTCTCCACCCTGCAGGAGTGGCACCTGCTCAGGTAAGAGGTCAGCTCAGGGCAGTCACTGCTGGTCTCATAGTGGCGACCCTGGAAGTTCCTGTCCTCGTAGAAGATAATCTGAAAGCATATTTCCAGTGAGATCCAAAAAGCTATTTAATCACTGTCCAATGACAATTAAGAGCTTTTTAAATTTGAGAATGAAATTGATTTTTTTTTATGGATGGATCCTTCCCAGTACCTACCTTGCCCATGGTCATGATTTTATTTGGTTGGTTGTCAGGACTGAGCTGTGGCTGCTGTGTATTCCTGTCGGTGGTAACCGTTACTTTTATACTTGCTCAATGTGAAAAAAGTATGTAGGGCTTCTATTGTGCAAATCCCTGACCCAGCAACATGCAATAGAAGCCTACTGAGCAGTCAGGGCGCTAAAGGGTTATTATCCAGCACTATACCACCCTGGTGGAAATGCATGTACTGTACACATGCAGTATTGTCTAACATAAAGAGAAGCTTCCAACTGTAATATAATCCCTATCATTCACAGTGTACTAGATATTTCACTTACTAAATGATTATAAATGTTTTCTTACAAATATAATTCACTATCAATTTATATAAAAATATCAAAAGAAGGGTTAATTTGCAAAATCAGTTTTTATTCTTATTCTAAGTGTGTGTGTGTGTTTGTGTGTACAATTCCGGAAATATCAGTCAAACTTTAATTTGGTTGTTTTTTTTGATAAAATATATATATATACTCTTAAATAGTACTGTAGGGATACTGACCTATTCCCTTCTAGTGGCTTACTTAATATATGATAATTACACCAAAGTTACAGATAGTTATAGAGACAGAACTTTTCTCTTCTTTGACTACACTGCAATACACTAAATCTTGGTCTTGATATGGGTTGCATAAGAAACTTTTTTGTCATTTAGGTTTAGAGGAATTATTGAAAGAAATACCTTTTGTACATTACTTTTTGCTAATATGGATTTGTTAATATTTGTTAGACTGTGATCTTAATGAATCTACTATTTTATCAACTTTGAACCAGCTATTGGAACCCAACAGTCTGACACATACGTTTCCCTCTGCCCAGTGATGTCAGTGTAGCTGTGAGCTGAGATCCTAAATCAATTTTGGATGCTGGTGGGTGAGGTTGACTGACAGATGTTTTTTTACTGTGAAACAGTGATGGAAATAAGATAAGACAAGCCTTTATTGATTCCCAGAGGGGACATTTAGCTGTTGCAGCACCATAAGGACAGATGAATAGAGACCTATTCTAACTTGACCTTTGCCCTCTTGTTGGATTTATTTTATTCATTCATGTCATCGATAAAAGTAAAAGGATTGAACCAAAGAAAATTATACATACACTATATTGTTGTGTCAATGGTCATTATGTTTATGTACATTCACACATATAAAGCACATATGTAGTTTGATAGTAAGGTTGTATTTTGAGATTGAAAAAATATCAAAAATTAGCAAATTAAAAAGAGAAAGGAAAGAAAATTCTAAATAAAGGATATAAATAATATGTATATATTAAATAAAAGAGACATAAAATAAATCTAAGAATAAGAACATAAATTCAGATAAAGCAGTGCAGGATCATTGATTTCTTTTTTCTTTCTTTTTTTAAGATTATTTTTTGGACATTTAAGGCCTTTATATAGGACAGCT
The DNA here is from genome assembly GCF_004354835.1 of Perca flavescens. Lineage (NCBI taxonomy): Eukaryota > Metazoa > Chordata > Actinopteri > Perciformes > Percidae > Perca > Perca flavescens. The sequence continues at coordinate 8,899,282 of NC_041341.1, forward strand.
GAAGACACGAAAGGAGAGAGAGGGGGAATGACATGCAGCAAAGGGCCGCAGGGCGGAGTCGAACCTGTGGGTTAGGGTTAAGGAGTAAACCTCTATATATGGGCGCCTGCTCTCAGGTGAGCTACCCAGGCGCCCAGAAACATTGATTTCTGACCATTATCTTCCCCGCTAGTCTTCCTAAACCTCTTCTGTTTCCCTGTCCCACACCCTTAAGTTACTTGTTACCTCATTAAATATAATTAAGCAGTGTATAAGTATAGGCTACAGCTCAGGAACTTCTATGTGAAAGATGTGAGGGTTTGCCAAATTGTATTATATTGTGGGAGTCTGCACCCTCCTTTTTATTATTCTTTATTCAGATCCTCATAGATAACTGCAACCATGTATTGTCGTGCCTGCTCTAAATGTGCCCCATTCAGTGTTACAACAAAGCCTAGTGAAAAAATCAGATTGCTTGACTTTTCTTTTTTTTTTACTTAAAAAAAAAAAAAAATTACATTAATTCAGACAACTCCCTTTAGTCGTATTAAATGAATTTCCTTTGTCAACACAAGCGTGACAGTGAACTATTATTGGCTTTATATAAAACACCCAATACTAAGAGCTGCACAGACACAGCCTGCACCTCCTCAGTGCTGTATTCATAGACTTTTTATTTTAGTGATTTCTTCTATTGCACTGTTCAAAGTATGCATTGATATAATACTACAAATATGGCTCAGTATTGTTCATTCTACCTCTGTTTTTTTGTCTATTCTGCATATTGTGTATCATTGCTTCAACAAATGAAAGGTTTTGTATGTAGGGATATTGAAATGCACTGTGTGGTGATGGTGAACTCATTTCAATGAGAAAAGCCAGTTAAGGTATTTTGAATTGAATATGTTTGGTATGACGACAAACGCCACCAGCTGAATTGCTGTTGGTCTGACAATAGGCCTTATTCACAGCAGAGCTTTGATTCTCTGCCCAAACCCGATTGGGCCAGGCTGTAACTTCCCAAAATCTCCTGGACTTGAATTGGGTCAGGTTAGCACAAATTTCCCAGTGTTTTTAATCTGTGTAATGTCATGAATAATTTATGGGCTGTGTACCGCTGTGTGTGAACGCCATCTTCTGGATATCTATTCACTTTACATAGATTAAAAAAAGCGTTTTTTATCAGGGCTCGGGACCAAAACTGCTGCCGTGGTTCAAGCTTGGAGAGAAACTTCCTGTAAGGACGTACCTGATTTTTTGGGCCCGATTATAGCTCTAATTTACACTAGACATGGTGACTGGTCTTAACCGGAAAAACACAGGTAAGTAAATAAAATTATTGATAAATCTGTTCCATTAAAGGATAGGTTCACAGTTTTATAAGTCTGTCTTAAAACAATATTCAAATGGCCATTTGTATGTTGAAACAGTTTTTGCTCTCTGTGTGAAGATACAAATCCAACATTTTAAGCAGTTAGTCTTGTAAAAAATGTGTAGAAAATCTCACAGTAACCTTTTTTTATTCTTTTGATATTCATTTTTAATGTCACGTGCATCAAATATGACATAACACATTTCATAGTTAGAAGAAGAAGAAGTCTTGACTTGGCTATTAGATACAGTTATTAAAGTAGCAGCATTCACTACAGCTCAATTTGTCCTGACATACCAGAACAGTTGGGTGCTGATAATTCATGCAATTTCTTTCTCTGATGTCTGAATCCGTGCCCATAATTTCTGCCCGGCGTTTTGAAACTCGATAAATTGATAACTTCTTTTTTAATGTTTGTTGATTACATTTTCAAGTCTCGAGCCTGTTCTGTTCTTTAACAGGAGTCCATGATACGTCGCATGGATCCAATCCTCATGTCCATGGGACCCATTCCCATGTCTCTCATGCTCCTGTACTCTCCGGGCCTCAGGTACAGCATCCTGCCTCTGTACTGGGGCTGCTCGTACATCAACCAGTGGCCGTCCATCACGTGGGCAGACTGGCAGTCGGACATGCGGAAACGATCCTGGATGTTGTCGCAGTCGTCCGTCAGCTCATTCATCTGACCTCTGAAGTTCTCCCTCTCGTAGATCCTCATCCTAAATGGACCTCTGTGCTGTAAAATGAGACGTGAAGAGACAGAAGATCACTTAATTATAAAAAAAATGGTTTCTTCTGTGCTGTGTTGGAGAGTTTGTATTCACGCCTTCTGTTTCTGCCTTCAACCGGATGAGTCAACACAGTGCTTCTTACCGTGGGGATCATGCGGCTGGAACGGATGCAGTCACTCATGGTCATACCCATCAGGCGCTGGTTGTCGGGGTACTCTCCCCTCCTCGCCAGCATCTGGTGGCCCATGAAGTTTGGACGTTCGTAGACCATGAAGCAGCCGCTCTCCACCCTGCAGGAGTTGCAGCGGCTCAGGTAGGAGGTCAGCTCGGCACAGTCGCTGCTGGTCTCATAGGAGCGACCCTGGAAGTTCTTGTCCTCGTAGAAGATAATCTGCCAATAAAACAGCACATTTTAAAAGCATTTTTTCTGTGGCACATACTGAAATGTTCAAATTATTTATCAAGCTATATTACAACATAAGAATGCTCTCTTACTTTGCCCATTTTGGTGGTCAGTCCTATCCCTGATTGCACTGGTACTTTGCCCATCCCAACTGTGTCACTTTTATACCCACCATGATAGTGAAATGATCTATGGAGCCATTGTTTTGAATATCTTACTCAGCAGCGTAGCATACAGGGCTATGATGTTTGTTAAATCGGTCTGTAAATGGTTATTATTCTAGACTGTATGCATCTGGTGCGGTGCCAACTGAAGGGGCACTCCTACGGGGCCCAGGTGGGTGACAGCAGCAAATGTATCAGCTGGGTCCCTTTGTACTGTCTGTGATGACCGTAGTGCAGTTAAAGACAAACTTGAGGCACTTGTACATCGAGCATTTCAATTTTTCTGCTACTTTTAACTATGCACCAAAGCTATGGAACTCCCTACCCAAGGCTACAAGAGATGCAAGCTCTGTGAACAGTTTTAAATGACAATTAAAAACTTATTTATTCAGCATTGCTTTTAACTATCACTCTTCCTTTGTTTTATTCTTATCTTATACATGTTATATTGTTCTTAGAGGGCCACAATGGAAATAAGCCTTGTTTAATCCTCGTGATTTTTAAATCCGGCGTGTTTGTATGTACATACTGTATTTACTGCTGTGCAGTGTTATATGTGTCTTTTCTTTTTTTAAATCATCAAATATATTTTAAATGTCTATCTTTCACATAGTCTATTGATTTTACCCGTTCTTGCTATTTGCTGCCTTTTTTGGGGGGGAAATTTGTGTTTGGTAGATTATTTCTCCGTGGTAGCAATGCTTTTTGGCAATAAATCTTATACTGTTGGAAAGCCCGTTAAGTTCCCTTTCAAATGGTACCCCATTTGTAAGGAACATGCATTTGTGGGATGAGCAGCATGGCTGAAAATAATTTGCCAAATCTTCTCTGCCATTGCCAAACTTATTACAAACTTATTCTGCCATTGACTCCTTTGGTGTTTGGTGGATTGAAGTTTGAAGAAATAAGACATATTGGCAATTTAACAATTTATTCATTTCACAAACAGGAGCCTCAGTACAGTGTGGAAGAACCATACACAGCCACAACAGCCTGGCACCTCCTCCTCATGCTGGTCACCAGCCTGGTCACACACTGCTGTGGGATGGCATCCCATTCTTCAACCAGCATTTGTCGCAAGTCAGCCAACGTGGTTGTGTTGGTAACTCTGGCACGAACAGCACGCCCAACCTGATTCCACAAGTGTTCAATGGGGTTGAGGTCAGGACTGCTGGCAGGCCATTCCATCCTCTCCACTCCCACATTCTGGAGGTAGTCTCTGATTAACCCCGCCCTGTGTGGGTGAGCGTTGTCATCTTGGAGGATAGAGTTCGGCCCCGGATATGGGATTGCCACTGGTTGCAATGGTCTTCTTGGGGTGTCGTCTTCCTCTTTGACATCCCCCCGTTTTATGGAACTTGTATGGAGTTATATTCCTATCTTTATTCAAGAGCGCATTCTTTCAATTTGAGAGCATTTTTCACTGATATTACGTTAAGATTTTGTAATAATTTCCCTCAAAACCTTGCTCTCACACTCAAATGGTCATGTTCGCGCTTGGATTTTCTCTGCTTGTGCTCAAACTTTGTGCTCGGACTCAGATATGTTGTTCTGTGGACAGATTTCCTGCTTTCAGCTTTGAACCTTCTCCTCGCACTCAGCCTGATTCTGCGCGCTTGCAAATCTGCTGCTCTCGGATCTCTCCTGCATGCTTGGATTTTTCTGTGTTACAACACTATCAAAATTCCACAACCAATAGAATGCCAGGTGTAGTGTTGACCAATGAAATGATCCCTGCCCCGTTGAGGGTGCGATCGTTTTATGTGAGAACATCCATTGCGGCCGGCTCCTCTGTAACTATGGGTCTGTAACCCAAGTTTATTTAACCCCGCCGTCCATCGCTTTATTATTAGTATATGTCAATAATGTGCACAGAATGGTCGACGGTCTTTCACCTGCACCCATCAGGAAACGGGAGAAAGCTTTGAAGTGGGACATATCAAATTACGTAACTACACAACAATGAGGGTGAGTAACATAAATTAAGCACATAGCATATGGCGCTAGCCATAGCTAGCCTAGCTTGATGTCCGTAAACAAATAGCTTTTCTTTATATCGGTAGTTTAGCTAGCTAGATAGATTGAACGACATACTGTATGACGGACAGTATGTGTGTATTTACAACTGGTATTTAATGACCCCACTTTGTAATTTGTCCTCGTTTGGTTAACCATGTTCTTGGGGATTTGGCTAATTTCAGACATGCTAAGATACAGCCTAGCTTGATGTCCGTAAACAAATAGATTTTCTTCATAGTTTAGCTAGATTGAACAACATATGACCGACAGTATGTGTATTTTTCCTCGTTTGGTTAACCTCTCCTTCCTGGAGATTTTGCTAATTTAATGTTAGAGCCAATAGTAAAACCTAAACTGTAATATAACTGAAAGAACACCAGAAACTGGATTGTTTGTGTTCGTTTTTGCATCACTGTTGTGTGTTGTTCATCAGAATTTAGTCTTCATTTCTTCATATAACATTAGTTTGAAAATGATGGATTCATATCAGTCTGTATAAAACGTTGTAATGTTAAGTACAATGTTATCACTATAATAAAAACAGATCTAGAATAATTTGCTCCTTAAATAGCAGTTTTTTTTAATGAATACAAAGCAAACTGAACAGAAAAAACAAGCATTTTCTTTTCTTTTCTTCCAGTTGAGAATGAAAGGTTCGACCAATCCTGCATCATAGCAGCAGAGTCTTATCACCAGCCCATGAAAGCTAGAAGTCACCCTGCTGCTCCAGATCTACCTACTGTATGATTGGCCACAGACTACAACCATCTGCAACATCATCAACAGCTGCAATTAAAGTCTCTTGGGGTCATATGGGACTCGGTTGTTCTCCATACTGCATTGTACACTATATTATTTTTCTGTTTTGTTATATTAGTAGTCTACAGACAACACTAAGTATCATTACTTAATCACAGTATATATTATTCTGGTGTACACTGTTGATGTGACCCACTGCTATTGATTATATGTCACTTTAGCTTGCTACTACCTCATAACTTTGCCTTAATTGCTCTTGTTTAGTTCATTTATTTTCTACTAGTTATATATACCTCCTATTTAATTCAATTATTCTATAACTTGTGTTGCAATACCTGAATTATCCCTCTTGTGAACACTAGGCTTATATTATCTTTATTTTAGTTCATATCATAACCCTGCTCACAAACTCACCTGTACCTTGGTCATCAGTTTGCCAATATCAATGTTCCTGCTACAGTAAATCCTACAGGCAAAGTGTACTGCTTCACAGGAGTATGAACCATACGCTTTTTAGGTTTTGTGTCAAATATTGTGCAGTTGGTTATGAATTACTTATTGTTTTGACAAGGTAAATTAAAGCTGTTGAACAACCTGCAAGTGTCCACTCTGGTAAATTTAATTATACTGTTTTTAGATTTAGATTACAGAAAATGAAAAACCTATTTGCCTTGATAAGGGTTTTAATTTGTTGCAAGTATGAACATGGCTTTAATAATCTTATTGCTCTGAAAAACCACAATGATTTAAGAAATATCAGTGATACTTAACATTTATTAATTGATTGTTTATGTGTGCAGACATTACAGGCACCTATTCATGTAAGCAGAGAACAAAATAGTTTGTTCTCTCTTTCATCACTTGGATTATGCAGGTGATGGTGCAGAAACGGGTGAAGTCCTTGTAGATCTCTGGCACTTTGAGGACAGACCGATCCAGCAACTCTCCACTGTTGTCTTTGTATAGTGTGCTCCTATTTAAAACAAATTTATAGACATCAACACATAAGGTATTAGGTGTACATAGCTTTCTTTAACATCATTACTATCTTACCTTACCTTCTCTGCTCTGCTTTGGATGTGTGGACATCACAGCAATTGTCTCTCCTGGGCCTTGTTGTGCACCCTGTGAATTTAAGCAAGAAAGAAATAAGTATATGTAACATGATTTTACAGTTAAAGTATTATCAGACTTGCCAACGTACTTGGTTTGTGCCACTAATGCCTGCCCTCTGCACACAGGTGAGTACAGGGGGAACCAATTGGATTTTGCGTTTGGAGTAATGTACTGACTGGAACAACACAGTAGTGTGGTTGTACAACACTGGTCCATGCACACGGTGCAGCTCAACAGGGGTACTTCAGCCCCACCTGGAAGAAGGGAAACTGAAACAAAATACTTGTTTTTTTTCTGTTCAATTTGCTTTGTATTGATTTCATAAGGGTAAAAATAAATAACTGCTATTTTAAATAATGTTTTATTATAGGAGTGGAATTGTACTTACAACTTTATATACAGATATATATATATATATATATATATATATATATATATATATATATATATATATATATATATATATATGAATATATATATATATGAATGTTATTGTTAAAATAATGTTATAAGAATTTAAAACATCTGAAAAACATGCAACAGTGATGTAAAAACTGATACAAACAATCCAGTTTCTTTTGTTTTTCAGTTATATTACAGTTTAGGTTTTACAATTGCCTCTAACATGTCTGAAATTAGCCAAATCCCCAGGAACATGGTTAACCAAACGAGGACAAATTACAAAGTGGGGTCATTAAATACCAGTTGTAAATACACACCTACTGTCCGTCATATGTCGTTCAATCTAGCTAGCTAAACTACTGATTTAAAGAAAAGCTATTTGTTTACAGACATCAAGCTAGGCTAGCGCCATATGCTATGTGCTTAATTTATGTTACTCACCCTCATAGTTGTGTAGCTACGTAACTTGATATGTCCCACTTCAAAGCTTTCTCCCGTTTCCTGATGGGTGCAGGTGAAAGACCGTTGACCATTCTGTGCACATTATTGACATATACTAATAATAAAGCGATGGACGGCGGGGTTAAATAAACTGGGGTTACAGACCCATGGTTACAGAGGAGCCGGCCGCAACGGATGTTCTCACGTAAAACGAACGCACCTTCAACGGGGCAGGGATCATTTCATTGGTCAACACTACACCTGGCATTCTATTGGTTGTGGAATTTTGATAGTGTTGTAACACAGAAAAATCCAAGCGCGTAGGAGAGATCCGAGAGCAGCAGATTTGCAAGCGCGCAGAATCAGGCTGAGTGTGAGGAGAAGGTTCAAAGCTGAGAGCAGGAAATCTGTCCACAGAACAACATATCTGAGTCTGAGCACAAAGTTTGAGCACAAGCAGAGAAAATCCAAGCGCGAGCATGACCATTTGAGTGTGAGAGCAAGGTTTTGAGGGAAATTATTACAAAATCTTAACGTAATATCAGTGAAAAATGCTCTCAAATTGAAAGATTGCGCTCTTGAATAAAGATAGGAATATAACTCCATAAACTTAGCCTTCAGTTTGGAGATGGTACTAGGGCTCACTCCAAATAATGGCTCAACTTGGTTTTGCGGAACACCAGCACCTGGGGGTACCAGAAGCTTAAAACAAGTGTCAATAGCAACAGCAAATTTGGCAATGGCAGAGAAGATTTGGCAAATTTTTCAGCCCACATATTCAGCGCTGCTGCTCATCCCACAAATTCATGTTCCTTACAAATGGGGCACCATTTGAAAGGGAACAGGCTTTCCAACGGTATAAGATTTATTGCCAAAAATAATTGTTACCACAGAGAAATAATCTACCAAACACACATTTCCTTACTTTTTGTGCTAAGTTTATGTGCGCCTTCTCTACCAACTGAGCTAACCCGACCATATAGTTACACTTGTTTTAATTTATTCTCTTGTTTCTTCACTTTACTGTGAAGCACTTTGAGCTACACTCCCTGTATGAAATGTGCAATATAAATAAAGTTGAATTAGTATTTATTATTATTATTACTTTAGAGCTGAAAAGTCATCTATGTTTGGAAATGTGTGCTGTTAATAGATTAAAAGAACGATAGTTACGTTATTGTAACTCCAGATTCTATGAGTATAGGCGTAGCCCTCTAAGCCACGCTATGGGTTTATCCCTTCGCGCATGCGCAGTCGTGAAGATTTTCTTTCCCGCCCTTGCGTGCCGCACGGGCTTCAGCTACGTCCGCAATTACTGTATAAAAACAGGGCGGACCCGTTGCTCTGCTCCCAACATCAGCTTTTTCTTCAGCTAATGCAATAGGAGCAGGTGGCCCGAATTTTAGAGGGCTACGCCTATACTCATAGAATCTGGAGTTACAATAACGTAACTATCATTCTATTTCGTATAGGCTTCGCCCTCTAAGCCACGCTATGGGTTAGGGCGAAGCTGATGTAGTAACTGCCGCCTGCGACAGATCCCACAAGTGGAACATAGAGTAACTGTTTTCCCTTACTGTCACTTTATCTCTCATGTGCCGCCATGGCAACGACCTGTTAGCTGGCTGAAAGCCCAAGCCGAGAATGCAGGCATTCGCATGATTGATGAGGGAAATGCATGATTGATAATTATGGGACGCCCGAGTTCCTCCCAGACACCCAGAGTAGGGGGGAGGGGAGGGGGCAGAAGAAAACATAAAGCGGCACATGTCGTGATTGTATAATAGTGACAAAAACATATACATATGTACATAATATATACAATTATACATACGACGGGGCCTCATTCGTCGTTGTGAGAAGAGAGGACCGAGTGAGTCAGGGAGGGCTCAGACACATCCCGCAAATAGAAGCGGATGAAAGGGCATGGAGATGCCCAAGAGGCCGCAGCACAGATTTCGGCCACTGACATGCCTCTGAACAGGGCTGTCGATGTAGACAGAGCCCGTGTAGAATGTGCCCGAATGCCCTGGGGGGGCGCCGCCCCCTCTGCGTTATAAGCCTGGGTGATAGCCTTGCACAGCAAGTGGGACAGACGTTGTTTCGACAGGGCTGCCCCTTGGGAGTGTTCCCTGTAGTGAACAAACAGCTGCTGTGTCCGCCTTATGTCCGCCGTGCGTAAAACATACTGTGATAACGCACGCACCGGGCACAATCTGTGAGAGGCTTCCTCCGCGTCGTTGTTATGAGGCGGGGGGAAAAAACCCTGGAGGGAAAAAACCCTCGACCGAAAGGAATTTGTCAAACTTTTTGGTGTGAAGGAAGGGTTGGGCTATAGGGTGGCTGCACTCCCGTCCCCTCTGATTGAGAGACAGGACGGCGAGACTGACAGCGCACATAAGTTGCTTACTCGCTTGGCTGATGTCAGTGCAAGGAGGAGCGCCGTTTTTAGAGACAGCAACCTGAGAGGGGCTTGTGCCAGGGGCTCGAAAGGGGGCTTCCCCAGAGCTCGGAGTACCAGGGTCAGATCCCATTGGGGCGTGAGAGAACGCATGGCAGGTTTCTGCCGTCGGACCCCTTTCAAAAAACGTTTAACTAGGGGGTGCGCAAAAACCGTTCTCTCTCCATAGCCTTCGTGGCAAGATGAAATGGCTGCTGCATAGGCTTTGACCGTGGATGGGGCCAAGTCGTTATCTACCAGTGTTTGGAGATAAGTCAGTACGACGGGCAGGGGGCACGATATGGGGTCTGACTCCCTCTCCGTGCACCAGCGGTGGAAAGCGGACCAACGCGCCGCGTAACATGCTGTTGTAGAGGGAGCTCTCGCGCTCTGAATGGTGCGCACCATGGCAGGTGGCAAGCCTAACCTCTGCAAGCGTTCCCGCTCAGCAGCCAGCCCCACAGTCGCTGGGTTATCACCGGGGGGTGGGCTATCGCGCTGTCCAGCTGTGACAGGACGTCCTCGTGCCACGGCAATTGCCAGGGGGGAGCCGCCAGCAGCTGGACCAGCGTCGGGAACCAGGATGCGTTCGTGCGCTCCGGTGCCACCAGGATGACCGACAGGCCTTCCTCTTGGATGCGTTCCAGGAGGCGAGGGATCAGAGGGACCGGGGGGAAAGCGAATAGGAGGGTTCTGGGCCAGGGATGGTGGGAGAAAGCGTCCGCGCCCAGGGGTGGGTTGTCCCGTGAGCTCAAGGAAAACCACAGAGCGCACTGTGTGTTTTCTCGTGAGGCGAACAGGTCCGCCTCCGCTTCCCCGAACCTGCTCCACAGCTTCCGAACGATAGTGGGATTCAATTTCCACTCGTTGTGAGAGGGTCCCCCCCTCGACATTAGGTCTGCCGCCCGGTTTAGTATCCCGGAGATGTGGACGGCCCTGAGGGACAGCAGATGACTGTGAGACCACAGCAGGAGGCTCCTGGCTATTTCCAATAGCCGGGCCGAGCGCACGCCGCCCTGGCGATTTATGAACGCCGCTGCTGTGACATTGTCTGTCTGCAGCACAACATGTCTCCCTGCTACCTTCGGGGCGAAGTGCTTCAAGACCTTCAGCACCGTGGACAGCTCCAGGCAGTTTACGTGTGGGAGGGGAGGAAGAGGCCATTCCCCTCCCACCACCTGTGATTTGCACATTCCTCCCCAGCCAGTGAGGGACGCATCCGTGTACACTGTCACGTATGACGTCACTCTGCCCAGGGGAACCCCAGCTGACAGGGTCTGGGGGTTTCCCCAGTATGACAGGTCTGACTGCAGAGAAGGAGGGATAGTCAGCATTCGCCACTTGTGGCGTATGGGGTCGATGTGCTGACGAAGGAACCACCTCTGGATTTTCCTCATGTGGAGAAGCCCCAGGGGTACTACCATGTATCCCGCGGACATCATGCCCAGAAGGCGCATGATAGACAGCGCTGACACCTTTGCGCGGGGCGTGGTGCGCGACAGCAGAGAAAGCAGCGCATCTTGCCTCGGCGTTGACAGCCTGGCCCTCATAACAATCGAGTTTAGCACTACGCCCAGATAAACTATCGATTGTGAGGGAAACAATGCGCTTTTCTGCCAGTTTATGGCGAAACCGAGTGTCTGCAGGTGCTGCAGGACTGACACAGTGTGTAGCGCCGCCGTTTCCCGAGAGGGAGCCAGGATGAGCAAATCGTCCAGATAAAACAGGAGTCTGACACCTTTTTTCCGCAGCGGCTGAAGTGCCGTCTCCATGCACTTGGAAAAAGTGCAGTCGGTTGTACTGAAAAGGAGCCCCTTGGAAAAAGAAGCGCAGGAATTTCCTGTGTCTGGGGATGACTTGGATGTGAAAGTAAGCGTCTTTCAGATCCACGGATTTAAACCACTCCTGGTGGCGCACGCATTCCAACACATGTTTGATAGTCAACATGTGGAATGGACGGACCATGACGCACCGGTTGAACTGGGACAGGTCGAGGATGGGACGAAACCCGCCTGACTTTTTTGGCATGAGAAAGTATCGGGAGTAAAAACCCTCGTTCTCCTCCCCCGGAGGAACACGGGAAATTGCTCCCTTTGACAGCAGTTCCCGTAATTGTGACGTCATGGCGTCTGATTCCGCCTGGGACGACACAGATGTCTCCAACACGCCCGCAAAGCGAGGCGGGGGGGAGGCGAACTGGAGTGTGTAGCCCCGTGATATCAGTTTTGACATCCACGAGTCCATGTGTGTCAGTCTGATCCATGCCGTGCTGTGCTCTGAGAGAGGGCGCGCGCATGTCTGTGTGTTGTTCACAGACATAGCTAGCAGGAAGCGCAGAGCCCGTCCCGCCGCTGGGCGAAACGTGGGTAGAACGTGTCGCCCAGCCCATGGTAGGGCCCTGTAGAAGGGGTGGCGGATCATCGTTGTCCTCATCCCGCTGGCATAGCCAGGGGGAGGAGGAGAACTGAGCAGCGCTAAGTGTGGCGGCATGGCGTCTGCTCCCGCTGTCTGCATAGTGAGAGAGCGGTGCAGCTCCGTGAGCAGCGGTGACCTGGTGTGTGCTTGTGCTTGTGTGGGGAACATCTGTCATATTATCAGCGTAGTGTTCAGTGGGAACAAGGGCTGCTAGGTTGAGGGGAAACTGCTCTTTAGAAAGACTTGAGTGGCCCTTAAAAGGGCCGTTGTGTTTCCGATTCTCAACCGTGGAGGGACAGATGTTCCCCGTGCCCCGTCATTGCCACCGTCGCCGCTGCTTGGTGGGTGGCTCCGGGGGCGGGTTAGACCAGGTGGGGGCCGCCTTCATGATCCTTTGACCCCGTGAAGCCTGCCGGTCGGAGGCCGGCTGTCGCTGCAGTGGGGCAGGCGGAGGGGCGGAGATCAAAGCCTGGGAGGGCGCCGCCGCAGCAGAGGCTGTGGGGCGTTTCCTTTTGTGGCGGCTGGTGGAGCGGTGGCGCTGTTGTTGAGGTGCTGCCTTCCAGGAGCCAAGCCGCCGTAGCCGCTCCGCATCTTCGGCTGCCTGGTGGAGGTGGGATGTGGCCGTCTGTAGACGAGGTCCAAATAGTCCATCGGGAGCTATGGGACCGTACAGAAGCTCGCGCCTGACCTCCGTGGGTAGCTGTGACATGTGGAGCCAGATATTTCGCTGGGCCACAGACTGCCACGCCTGGATCCTCGACAACGCCACCGTGGTCGCCGTGCTGTGGGTGAGGATGGCGGTAATAGCCTTGCCAATCTCCGTAGCTAGCTCCGGAGGAAGCGCCTCCGGGTTGGTGGCCATGGCGGAGGCTAGCAAGGCTATGTTGTTTTGCGCCGCTAAGCCTTGGGCCGCACACTGGTGAGACCGGTCAGTGACTTGGACGCAAACCTGGTCCTGGGGGGACGAGGGGGCGGCTCTGAAAGCCTGCCTCTGTGTCGCCATGAACCCGTGTGAACGGGGCATAGCGCGAGACTGGCGGCCTCAGTTTCCCTGGCTGAGAGAGAGCCTCCTCCACGAACGGCCGAAGCTCCGTGAAGCGCGGCCAGAGTGGGGCCCGTTTGGACGGCGGCTCCTGAGAGTAGATGTCACCGCTCAGGAGGCCGCGAGAGGGGGCTGGCGGCTCCGCTGGAAGCGCTATGCCTCTCTGGTCCGCCGCCCTTTTTATGATCTCCGGCAGGTCCATAAAAAGAGCCTTGGTGGTGGAGGGTGGAGCCACCTGCGGCAGAGGGGAAGACCGCTGAGGCGGTGCCCCTGGCCGTTCTGGAGACGGGGAGAGCCGTAGCGGAAAGGCATCGATCCCTGTCCCCAGATCCAGTCCTCCCAGTGGGGAGGAAGGAAACCCGGTGAGAGAGTCGTCGTTCGGGGGAGACGAGTCATCAGACTCGTGCCCGTCGAAGACGCCCTCTTCCAGCGGTTCCAGGGCGTCGACGGTGTCGCGTCGGTCCGCCCAGCTGCCGTCCCCCTCTCCGTCGACCTCAAAGGCCAGAAAAGCGTCCGCCCGCCTTTGAAGCTCTTTAGAAGGCAGGCGGGCGCAGAACGGGCAGGAGGCGTCGGAGGTGAGAGCCTTGCCGGCATGAGAGGCACCAAAGCAGGTCTCGCAGCGGGGGTGGAGGTCCGGCGAGAAGATGTAGCCGGCCTCGCAGGAGGGGCAGAGGCGGACGCCACTGGAGCTGGTAGTTTTCATTACTTTCTTCATAACTGCTCTTGCTTGAAGAAAAAGTGGGAGCAGAGCAACGGGTCCGCCCTGTTTTTATACAGTAATTGCGGACGTAGCTGAAGCCCGTGCGGCACGCAAGGGCGGGAAAGAAAATCTTCACGACTGCGCATGCACGAAGGGATAAACCCATAGCGTGGCTTAGAGGGCGAAGCCTCTACGAAATAGAACAACACATTTTTATATGTGCTTGCACTAATATTTACATCAAATTGCATAGCATAAAACTGCTTCAAGATTTTTTGACATGAAATTGACATTAAATAACATCTTGATTGAATTGATCATTTGTGTTTTTAAACAAATCCCATCATCAAAATAACTAAATCATGGTTTGATTTTCAAAAAAACACCATATTTTTGTTGTACTGCACATTACTGCAGCTCCTCTTTTCACCCTGTGTAAGGCATCACACTTCTAGTCTATCTTTGTTGGGAGTCGCACATGAGCAGTAGCTAGGTAAGCACTACTAGCCAGTCAGAAGCAGAGTATTATGAGGGCGTGCCATGCTAGCAGCTAGGCGAGCATTATAATGTGTATTACAAAGTGACCACGTTTGTCTATGAAGTAAAGGCTGGACTACAATAGAGCTGATTGGAGAAGTTTGTGAACAGTGTTTTCTGTTGGAGATGGTAAGTCCCTTTGGGGTGGACTTTTTCACTTTGTAAACCTATAACGCACACAAAAAGATATATAACACAATAAAGGAAAGGGAAAAAGCCAAAAAGCATAATATGAGCACTTTAAAGAAATGCCAATAAACCAGAGTACGTTTTCTTCCCATCCCCGAATGCTATGTGGAGTAGGCAGACCCTCCTTTAGCGTGCTTTGGAGGAAGGCCTGGCAAAGCGAGACTACTGTAGTCCTTACCTGCTTGTCTCACCATTGTCAGCCTGTCTTTGTGTTATCAGTCCTTGTTGTGTTGTTCCCACTGTCATGTCATTTAGTTTCCTGTTTCATGTTGTCATTCATTCCCTGTGGGGTAGTGTTTCCCTTATTTGCTCTTGGTTATGTTTTACCCATGTTCTTTCTGTCTTCTCTTCTCTTGTATATGTTTCCAGTTTTATTTTGTAGTCTCTGTGTTTCTCCTGTGTCTTGTCTTGTTTTACTTCCTGCCTTGTGTGTTTTCCCACCTTTGTGATTGTCTGCCCCGCCCTGATGTGTTTCACCTGTTCCTCAGCCCTAATGTCACCTATCCCTCATTACTCCCCTCGTTACCTTGTGTATTTAGTCTGTTAGTTTGCTTTCTGTGTCTGTTGCCTGTGCTAGCTGTATTTCTGGATTTATCTGTGCTTCTGGGCTTTTACTGTGTTTGGATCATTCTTCAGTTTATGTGGATTGTAAATTGTGTTTCATTAAATTATGAATACAAACTGCTGCTCCCTCCTCGTTGCTTTTCTGCAATTTGGATCCAAGCCTGAACCGAGTTGTGACAAACCAGTTGTAATTATTTTATTTTTTTAACAATGTTTTTATTACTTTTTCATTGAAGTGACAATTTAAAACACTGTCCCCTGTCCCAACCCACAACACAATTTCTCTCTCAACCTCTGCCATATTACAACAATCAAAAAGCAAATTATATGACAGTATCACAGTAGCTAACTAACTCCTAAGTCTTCTTATTTTACAAACTGTGGCCTCCAGATTTCCCCATACACCAACCAATTTGCCTCTCAATATAAATGTTAATCTCTCCATGGACATACATTGCCCCATATTCTTGATCCAAGCACCAATTGTAGGTGCCTCCATTTTCTTCCAGATTAGAGCTATAGTCCTTTTTGCCTGTAGTATAGCAAAAGCAATACATTTATACAGTATTGTTGGGGTTTCAAATTCCGATTTGTTGGATACAGGGGAAGCAAAATCATTTTAGGGTCAGGTGGAATATTCAGAGACAAGATCATCATGGTTTTATTAATCACCTCCCTCCAGAATGTTTTAATTTTGTCACACTCCCAGACACAGTGCAATTTAGCCTCATTGCATTTAAAACAAACCAGTTGTAGTCTTAACACATTTATATAGATTTTTAACCGATTCACGATGCATCCTTACATCCCTAAACTGCAGTTTGTATCTTTCCTGTATTTATATATGTATACCTCCATGCCATGTTATTTAGCAGGTGTATACTTTGTTAAGTTAAGTTTGTACATTAAAAATGGTAATAAGGCCATACAATGTGTGATTAAGCTAGATGAGTATGATGCACTTGCTCAATTTAAAGATCAGTTATGCAGATTTAACTCGCAGACACAAAAAAGCCCATCTTCTCTTTGACACAAGACAACACAATGACAAGGTGACGTTTGATTCCTCTCATTTTATTCAACAGATTTATTTTTCTCTGCTTCAACAGGAATCCATTATACGCCTGACAGAGCTAAGCTTCATGCCGCTGAATCCCACATCTCTCATGCTCTTGTACTCTCCGGGCCTCATGTACATCATCCTGCCTCTGTAGTTGGGCTGCTCGTACATCAGCCAGTGGCCGTCCATTACGTTGCAGGACTGGCAGTCGTTCATACGGTAACGGTCCATGATGTTGACGCAGTCCTCCATCAGCTCGTGACTCTGGCCCTGGAAGTTCTCTCTCTCGTAGATCTTCATCCTGAACTGACCTCTGTGCTGTTGATGAATACAAAAAGGAGGACGTCAGCCTAGGAAGAATTTAGATTGCTTTCCTGCTGTCAGTGTAAAATGTGTTTAAAATGCCATGCTGTTTTTAGAACAATTTACTTTCAAGCACACATTTTAGGAGCAGAGCAGGAAAATAAATAAAAATAGCAATTGAAGGAGTTATGACAAAAAACGTCATAAAACTATATTCATGCACTCTGAAGTCTCAGACAGTTCAAGCCGACATGCGTTGATGTACTTTTAAATGTCTTGCCAAATGAATTAAGGGCCTTTTATTTTTTGTAACCAACCTTGAGTGCCTGGATACGTTTTTTTTTAATGACGTTTTGGTCATAACTCTTCCTCCTCTCCATTAAAGATGACTCGTTTCCTATTAATATTTATCCTTTCAAAATCCTTGCATACCTGAGGAATTAAACGGCAGGATCGGATTGAGTCACTCATGCCAAAAGACACGTAGTCAGAGTACTCTCCTCTCCTCAGGAAGTACTGGTTTCCCATGTAGTTTGGGCGCTCGTAGACCATGAAGCAGCCGCTCTCCACCCTGCAGGAGTGGCACCTGCTCAGGTAGGAGGACATGTCAGAGCAGTCGCTCATGCACTCATAGGAACGACCCTGGAAGTTCCTGTCCTCGTAGAAGATAATCTGTAGAAAAGAAAAGGAAAAAACAGTACGAACTGATTTGTCGATTTAAAAATGTACCTTTTGTAAGCTTAGATGGCTTCATGTCCTTCTGATATATATACTTCCACTTGTTTACGAGTGCCTCCTAAACTGAAAAGTGCTTGTTTTCTGGTCTACTCTCTACATACCTTGCCCATGCTTGATGATCTGTGTTTGTGGGAATCTGTCCAACAACCTGTGGCTGCCAGGCGGCTTTTATACTTTATACGCGCTGTAACAGGGTATTGTTATTTAAATTATCTGGAAGCTGATGAATAAGCAGCTCTGCGATCGCTGTTAATTTCATTTGTGCCATCATGATCCAGAACAAAAGGGAGGGGAAATGGGTGGAAGACACAAGGCAGGAGAGAGGAGCGAGAAGAACTGAGCTGCAGTTTATATATTTCTCAGACTGGAGAGGAATAGGGTGACAAGAAAAAACTGAGTCTGTCTGAATGGATTTGTCACGCTTTGTTTGAATGTGGCACGAGTTCAGACCGTGGCTGTCTTAAGAATAGGGATAACGCATTTCAAATGTCAAAAGGTCTATTTTATTACATTTACTTCCCATGTTCATTGTTATATATGCAATGCCCGGAAATGCACCTAAACCACAGTAAATGGTAGGTGAGGCTGACAAATGAAGTTTTGCCTGATATTTTAGTAAACAGCGTCTGTTAATTTCTGATCCCTTTAATTTGAACTCTTATCCTAAAGCATCTGGCTGCCAAGACACATCACAGTTATATCTGTTTGTTTATTTTAATGCCAGTAGGACATAAAAAAAACATAATCATTAAACACATCCAGCTAATGCCACTTTGTGTGTATTGATTTACCAATAAAGTATTTAGAGTGACTCAGTATATTTTGCTCACATTTGGAACAGCTTACAAAGGACGGTATGCGTAAATTAGTTTTGACTCAGTGGTCTTATGGTAGGGATTATTTTACTTCTTTCAGTATTGTTATGACAGACTTTTTCACAGCAGATATTTTGACTTGTCAAAGCAGGAAAAACACGATGACTTTGACAAAACAACTTACCAACTGATCATTTAGATTCACACTAAGATGTTTATTCAGATCCTCATACTCAGCTAATCCTGCAAATCCATGATTTCAGGTCAGTTTTCCCCCCGCAATGGGCGCCATTAATGTATAATGCAACAACAAAAGGCAGGTTTAATGAGGTCCTCAACAGAGTAACATAACATAATAGTGTTATATACACTTATATATCATAATATATTGTGCTGGGTCTTTTTATACTTACATATACAGTACAGGCCAAATGTTTGGACACACTTTCTGATTTAATGAGTTTCCTTTTTATTTTCATGACTATTTACTTTGTACTTTCTCACTGAAGGCATCAAAACTATGAATGAACACATATGGAATTATGTACTTAACAAAAAAGTGTGAAATAACTGAAAACATGTCTTATATTTTAGATTCAAGTAGCCACCATTTGCTTTTTTATTAATAAGGGGAAAAATTCCACTAATTAACCCTGACAAAGCACACCTGTGAAGTGTAAAACCATTTCAGGTGACTACCTCATGAAGCTCACTGAGAGAACACCAAGGGTTTGCAGAGTTATCAAAAAAAGGAAAGGGTGGCTACTTTGAAGAATCTAAAATATAAGACATGTTTCCAGTTATTTCACACTTTTTTGTTAAGTACATAATTCCATATGTGTTCATTCATAGTTTTGATGCCTTCAGTGAGAATCTACAATGTAAATAGTCATGAAAATAAAGAAACACATTGAATGAGAAGGTGTGTCCAAACTTTTGGCCTGTACTGTATAAGTGTATATAAAAAAGACCCAGCACAAGGAACCAGTGTTAGCTCCAGGGTTAGTCTCTTTTATACACTTACAGCATATATATATATAGGTTCCCACACCTTAACAACATGTGGCCAATACTTGTTTATCTCGTTCCCAGGCATTAATAACACTTGGCCACAAAATAATAATGTGTGATCCTTCCGGGGCTGCGCACAATAAAACACCAACTTTATTTATCTTTTTATGAATGAATTCTCTCACATAGACCTTTCTCACTGCAGACATTTGGACTTGGTCTAACACAGGTGTAACTAATAACATCAATGATGGCTGACCTCTGCCTAACGAGGCCGTCATTAATGAAGTTATCTACACCACCTGTGCTTTCTCCGGTATGACACATCTCTTCTGCAACTGTTTATCGGAGGAGATGACACTGCAACTTTAATCGGGATTGAACTTGTCCTTTGAAAAGTCCCTGTTAGTGTGATGTTCGGTTTAATTTCATTATGTTCAATAGGTTTAAGAATTCACTAAGACCCAGGATGATCTTTTCTCATCCCTTGTTTACATTGCATTTTGCATGCAATATGAACTATTGGAATTATTTTACTATTTTTAGAGTAAAAAGTAAATACTACTTTGCCCTCATGATATTCTGTAATCTCATCCTGCAAAATGAAGACAGTTTACCAAATAATGTCCCATTCCACAAAAGAATTCTGCTAATGTAGACCGAATAACAAGAAAATAATCATTTGATAGGGCAGAACTCAATGAAAACAATACACTCAATTGTCACTAAAGATGGCTGTGGGCCTGTATAAGTTTTACATGTCAGTTTTGGCAATTCTTTAATATGAGGCCCTCACATGTGTTTATCTGTGTTTTAAGCCCCCAACAAGGCAGTGCTGCCTGGAAGGCACTAGAATTAGGCAATGGTTATGGTTATGGTTATGGTTAGGGTTAGGGTTAGGTGCCTTGAAGTCAACGGTCGCAGCGCTGCCTGGAAGGAGACGTTGGGGGCTTAAAACACCATCGAGCATCACATGTGGACAAAAGGAAATCAAACTTGACCAAACCATTTTGCTGATATGCAAATCAAGTCAATTTAGATAACAATAGATTTCCCTCATCTGCACATTCTGCATTTCGATACAAACCACAACCAGCTGCAGCTGGGTGGGAGGCAAGCAGCATCATTAACAATGGGAAAGGTAAGAAGCGAATGCTGTTTTCTAAAGGTTTTAAAGATCTTTTAGACTGTAACTATAGAGAGGTGAAGTCCCTCCCCTTCTGGTGGACCTCATGGGACTTTATTTTGGAGAGAAAAACAATTGTTGTAGTGAATGGGGAGAGACTAATTATTTTTTTAACCCGTTTAAATTGATGTTCGTCAATTAAAAAAATAATTTTGCAAGTAAAGAAAGTCTCAGCTTGTTGTAGGTTTGTTGTAATAGCACTTAGTACTACAGCTCTCGTCTCACACAATTTACGTCACTTTGCTTAATGCTCGCCTCGGCTCGCTCACTAGCTAGTTAGCTTAGCTGTGTTCCACAACACACTGGTGTGTTTTATCCAGCAAAGTTTTATCAGCCAAGAAGCGAAAGAATGAGCAAGATCAGTTGCTCTTGTGAGTAACGTTAACTTTACATCCCGGTACCAAACACACAAGCATCGTAGCTTCAGCGAGACATCACATATGCAACTTTGAAGTGTGTAGTCTTTCTAATTACATATTTTCACAGTTTTATGACAAACTGACTTTCTTAGCTTGCAAAATTATCTTTTAAATTGACAAACATGTGTGTAATTCATGGCTCAATTCAAACGGGATCAACAAAATAATTAGTCTCTTCCCGTTCACTACCGTACATATTTTTTCTGAGATAAAGTCCCATGAGGTACACTGGAAGGGAGGGACTTTGCCTCCCTATAGGGCAAGTAAGCTGTCTTTTGTCTAGTTTGTTGTCATTGTTATAGCAGCCAGGCACACAGATATGCTGCGGCGTTTCTTACAATGCTGGGATGATAGTTTACCAGGATTTGTTTGTTTCCTTCCATCCAGATTGCATTCTTCGAGGATAAGAATTTCCAAGGCCAAAGCCATGAGTGCAGCACTGACTGTCCTGACCTGCGCTCTTGCTTTGGCTGTTGCAACTCCATTAGGATGGAGAGTGGCTGCTGGGTGCTGTACAAGCGTCCCAACTACACTAGCGAGCATTACATCCTGAGCTCTGGGGAATACCCCGATCAGCAACATCATCATCTTGATAGCATCAAGTCATGTCGCTCTATCAAAAATGTAAGCTCAATGGATGCTTTTTATAACTTTTGATTTTATTTATCCATATCCGTATCTTAGAACGTCTGTAACTGATGCTAAATTGGAGATGAGTTGGTTTGCGTTTTTTTGTTGTTAACCATAACAAAAGCCATTCTTTTAGTAATGATTGTCAAATTCACTTAATAATATTTAATGCACCCGTTTCCTTAAGTTGGGTTAAGCGTACTACACCAAGTTGTAGATTAGGCAAAATATTAAGTAAATTTGTCAAATTCACATAATATTGAGGACACAGCATGTTTTCTAAAAAAAATTCTGGTTTAATTTTTTTTTGCAGGAGAGGGCCCAGCTCCAGCCAAATACCACAGAGTGCACCAACCAAGCAGTAATCAGTCAAAGGCCAACAGAGAAAAAGGAGAGATAAAAGGCTCATGATTTGGCAGCAGGATGCTTTATATCCAAGTCCATGCACATCAATTATTGAAGGAAACTAGGAAAACAGCCAAGAAACCCATTTGTAGATAGGAGCTAAGTAAATGAGGAAACAAAAATAGGTCAAACTAGGGCTGCTCCATTATGGAAAAAAATCACAATTATTTATTCATACATTTTTAATCAAGATTATTTAATATGATTACTAATTGACTTTTGGAAATGTTGCATTTATTCAACTTAAAAAACAGTTAAACAAATCAACAGTGAAACCACCTTGAACTGTGAATTTTCCCTTAATACTTTTCCCGTTGAACTTTTTGAATTCCCCTAAAAATAAAAAAATATAAAAATGTTGGCTGACTGAGTTCAGACAAAATAAGAGTTTCCTTGCAAAACGTAAAGTGGCAAAATAATTGTTTTTCTCTATTACATTGTTTTTTTGATCGCCGAAATCAAAATCGCGATCAAAATGAAATTAATTGCACAGCCCTAGGTCAAACGATTCAGAACACTAACATTATTTCATCAACTTTAATTCTCTAACTCTTTCAAGGTATATGGAAAGTCCTGGAAGATCCCATTCTACGAAATGAAGGATTTGGTCAAGTCTCCAGAGGCTGGTTTTAGAACGCAAGGGACGTCACCTGTATCAACAGCTAATAGAGCAGTCAGCTGGCAAAGTCAGCTACAAACTATAGAAATAAAATGTTCCATAATCCGTTTTATTTATGTTTTAAACAAGAGTTTTGGGCCCAAAGGAGCGGTATATGGTCGACGACTGAAGAGAAGGAGCGGCGTTAGAACAAAGCAGTAAATCAGAGAAATAAATCATTGTTTTCGTTGTTTCTTTACTACTAGAAACTCAGCTGTAGCAAGCATCTCACTGTCACTATCCTCATTCTTATTTTAAGACGCTACAAATGATATCCAGCTACAATAAAGCCTGAAAGTTGGAAGGAAGAACAGTACAGGTAAAAGTACAGAGTCATTGCTATAGAGATAGTACACCATCTCGTCTAGTCGCATTGGTGTGAACTGGCAGGTTTCAGAACGTTGCAGACTTTTGCATTGCAACTAGTTGCAAGTTTCAATTTGTCTCGTCACAAATCTTTTGGTCTGAACTGGGCTTAAAGTACCCAAAAATCCTCCAGAGTTCCAGAGTTCTTACGTCATTGAAGTTCCGGAAGAAGACCTCAAGAAGTTCAGAGTTCCAGAAGGCTAAGATTCGAGAACATTCAGCCTCCCAGCTGCTTCTTCCATTTGGACATATGTCCTTCTCCCCAGGACCCTGAGTGTTGGACTCAAATGAATAAAAGTATTTCTTATCCATAACTGGGCTGTGTGTATTATCTCTTAAGTTATACGACACCTCAACCTTTTAGTATTATCTTCTAGTATCAACCAGTAAAATTGTTTAACACAGTTCAGGGGCGCTTTCACACCTGTAATTTGGTGGACTCAGTGCAATTCGGGGGTAAAGTTGCAACATTGTTGCATTTTTCATTTGGTTGGATTTGCTTTCACACTGCACTTTGTCAAATGCACTAAACACTGCCAAGACATGTCATGCAATCAAAACAGTTGCTTGATTATGGGACAGAATATCCGAAACTCGCCGACACAGTTTTCTAATACTTTAGAACAGTGTTTCTCAAATGGGGCTACGTGTACCCCTAGGGGTACTTTGGAGGACTGCAGGGGGTACGTGAGATACATTTATAACATCTTGGGTTTTCTGGTTCTGCTTCAGTGTTTCTAATAATTTAGAAGAAGGCGAACAATGTGAACAGCTGACAGACAGAGTGAAGGAGAGACAGATGATGATGTCACACAGACTGATGATGTCACACAGACGACCAGCAATGTGTGCTCAGAACAGCTTATGGATCTGAAAGTTATCATCCCTTAAATCATATCATATCATATAAGTCTGTAAATTCTGTGCAAGGTTGAAATTGCAAGCTAGTAAATGCTCTGTTTTTTTGTTGACTTCCTGTATTTGGGTCGGATCGTTCTCACCAGAAGTGAACTAAACTCTAGTTCACTTGGAAGTTTGAAAAGTGCAACACACAGAGAGCTAAAGGTGATGCATGCAATTATCCTGGAAATGTACAGTATTTCCGCTGACAACACTTTCTGGTTTCTCGCTTACATGTAGCTGAACCAACCAATCAGACGCTAGCAGTTCCAAGAAGTTCAATATAACCAGAACTAAATAGGGTAACACATAAGAGTGACATGACACTGTCATGACACATGAACCCTAACTCTAACCCTAACTTGTCATGACAAAACCGAATGACACTTACTAAAAGAAGCATAAACATTTGACTTCTTTATAATGTTTTATGACACGTTCATGACAGTGTCATGTCCCTCTTATGTAGAAAACATCAAGTAAAGTGTAACTCTAAATTTGTGTTACCAATCTCAGCTGTTTTCATCACTGCAGTTTAATATTAGTATGTTCATAAACTGTGGATTTCTCCTTAAAATGTATAAATTGTGTGTAATTTCATACAGAAAGTGATATAGAAAATAAATAAAGCATAATGAGGATAAACTTTATTTGTAAAGCACCTTTTCATTAATATAATACAGCTCAAAGTTTTTAGCTTACATATTGATTGATTGAAATTTATTTCAAACGTGTAAAAGAAAACAGAAAGGGTCATGCAAGAAATAATATTATACAAAATAGAAAGCATATTGAGGTACCTAAATGGCATCCGCATCCAAACATATAATTTAAATTACTATCTTACAAAAAATAACTTCATTCATAGCAAACATATATTACAATTTCTTGCATTTTTATTGAATTGACTCAAAGAATATAAACTCATTGATATATTTTAGTATCAAAAATATAACTTAATTGAGAAATTCGAAATAAAAAGGGAAACTAAGAAAGAAATACATAAAATTGCAGACAAACAAAACACATGTATTACAGTGGTGCAGGTCCATTTGGTTTGAGCAGCAACTGAATCTTGGCACTGCTAAACAACCATTGTGTGTAGAAAGGCAATTCAGTGAGTACGAACAATGGGCAGACTCTAGATGAATATTTGGATTGTAATAACTGTTACATGCACTGCTAACCATGCATTTAGCAGTATTGTCTCTGCCATGTATAAAGAGTACTGCGTTCGTTACAGCATCTAGTTTTTTAAGAACTACAGATGGCGAAGGTGAGTACAGTATGTGTCTGAATGTGTTGTTAAAGTGGCAGGAGGTAATAATTTGGTGCAAGAAACATAGACGTCAGATGTTTTGTCAATAAGAATTTAAGAACGTTCAAACACCGTAGATAAAAATGTCTTTTTATTTAGAAGATATAAGTGTATAATCCTGTCTATAGGGATGTAACGATGCATTGTAAATCAGTTTAAAATCAACATAAATTTGTAAAGATTACAAGCCTGTTGAGATAAAAACTTAAACGTGAAGCAATTTTTAAACATTTGACTTCAGACGTCACTTTGTGTTCTCAGTTTATTAATCGGAAGAGATTTTGTTTTCTACTTTAATTATTTTGATGTGGGAAAAATCAAATTATTTTTTTTGCTTCAATTCTGGTTATTTTACATAAAATACATGTTCAGTTGGATTTTTGATAAGAGGACACGTCTGTTTTGTATAGTTTATATACATAAACAAAGGAAAAATGTCAGTCATTTGCCTGCAACTCATTCTGTTAAAAAATATCCTGAGAAAATCGTATTGTAAACCTAAAATCGTGAATCGAATCGCGGGGTGTATCGTTACATCCCTAATCCTGTCTACATTCATTCTTTCCAGATTGTGTTTTACGAGGACCGGGACTTCCAGGGAAAGTCCTACGACTGCAAAGGCGACTCAGCCGACCTGCAGGGCTTCATCCACCGATGCAACTCGGTCAAGGTAGAGGCTGGCTGGTGGGTTCTGTACGAGTGCAACAACTACATGGGCTACCAGTATGTCATTGGTCCAGGGGAATACAATGACTACCGCCGCTGGATGGGCTTCAACGACTGTGTTAGATCCTGCAGGATCATCAAAAACGTAAGTTACAAAGTCCGGTCGCAACCTGAGATTCCCAGCCAAGTCTCTGCTAGCTGCTCCAAATCCAGGCTGAGGACCCAGGGTGACCGGGCTTTTTTTAAAGGCCTGCACTCTCTGGAACAATCTAACTGGGGAGATCAGGGAGATCCTTAGCCTTTTTTAACCCTCTGAGTTCTTAGGGCATTTCCTTGATTTTTAAAAAAAATCTTAATTTCACCTTTTACGGGTATTTGCATATAACCTGTGTTATGGGGTGTGTCATATCAAAACGTTCAAAATAAACTCAGCTTTCTGTATGTTATATGAAATAGAGGGACCCAATTCTGTCCTAGAGTGATGCGTTAGATATAATTTGGCTCTAAAGATAAAATGTTTGCTGTTTGAAATTCTTTAAATCTCTTCTAAAAATATATGTGAACTGTATTGTTTTGGTGCTTGAAATGAGTTTACAATATAGATTCTGCCAATTTTGGGAATCTTATATTGTTTTACTGTACATATTCTCTTGTGCTACTCCTTTCTTAATGCTGTAAAACTTTTGAGTTGTTTTGATTATTTTTTGTCTGCCATTTTATTTTTGTCTTCTTAAAGCTTTGGTGCATAACTTTTTGATATTAATGAATGTCCATTACATTCAAGCCATTGCCAAATGAGTTGCTACAAAGCTAATTAAGACTATCAGCTCCACACAACTCTCTCTGGATTTCTCAGTATGACTATGTTCAGAAGATTGTGTCGTCCAGTGATTTTCCAACGCAGAATCTCGAGCGAAGATAATGACCTCTTCTGAAGAGTCCATCATGTTTTTTATCCTCTGTGTCCTCCTTGGCTACTAGCAACTGTGTGGAGGAGGGGGGGTGGGGAGCGCAATTATTTAAGGCTGTAACATGTGGACGCGTTGACAGTGTTGTTGTCATTACATAGAAATCCTCATTGGGAAGACAGTAACTACGCACTATAGCTTTTAGCACTTTGTAACGTTGTTTTTAAAAGTTTTGTATTATTATTATTATTATTATTATTATTATACATTGTGTCTTTGACTGTTTTGGTTTCAGGCCAAAGCACCGTACAAACTGCGGCTGTTTGACCGGCCAAACTTTGATGGCCAATCTTTGGAGTTGACAGAAGACATGAAGTCTATCCAGGAGAAATGGCTCAGACGTCAAGTCCAGTCCTGCAAGGTCCTGGAGGGCTCCTGGATCTTCTTTGAACATCCCAACTTCTGTGGTCGTCAGTACCTGCTGGAGAAAGGGGAGTACCGACACCACTCGGAATGGGGAGCTCTCAAACCAACTGTGGGCTCCATCAAAATAATCATTGAGCTGTGAAATTCAACCTGTTAAAGTCTCTTGTAATGATACATTGACTTAACATTAAAATTTGACCCTAATGTTTGTTTGTGTCTGTTTGAAGTTTAATTCTTCTCTTATCCATTAAAATATAATATAGAGAAAGATTAATGATACAACAATGCTATTCATTATTCATTTTGGCAATACAGATACAGTTTATTAGGTTTATTAGTTCTAGTTAAAATAATGCAAAATAACTATAAAATGAAGCAATTTTTTTAGGGTTGTTCTTTTTCAGTCCAAAACCCAAAGATTTCCAGTCTACTGGAAGTTTGAGGAGCAGGGAATATAACATTTTTGCCATATGTGCTTGAATACATACAATACATTCTCAAAATAGTTGTTGATTAACGTTTTGTAGATTGAAAGATCAATTAAAAGTCTAATACATGTGTACAACAACTAATACATATGTACAACAACTTTCATTCATCGGTCATAATTTAACAATATAGATGTAGTAAGAACGTCCTCTATTTTTAGGAATGAATCATGCTGGTATAAATACGGAATAATGAGCCGTCTATCCAGCAGGTCTTCCACAGCTCGTCTGCTGAGGTGTGTGTGTTGACAGAGGGTGGAGCATGGCAGCCCAAATACACCTGTCCCCTGTGGCACAGATGTTAAAGCCTGTCCCACAGAACTATGCATCAGCCTCAGTATCATCTGCATAAGAATTTTGTTTGTTTCCGGAATCAGGCATTGACAGATCAAAAGGTCAGCCTTTGTAGTTGTGAGTAAACACTGTATGAAGCCAAGCATTTTTAAAACAATTGCAGCATCAGCCTTTCTGCACATATAAATGCTGAGGCAATTAAAATGACAACGATGGCTCTGGCAGTGCATTTCAGTGTGTCCAGGTACACTGCATATATAAATCTAGACCGGGCTTGTAGGCAATATTGTGTATGTGAAAGGTGTGATTAACAAACAGTCATCAAAAATTGGTGTTAGGCCCAAATATGGAGCGTGTGGGAAAGGTACAGTAAGCAAACATTCGATAAAGCCTGTGACCAACTGTCTACAAATATTTGATTTGTAAGAGAAGTTTAAGGTTGCTTTCACACTTGAGCTGTTTGTTCCATTTAACATGAACCCCGGGAGCGTTTCATTGGATAGTCCGGTTCGTTTGGGGTGGTGTGAAAGCTCATTCAAACTCTTGTCTGCTTGAATACGGGGGTATTGGTTGGCTTCCAAGTGCATTCAAGTTTGGTTCACTTTAAGTGAGAACGCAATCCGACCCAAATATAGGAAGTGAACCCAAAAACAATATTTGGCGCGTTTGAAAAAGTGCAGTCTGAACGCACCGGCACCAATTGAAAAATGCAACTGATGTTGCAACTTCACCCCAGAATCACACCAAGACTATCAAACTATAGGTGTAAAAGAGCCCTAAAACTCCAGCGTCCAACTTGACCTCTTCAGACTCAAATGCCTGAAATTTCTTCAGTTAAGTGATTTGTTGTTTGGTCAGCTATGCATTTACACCATTTAAAGTCCAATCTATCGTATATATTATCCACTGAACACCCTTTGTCCTCTTTCAGATCACGTTTTATGAAGACAGAAACTTCCAAGGTCGCTATTATGAGTGCACCAGTGACTGTCCCGAGCTCAACACCCACTTCAGCCGCTGCAACTCTGTTCGTGTGGAGAGCGAGGCCTGGGTTCTGTATGAGAGGCCCAACTACCTGGGCTACCAGTATATCCTGACCAGGGGGGACTACCCTGACTACCAGCACTGGATGGGCATCAACGACAGCATCAGGTCCTGCCGGATCGTACGAAATGTGAGTGCCTTTAGAGACGCAAAGCGCAGTGCAGGAACGTTCTGGAATTGGTTACGCCTTGAAAGGTCAGCGGCAACAAGGACAAAATTGAAATACTTTGAGTGCAGTGCTGGGTGGCACACACCGACATGTTGGTGTCTTTCTAGTCTTGCATTGCCAGACCTCTCTCCACAGCGCTGCAGAGGAGGGTCTGGCTAGTCCACACAGCATTCAAGGATGGGAGAAAAACGTGCTCTGGTTTATTGGCATTTCTCAAATCACAATCGTCTTGGGTGGTGCTAAGCGCCAGACGGAACAACGGTGCTTCTGCAAAATAGCCTCTGGAAGGAACTTGTTTGGGGGAAGATGTGCATGTAGGGAGGCAAGCTCTGGTATTAAAATGGCTGTCGAGTGTTTGATGAGAATTTTACTTAGAAAAAAGAAAAATATAATTTGATTGGCGGTTCTAGCTCGGAGGATGTTTCCCAAATCTACTGGAGTTTAGATTGCCAACACAAAGAAAGCAGCAGGTGAGGGACAAATCCGGCGAAACCTCCGGCAGCACCAGAACAATCCCGTAAATGAAACGCTGTCGATATAGACTAGTGTCTTTCCAACTTCACCAGTGTGCGAAGCCTCACAAAACTTTGGTGGTTTATGTTAGAGAAAGATTCTGGTCTGAAAAGTCAAAAATGACTTTGAACAAAATCACGATCTTTCCCAACCTTAACCAAAGTGTTTTTGTAATACAGTAATTTCAAGAACAGATGAAGAAAGAGTCCATTTCCATTTTAGCAAACTCAAACATTTCAAGCATTAGCGATGTAACTTTTGGAATGAACAGTTTTGTTCCAGGGAATAGCCTGGTCCCAAATAGCTAGCTGTTAGCAAATGACGCGTATACTCTGGCATTGCTCGGGGACGCAACTGTGTCATGGCGTATGTGTTGCTCAGGACCCAAGGAAGCGCAGTGTCGAGTGTGAAGTTGTTTGGATGAGCGGGTCTCCAGAAAGCTGCAAGCAGCAATACCTGAGACCAAACAATCGTCCCGTTCCCAACAGGCACGTTAGTTAATGCTCACTTTTTTATAACTCTAACAAGAGCAACTCCTCCTGTCCTGCGATACAAACGCTTGAAAGTCGTAAACATGGAAATCTTTCCCATCTTTTCCATCTGACATGATGGGAATGCGGCATGAAATACTGCACTTTGTATATTGGACTATCCACCTCAACCACTTCCATCGCACGCAACTCAGAGGGAGGTGGATCCTTTCAAAATGAGTAATATATAAATTGAAGCTATAGGAGACATGGTTGGATATTTAATGTAGACACATTGAAATATGTAAAACAGAAACAGCTTGTCTTCAGATGTTAAACAAATACTCATACTCAAAACCAACAATACACTTTGTACATTTTATATTTTCTAATTGCTTTTGCTGTTTCAGATGCTGGGTCACTCCTTGTACAGCAATTAACTGAACTCCTGGTCTTGCAGGGATCTGGTGCGTTCAGGATTCGTG
The DNA here is from genome assembly GCF_004354835.1 of Perca flavescens. NCBI lineage: Eukaryota > Metazoa > Chordata > Actinopteri > Perciformes > Percidae > Perca > Perca flavescens. Next base: position 8,929,827 of record NC_041341.1, read on the forward strand.
TCTATGAGCATCCTGACTTTAGTGGCCAGATGTTGGAGTCCACCGAAGATCTGAAGAACCTGCCTGAACGCTGGCACCTCCTTGAGACTCATTCCGCCAAGGTGCAGGATGGCGCCTGGGTCTTCTACGAGCTTCCCAACTACCGCGGACGCCAGTACCTGCTGGAGAGAGGAGTGTACCGCCGCTTCACTGAGTGGGCAGCCACGAACCCCACTGTGGGCTCCTTCCGCCGTGTTCTCAACTTATGAGACTGTCTCTCTTTAAGTTAATATTTTACATATCTGTTCTTTGGTAATAAAAAAAGGATTGTGCTCAGTATGTTTTTCCCTTCATGTTCTTTGTATTTCCCCTCTAAACAAGGAGGCTGACTGCTGATCGGTATAAATGTGAATTACAACGACATTCTGAGGCAATTAAAATAAACAAGACACATTTTCAATTAAATTGTATAGTGTCAAATCTTAACCGACATTAATTTAGGACACTTTGCAGATAGAGTAGGTCGAGAACACACACTATAATTTACAAAGACCCAACACTTAACCCAATTGCTCACAGCAGCAAGGAAAAACTTTCTTTTAACAGGCAGAGACCTCGGACAGAACATGGCTCTTGGTGGGCGGCCATCTGCCTCGACATTTAATCTGATAATTTCCGTTAGACTGCACAACCACTTATGCAACACCTGACCCCTCAAACCTTATATGATATGGTTTAAAAGGCTTTAAAAAACAATGAATAAAGTTGCACCTGTGATCTGTTTTTTGGATACAGGTTTAGACTTTTTGATGACATTGGAGTCCCTGATGATCACAGCCTTTGGAGAGAGAAGTCATCATCCTACAGTTTCTTAAAAGTGAATATTTTCATGGCTTGTGAACCTTATTTGTGTGCTTTTGTTCTGGAGTAGTCTGGATAAATGACTGGAGATTTCAAGGATAATTGCCTTATATCCCAGGCCTTCCGTTCTCTTTGTGTTGCCCTTCTCAAATGGTTCGATTCGGGAAACAACAACAAACGAGCTAGCAAGCTACACGCTGAGAATGGCAAGTTTTGAAGAAAATTCGGATCGTGCAACAAGGCAGGCCTGCTCGGTTCATTTGGTGAATGATTGTAAAGATTTACAAAGAATATGTTTATGGCATTTTCTCTCTAACCGGGACGTTTTGGAACCGATTGGTGGGATTGCTGTGGAAGAAGTACACATGGCGATAAACTGGTAAGAGCAAATGAGGTTAACCATGTATCCAGCTAATTTACATAGCTCATGTTCCTGTATTGTGTGAACAGTTAACTTCATTTAATATTGTATGTGGCGTTTACTTTTGCATGGTGCAAATGTTCCACCAAAAAAAGTTCCTTCCCGAGACTATTTTGCAGAGCCGCCGTCTCTGCGTCCGGAGCTTTGATTGCAATTGCTTTAAAGAAATGCAAACAACCCAGAGTGTTTTTCTGTCCTATCCCAGAATCAGCGGCGGAGCCAGGGAGGGGCTAGGGGGTGCTGTAGCTACCCCTAGGTTTGCCATAGCACCCCCTTAGCACCCCCAAGAAATTGCTGTGGTTGATTTATAAATAAATAAAAAAAATCATTAATGAGTAAATAGTATAATTTATATTTGAAAATGAATAAATACATTAATAAAACAAACTTTTACAATTATTTTAACAATTATTTTAGGCTAAAAACACAGGTGATCGTGTTTGGTCAAAGGGTGCAGCACATAGACAGTATATAAGAAGGTGCAGCACACATTGAACTTTTGACCTTACTTCTGCAGTAACGTATTCACAAAGAAGAAGAATAGCTTAATATTTGGAGCCATTAGGATGAGAGAAGTGATTCTAACACCAGCAATGGATAGTTTTTTACTCCCTCAACGTCAAGGTGTGGAGCCTTTATCAAAACCTGTAAATGAGACAGAGATATGGTGAACTTGTCACCAACCGGGATGAAGAAAAGTGGCCGGAAGAAGATGACCTGACTACGGCTGTGATTGCTGCTTAGGATGCTTAACGTCACCCTGCTGTAGCCTACATGACATTAGACCAGGGGATCACACAGCCAGGCCACAGTGGGGAAGTCAGCTGATAGGGGTCCATGCAAGAACTTTACTCTTATCTTTGTCTCGTAGAAGAGCATTACAGTAAACGTGTGTTTTACAGAAATGTGAATAAATGGATCACCCAATCTAAAGTTATACAGCGCACTGGACATCGGTTTATTTTTAGCCCAGAAAACGTGTTCGCCCTCAGTGGCTTATTTAGATATATTAAGTTACTACAGATATGACTACAGTATTTTGACCATATGTGCAAGTGTGAAAACTGTGTGAGGATACATGTGCGTGTGTGTTTATGTGTGTGCTTGGCTGTGTGTGGTGTATTTGGCCTGCTGCATTAATCTGAGCCAGTGTATGAGTGCTGCAGTAATGATTGTTTGTACCCGGCTTGTTGGCTGGTATTTGAAATATGTTTGGTGGGCTAATCAGAGTTCTATGGCGCTGTTGTATCGGCAACTTTAAATCAATCTCTCTCGTTTGCTCGTTTAGTAAACCGCGGCGGAGGTGGGTGGGCATCTGCGCGAGTGTGTGTAACATTAGCCTATTTGTGTCAAGGGAAACTAAAAATTTCAGAGCACCCTCACTGAAACGTCCAGCAACCCCAAAGCACCAGCAAAAGAAAATATCTGGCGCCACCACTGCCCAGAATGTATGTGTGGAGGAGCCAGACCTATAGCTCCACATCGCTGTGGAGATAGGTCTGGTAATGCGAGACAAAGCAACTAGTGACAAAAAAGTTTGAATGGATCCTCAAAGGAAAGAAAAACTGTAAGATATGAGCAATCAAATGACATCCTTTAACTGTTTCTGTAACCTGATGTTATATTCTTGTAACATAGCCTAATATATGACTAGCTACCCCTCAGTTTTCTACCTGCCCTGTAAAGCGACTTTGAGTCTGTGAAAAGCGCTATATAAATTCAATTTATTATTATTATTATATTATTATTATTATTATTATTATTATTATAGCATCCAAGATCAGCTGGTAGAACAGGTCCATGGAGAATCCTTCATGTCCTTTCTCAGCACACAGACTCTGTGTACAAGTCAGCTCAGCAGCGCCTCGGCCTGCTTAGGAAGCTCAGGACTTTTTATGTCAGCAAGGATGTTTAGCCTCCCATACTCACCTTCAACATTTCATCCTGGTACAATGCCCTCACCACCAAACACAAAACCAAACTCTCCTGCATAACTAATCAGACCAGCAAATAATTGGTTTACTTCCGGTAAGTGATAAGAAGCTGAAAACTGGGCTGTTTTTCTGCATACTAAAAAAGTTGACTTTTTAGAGATACAGTGAGGAAAATAAGTATTTGAACACCCTGCAATTTTGCAAGTTCTCCCACTTGGAAATCATGGAGGGGTCTGAAATTGTCATCGTAGGTGCATGTCCACTGTGAGAGACATAATCTAAAAAAAAAATCCAGAAATTACAATATATGATTTTTTAACTATTTATTTGTATGATACAGCTGCAAATAAGTATTTGAACACCTGTCTATCAGCTAGAATTCTGACCCTCAAAGACCTGTTAGTCTGCCTTTAAAATGTCCACCTCCACTCCATTTATTATCCTAAATAAGATGCACCTGTTTGAGGTCGTTAGCTGCATAAAGACACCTGTCCACCCCATACAATCAGTAAGAATCCAACTACTAACATGGCCAAGACCAAAGAGCTGTCCAAGACACTTGAGACAAAATTGTACACCTCCACAAGGCTGGAAAGGGCTACGGGGAAATTGCCAAGCAGCTTGGTGAAAAAAGGTCCACTGTTGGAGCAATCATTAGAAAATGGAAGAAGCTAAACATGACTGTCAATCTCCCTCGGACTGGGGCTCCATGCAAGATCTCACCTCGTGGGGTCTCAATGATCCTAAGAAAGGTGAGAAATCAGCCCAGAACTACACGGGAGGAGCTGGTCAATGACCTGAAAAGAGCTGGGACCACCGTTTCCAAGGTTACTGTTGGTAATACACTAAGACGTCATGGTTTGAAATCATGCATGGCACGGAAGGTTCCCCTGCTTAAACCAGCACATGTCAAGGCCCGTCTTAAGTTTGCCAATGACCATTTGGATGATCCAGAGGAGTCATGGGAGAAAGTCATGTGGTCAGATGAGACCAAAATATAACTTTTTGGTCATAATTCCACTAACCGTGTTTGGAGGAAGAAGAATGATGAGTACCATCCCAAGAACACCATCCCTACTGTGAAGCATGGGGGTGGTAGCATCATGCTTTGGGGGTGTTTCTCTGCACATGGGACAGGGCGACTGCACTGTATTAAGGAGAGGATTACCGGGGCCATGTATTGCGAGATTTTGGGGAACAACCTCCTTCCCTCAGTTAGAGCATTGAAGATGGGTTGAGGCTGGGTCTTCCAACATGACAATGAGCCGAAGCACACAGCCAGGATAACCAAGGAGTGGCTCTGTAAGAAGCATATCAAGGTTCTGGCGTGGCCTAGTCAGTCTCCAGACCTAAACCCAATAGAGAATCTTTGGAGCGAGCTCAAACTCTGTTTCTCAGCGACAGCCCAGAAACCTGACTGATCTAGAGAAGATCTATGTGGAAGAGTGGGCCAAAATCCCTCCTGCAGTGTGTGCAAACCTGGTGGAAAACTAAAGGAAACGTTTGACCTCTGTACAAACAAAGGCTACTGTACCAAATATTAACATTGATTTTCTCAGGTGTTCAAATACTTATTTGCAGCTGTATCATACAAATAAATAGTTAAAAAATCATATAGTGATTTCTGGATTTAGTTTTTTTACCTACGATGACAATTTCAGACCCCTCCATGATTTCCAAGTGGGAGAACTTGCAAAATAACAGGGTGTTCAAATACTTATTTTCCTCAAATGTCTGTAGCGGAGCACTTCCAGGACTCAAAAAATTAGCTTGAGGTGCTCTTTGGATGGGATAATCATAATGTAGAAACCAAAAAGGAAACTCCAAGGCACTCTCTTTTAGAAAATTACAAAGCCTTTATTTATGGCTTAGTCATCATAAATCTTAAAGTACTCCGACGCGTTTCGGCATACAAGCCTTCGTCAGGGAGTCGATCCTTATTTTCCTCACTGTATGTAGTTCTCACAGGACAGCGACGCTACAAACATATGATGATCTTCTAGAATATGATGCATAGCTTTAGATTAAACTACCCAACACTATATATGAAGGAGTTCAAATGCTTAAACATCAACAGGAAAATGCAACATACACATTAATGCAGCAGGAATATTAGTCCATAAACATCAGATAGACGAGGTAAACCCTCACAGGGAACATTTCACTTTTACTTTAAGTACATTTTGCTGAAACAAACTTTTACTTAAGTAAGGGTTTTGAATGTAGGACTATTACTTGTAACAGTATTTTCACAGTGTGGTTTTAAATCCAATATGAGCGAGGAAGCCTGTGGTTTGGGTTTCTGCGATTCCTCCATATGCACAAACAGGCATACTGGTAATTAGTTCAGTTCAGTCACTTATATATCCCAGATGGGAAACTTGATTAAACAGATTAAAAAAACACATGTACAGATAAACAAAATGTACTAAAAACAGTAAAAATGTGTTTTATGTAGACAGAACACAATTTTACACAATACTACGGGAGCAATCTAAAAAAAAGAGGCTATTTTTAATGTACTAACAATTTCAATATAAAATATTCATCTAAAAAAAAAAAGGCTTTTCAACTTTTTGCAAGTAGAGTGCCTTGGACCCTTTCTTATTTTTTGAACTTTTTCCCTTCCAAAGAAAACCTTCATTTTTTGTTTGACTAAAATACATTTTTGTGAAAAGACTACACTTCACTTGGTGGGTTCATCAAAGAGCATGAAATCAGTAAATTAAGCCGAGTTATTGCACAGGGAACGAAAGAGTTTTTACTCCATATTGCTCTTGTACCGGGGTACTCTGAATCTACGGCCTGAGAGGAATGTATCAAACTCAAAGTGGAGGGGGGTGGGGATGGTTTGTGTAGACCGGGCAGAGTTCTTGCTGGTCAAAGATAGCCGTCAAGGCGGTCTGTGGGATACCTATCAACTTACCAGCCAAGTTCAGAAGTCCTTTATGTGTCTTCAAAAACATGCAACCACATTTAAAAAAATAAAAAATACAAATGTGCACGTGAGTAATAATAACTGAGGTATCGCATGCACACACATCTGTGTGTCGGTCCTCCTCTGGTCTTCATGCTCTACGCATCCCACACTGGTGTGTTTGAACGAGTCTTATGACTCTCATCAGCTGATAGGAGTACAGCAGGGAGGTCACAGAGCTCAGCTAAACCTTTGGACAAAGAGACCCAGCTTGCTGATGATTCAGTGGGATTTGCCAGTAAGAGCCTGGAGCTTGCCAGGTGCTGTTAGTGCTGACGCTCAGCTCACTGGAACAACGCTGTGACCCCAACAACACAAAGGGAGTCCAGCCAGTACGTTCTCCCAGCTGGAGTTATTCACTTCTAAAGCCTCTTTGTTTACTGCAGCCCACGGGTGCTTTTAGTGGGTAACAGGAGAGAGCAACACATCAAAGGGAGCCAGTGAGCACCCTCTTGTGGAGGATGTTTAGAGCTGCAGTCAAGGTAGTTTTTATGTACTTTTGGTCTGAGGCGATTTGATTTGTACTCGGCCCCTTATGCCGACCTTACACCAAACGACTTTTCAAGCTATTCCTCCGTCGCAGACAAATTTCCTCGCTAGAGTTGGGCCGCCGGGCTCCTGTCGTCTCAATCATTTGGTGTAAGGAGGTCATAAAACTCAGTCAGAGCTGTCAGTCTTTTTTTCCTGTCTTGATGTTCCGACAAAATCAATTGTGTTTGATACTATCGTAAGTTTTAAGTCTTTAAATCTTCTATTCTGTGATTAAAAACTCAGTGACATTATGACAGATTGTCTTTAGATGTGAAATTGTGTCAGACTTTTACACCAAACTTTTGCCCTCATGCGCAAAGGCATGAAAAAAAATCCTCAATATACAGTACTGTTTGGTTAAGATTTCCTTCTATCCCAGCCCTTCAGGACAAGATTTTTGTTTCACAGATAGGTCAGGATTAAGGTTGTCTAACCATTGATCTTCACGGGATCTCCTGTTGCCTTTTTTGTGCCAATATCAATCCAAAAATCCTGATTTATCGATTCATGGCTGCAGGAAGTTGTGTAGTGTTTAGTCTTCCAATCTACAGTATCATCTGTATCATGTAGATGTTTTCTAATTCTTTATAATTTGCATGAAGAAAAACTTCTTTAAAAACGTAGTTTAAAAACTAATCCTTTAATGCCACAAAGTCCTAAAACACTCTGCATTCCTCTGTCTTTCCTCCAGCTCAGTTATTTATAACTTGTGTCCATATGATTTATCTCAGCAGCTGAGAGGAACTATGTTAATCCCAGGGAAAAAAATTTTTTGTTTCTGGCTGCAAGAGTTACCTTGTATGGCAAGAATGGGGAGATGGGAGAAGAGAGATGGACTTGATGGAGTAAGAGAGAGAGAGCGAGAGGGAGGAGAGAAAGGAGACACAGGGTCAAATACATTAAACACAATCTACTGCAGGGTTAAAAATAGCAGAGAGAAAGCAGCTGAAGCTGAAGCTCTGCCACAACATCGTCCTGTAGTGTTTATAAGAACCTAATATCCGTCATGATTTACGCCAGTTTTTCTGAAAATGTCCCCCTAGCAATATGCTTCTAATGGATCGTTCAATAAGTGATGATTGCTGATGCAGCGCAGGCAGCTGACGAAAGGCTGCGATGTGACACCCCGGCCTGTTTGAAGCACACAGTTTCACCTGAAGCTGATTCAGGATGAAAGCAGCCACGAGTACAGCTTCATTTAAAAGCTCTTTCATCTGCACGAAAAGCGACATGCTATTATTAACATACTGCATGTGATCAGAGTCACTCACCTGAGGCTCAAATCCACTGAAGCTGAGCCAGTGTTAATAATCTCTTTAAATCTGTTGAATGTACACAAATGGTACTTTAAGATCCTCAATCATTTCCTTGTGAGAAATGAGCTATCATGCTTCTTCCTCATCTTTTCACACTGTAATGGCGATCCAAGCAACATGTGTGCATCAGGTTTGGTTGTGCCCGCTCTTCTGCCGTGTGGAAAAAGGCTGTGAGGGGCTCGGTTATGATGTTCTTCTTGTATATAATTCACATTCTTGGTGATGACCCAACACCCCTTTGGATTCAGCAGCATAGTTTGACTGGAGTAGAACGTGAGTAAAAGTTATTCTGATTAAACGTTTTAGGTTTCTTTTGCCTGTGTTTTTTTTTTTTTGGTTATGATGGAGACGGTCCTCCCCCTAAAAACGTTTGTTCAAGCAGCAATTATGACTCATGTTTACGTTAATAATGGCGGCACCCTTTACGTGGTCGTGATAATTATGACGGGAGCAAAGTAGAAAGTAAGGTGACAAAGAATAAGAGCAACAAAGTATGACAAAAGGTTGGGTAATGGATGGGTCAACAAACACATGCTTTTACTTTACGGAGCAAATGGAACAAATGGAGCTATGTCTCTTTCTGCGTCACCAGAAGTTAAGTAACGTCTAGTTTTAACACAAACCACGATCTTTTTCTAAACTTAACTAGGCAGTTTTTGTGCCTAAATGTAACCAAACTCCAACCGTTTCAAATTGCGACCGTTTCGTTCTCTGGTTTAGATATGAGGATGTAAAACGCTCCTGTGGGTCATATTTCCTGCCACTGCTAGGGGCGCTAATTTATGAAACGCTGCTGTGAGGGTCCTAAAAGGTAGGAATACACAACCTATATCCTTGTTTGGTTTGGGGAACTTGTTGTTATGATGCTGTTGTACAGTATAACCCTTTACCACATCCAGAGAATTAGGTCTGGGTGCATTAATACAACTAATGGCTCCGTCCCAGTAAGTCATGACAGTCATGACATGCCAATGATCCAACATGCAAAATAGACTCTGAAACTGAAGCAGCTAAATGAAACCCATCATTCATTTTATTAATTGCACCTGGGCTTTTTCTTTGGTGATATGTTAAAATGTCTTCTGTGAAAATGACCCAAAAAAACTAACAAAATCGCACTAAAAGTTGGCATTTAGGTAGCTAAAACACCAAGATCAGATCCAGGATGTAAAGCCTCTCATCCAGAGAGAGAGATACTGCTGAGATGAATTTGCCTTCGGCCTCTTGTCACCCTCTTGTCCTCTGAGGGGACCCACTGCAGAGAGGTCGTGTCTCTGTGATGTGGCTCCTTGCCCGTGACACCCTCACAGCCTCCTTGACACACCTGCCACTCAAACACACACACACACACGCAACCTTCGTTCACACCTTTCCGAAGTGAAGCTCGCACACATACGGACCTGCTGGGGCCTTAATTTGGACCTGAGGTTGATGCAGGGAAAGCACCCCACCGTGCTGGAACCAAAAATAAGCAGATCTGAGATGATATGACAGGAATTGCTTCCGTCTGTGCTAATGTTTCCTACATATTATTAATCATAATACATTCCCATTCCTCAGTGGAAGGATAGTGTATAGCAGTATCGACAGTAATCGTATTATCTTTATGATGCTGCTACTAATAATGATCTATCTATCTCTTTAGTCTGTTTCTTGTGCTGCTGAAACACCTGGGTGGCAAACTGTGATGTTGCAGCATTACAGAAAAGTAGCAGTAGTAGAAAAGAGTCAAATATGAAACCTTTATAAGAAAGAAAAGTGCATTTATACTGTATAAACATACTTATACACGCATACAAAGCGGTGCGAGCACACATATCCAAATAATTACATGAATTACCTGTTCACATTAATTGCATCCATGATTTTACCTTACATAGCTCATCCATCATTGTTACAAACACAACATTTCAATTTTAAAAGTGATTTTCTCCTTGCTTTCAATTGCTACTTGCAATATATCTGGTAATATATTATTATATTGTAGAAAGTAATATAATACAATAGTATATATAGTTATATAAGCTCTTCCAAAAAGCCAGATGGGAAGCATACAAAACTACAGAGTTGATGACTTTACTTATTTGACTTAATAACACAAGAGGTTAATTTTCTGCTGTTTGATGTTTTTCTTATCAAAACCATCTGTCTGTCTGTTAGATTCACAAACGATCTACAAGTACAAGTTTCACTGCCAACCACAAGATGGCAGGATTGTACACGGAGTATTGAACTAGGGGGACGGTTTAGTTCATACAACCACATAACCTCTACAAGCTGATCGAAGTGCACCACTTAAGGAACAGCATCCGTTAAAAGCAGCTGACAGAATGCTTCCTGTCTGGTTTGATATTGACGTCGTTTTAAAAAAACAATAGAGACCCAAAATAGGTTTTCATTTTCTGTTTGGTTTGAATGAATTCCATCGCAGATAAGAGACTTGAAGGTGATTATTTTGTTATTGCAGCTGTGTATATAACACGGGAGACAAGACAAATGAAAGACACGCTGTTGTTTTAAGCAGGCGGGCGTGGAGAAAAACAGGAGGTGCTGCCTCAGTCAATAGATGATTCACACCACGTTCACACTGAATATGGATCTTTGCAGCCACCCATCTTTGTATTCATTCTGCTCTCGTCTGCGCATACACACCTTTGTGCTAAAGGTTTACCAGGGAGTCTGATGTGACGTCAAAGCTGAGGAGAAGGAAAAATAAACAGTATTGCCATGGAAACCCATCTCCCTCCCGTTTCTCTATGATCTCTGATCCATCCTGGATCTGAGAACATGAAGGCTGTATTATTGCGCAGACATGCAGCCCTGCACAAAGAGGAGCAGGAGACAATCCTTTCAGGATACCATTGAATTAATGTGGAACAGAGGACTGGAAGGGAGTGATATTAAAATGTTTTTGACTTTGTATTTATCTTAAATGACAGACTGCTCCATAAATAGTTTTCACTGCCTGTTTAAAGTATAACTGTGGATGAGTTCCATTTTTAGACTCATAACAAGAACAAGAACATTTTTAGGAGTTGTTTTGGGTTTCTACAGTTAAGTGGATCAGTTGGTGCTGCTATGAGCTTTTCTCGTGTCACTATTTTGTTGCCTCCTCGTCTCCTCTCTCCTCCGTCTCAATTTCCTAAAATACATCTGGAGGAGAGAGGAGGCTTGTCAAAGGAGCTATGAGTGACAATGCCAGGGAGTTTTCATGAGCCATTTGTACATATAGCTACGGAAAGTAAAGCAGTGTATTTCGTATGTATTCCGCATATTTATAACTGTATGCAGCACATTGACTGCCGCTATAAGACCAGGAAGATCTGTATAGGGGGGGAGATCGGGGGGGATGTTTGGGTCCTAAAACACAGGGCTTTCAAGTGGGTGAGCGGAGTTTGTGTCCCGGAAGAAATTAAGGGGAAAACACAAGACTTTCACCCAAGACACAGGTGTTCCTGTCCCAGGAGTACTAGGGGACCAGTGTTTTAACCCCAATCTTTTTTCTATACTTTTGTCGGCTAAACCTAACTGCAACGGCCGCTGAAACAATAGCAGCCTCGAGGCGCTCTGTACCCGGCTCGCAGTCACCTTTTCTCGGCTAACTTTAACTGTAAAAACTGCTAAACTTAACTGTCGTCACTTGACCGGCCGGCAGTCGCCTTAAATTGTTGTACATGCGTTTTCGTACGATATTTTATAAACCCATTCATGAGAATACGTTGATGATGGCACCCGTGACATATTAAAAGAGGTGTTGCACACAGCGTGGCCACACATCATATTTAATTGAAGTCCCTTTAAAATGACGGCGCTGAAGCACTCCTCTTTCACGTGTCTTTTGTATGTTAAAGTGATTCCTACCTACACAATAACATCAACGACATTTGTTCTGGAGATACAAAAGAAATGTGTAACTTAATTTGTGCCCTGCACATGCCCACAGGTGTTTTCAGGCTGATTGGAGAGATGTCAACCAGTTTGTATACACCCACACAATCCTGAGAAACAAATCTAATCAGGCAAGTTAAGTGAAATCACCTGTGTGGTTGCTCCGTAGGTGTGCAAGGTCTTTACATGTTTGTGATCTTGCCATGAAGCTTCCTCCTGCAAATCAATAACTGTAATTAGGGTCCAATCCAGTCCACTGTTCTCACCTTTGATGTGTGATTGATAGATTATAAGTTAGTTAGAGTTAGTTAGTTAAAGATCCAGGGAATTTATTCCTAGTGGGGAGGAAACATGAAAGTTATATTCAACATGCATCAGCCAAAAAAGGATACATAACAGGTGCAAAGGATGCTGTGTTTGGTGGAGCCCGACAACAGGTGAGCTTTTCCATATTAAAGTTGATCGTTCGCTGCCTGTCAAGGTGTATGTGAATGGGCCCGTCGAGAGATACTTTGCACAATGGTGCTGTTGTTGTTTAGTCTTTTCAAAACCAAAAACAGAAGTGCAAATGTGCAAGTCCTGGATTAAACTACAGTAGCTTACCACCTACAGCAGTCACTGTTACGTCCAAGGCAGGGAGTTAGCATATCATTAAGTAACTACATTGGTTTGTAGAGTTTAAGGTTATGTTAAAAGACGACAACCCATATTTCATAAGTTATTTGCAGCCAGAGCACCGTTTGGCATGATTATCCTCGAGTTTGGTTTGGTATGGTACAAAAATATTGTACTTGTCAACTATTTGCTTACACACTAGGATGCATAGTTTGTCCTGTAGTCTGTGTAATGAATGGTGGCACGTAGTCAGAGCCCATTGCGGTCAACGTGTTAATCTGCAGTAGCTCAGTCTGTGGGGTTTCGGCTTGGGAACAGAAGGGCCACTGGTTCAAGTCCCTATACGGACCAAAGTATGCAGTGTGGACTGCTAGCTAGAGACGTGCCAGTTCGACTCCTGAGCGAGGCACTGAACCTCCAACTGCTCGACACCTGTCCATGGGTCCTCTTGCTCTGACATATTGTTTGTGCGTTTGTGTGTTGGGTTTAATATGTAAAATAACAGAATGAAGAAATTAAGCTTCCCCTTGGTCGATTGCCTTTTTCTTACTCTTAATTCGACTTAAATCTGACTGTTAGCAACTTAACAATTTCCCTGAGGGGATCAATAAAGTATTCTGATTAATAAGGCTTTTGGTTTATTGATCTACTGCACTAAAATCTACATCTTTGGTGCTCTGAAGTGGATTTTGAATATACCCTTAAAATATTTCCCTTAAAATACCGTATTTCTGCAGTCATTGTTCGATCACGAATGCTGGTTGAAATGCACATCTTTTAAAGCTATCCATTCGGTTGTCGTGTTGAATCGATTTAGAGCAGATGATGCACAGAACGCCGTTTTCATTCCTCAGCTGTACTGCTCTCGTTGATTGGAGGTATTAATACTCTTCATCAGCATCCAGCCCAAACAAACTTCCCATTCAGTCAGCCGTTGGTTTGAATTAGGTGAAGCCACTCTGCAGTATTTTTGGTTCAGGCTGTAAAAGCTCATCTGGCCCAAACATACAGTTTTTCTCCCCGGGGGTTCTCTCTGTCGTCTCCAGGCTGTGGCGCACGTGTTGTCCTCTTCAGTCACGAGGAGTGATTGTTGTGTGGGGGCTTTCGAGGTTGTTTGCATTGTTGACGTCATCATCCTGATTTAATTTGCATTGAATAGAAACGCCCCGACCATCCTGGTGTCTGGATTCCTGTGAAAACAGACAAGGTGATTGGAAATTGATTTGTGTATGTTATATCCACCTATTTACAGTTTGTTGCACATTTTTAATGCTAGCTTTAAATTGACATCATTCTTTCTTTTCTGATGTTTATGTATGTGTATCAAATTACTACAGAATCAGATGAGATTGTCTACAGTATCATAACAGCTTATTTTTACGATGCTGCTGAATTTACTCTGAGATTAGCAGGATCTGGCTGTATGTGTGTACAGACTTTTACACTGTTTGCTTATAGTGTGTAAAAAGTGGATACCCTGTGTAATAACTAACCTTGTGATAAAGATTGTGTTGTCCTGCTTTCATAATGCCGATTTTGACATTTACTTGTGAATGTATACTGAGCTGGTTTATTAAGGCGGTTGCTTTGTGTTTGCTGCAGATCTGTAAGGCGGTAACGTCCCCCAGACTTGTTCGAGTAAAAAACCCCACAGATGGCTTTAATTGTACAGCAGCTCGATGATGCATGCTTGCCAAACCAAACACTGGTTTATGACTGAGGAGGGGAGGGCGAGGACTGCAATGTGTCACACACACACACACACACACACAAACAGAGGCAGGCAGATCTTGGCTGGTGCTGCCTGTCGCTGCCTTTCTGAGTGTTTACAGTGCCGTACGAGGGGGGGATCCTGGGAGCAAGCTATTTTTAGCTTTGGTTTCATCATTCCTCTCTCTATCCACTCTGCGTGCAGCTGCAGGCTGGTGCTGCATTTTAATGAATAGACGAGCGGATGGCAGTAAAACACCTTCTGTTCGCTTCATCCCACAGCTCAGTTGACCGTAATGCAGGTTTAAAATTCTTACAAATAGCTTGGACATCATGGTGACTGCTTTTATCTCTTTTATTAATCCAGTTTATTTTACTCAGGAGCACAAACACTGTGTTAAATGAACTGAAAACTGCTGTGTGGAGCCAAATTTTAAATTTACATGACGTGCAAGCTGTAGCACTCATTTTTGACCTGACCAAGCACTGAACTCGAGTCTCAGCCTGCAGTGTAGTAATGGTGGATGGGAACAGTCAGTTGTTTGCTGCAGAACTATTGATGAAGCGTGCCACTGTTTCCCCTCTGGGTTGCCACAACAGATTCAGCTTCAGACTGTCTTGCGTTGCGCAACTCATCCTGCCCCCCCTCTCACTCTTCAACCCTTGTATGAGTGAAACTGCCACAGTGGTAGGAAGGTAATATTATCATCACAATGTGGACAAGGCCGTGCTCTGGAACGAAGCTACCAATAACTAACCTGACTCCGCCAGATGGATTGCTTCGCATTTGCTCGCCATATCCATCTGGGAACTTTCTGTTGGAGAACTTTTGGGAAGGAGCGAAAATACTGGTTAGCTGATTGGATAAACCATCTGTCTATAGACGGGCCAAATCAACCAATCAGATTAACGAAGTGTATGAAAATACAACCACAAGCCCCTGCTGCTGTAGGCAAAGCATAGCTCATTAGCTCAGCAAGCAAGCAACATGTCGGTAAAGGATATTTGCCGTTTGTGTAACGAGAATTTACGAATAAAAGGCACCCTTTCAGGTCCATATTCCAAAAGAAGGATCCAAGAGAAAAAAGCATTAGCGAGCAGCTAACAGAATTAGGGCTACCGCTGGCTGAAAATACTGGTTAGCTGATTGGATAAACCATCTGTCTATCACCACCTAAACCCGCCTCAAAACCAACGCTGATTGGCCCGGTCGATTGGCGAACGGCTCCAAATTTTCTCTATCTCAAGATGCCAGACTGATCTGCGAGTGGAAAACTGGAGCTCGCCAGATCAGGACGGTCTCACGAGGCTAACCAATAACCACTAATCAATACTTTTTACATTGACAATGGATCAATTGATTGACTGTGAAAGGAAATGCTCATGTAATGAACCCAACATCAACATAATTTCATTGTTTTTCGAGAGAAAAAGCTTGATAAACCCACTGCCCGCTCAGCTCCAAATGACGGAATAGTTTGCAATTAGTTGGTGAATGTGGTGAGAGACAGATATTTCCTTTAGGAGTTGGTAAAGAACGAAAGAAAGATTATAGAGAGTGACTACTGTGTTTTTACGTTCATCAAGATGGCCATGCATGACATCAATAAATGCTAATGTTGGTTAGTCTGCATCATGTGTAGATAAGCAAGTGTTTGCTAAGCTGAAAATATGCAGCTGTTCTCATTCACTGTAAGTACTTATACCTACGAAAGGTAATGCACTTCTCTAATTTGTATATAACCCACATAATCGTGATCCAGGACATGATGTAGTATAAAGAGCAACAAAGTGTGCGTAGGGAGGGATGGGTCGAACAAAACTACTTTTGTTACATAACTTACGTACCTATTATAACCCAAACCACAATCTTTTCCTAAACCTACCCAGTTGTTCAGTTGCCTAAACAGGTCCTGCATTGCAGAGGCACTGGTCGCTGGTGTTGCTGGACATTTCAGGATAACGCACAAAAATGCAATGCTTTAGTAAGATATCGCATGAATCATTGTATGAGGATACTGTGTAATATGTCAATGTTGAGGTAACAGCTTGTTGCGCTGCCCTCAAGCAGCCAAAATATGTATTAATGCAGGTTTAAATTGGACTTTTACTTTACCAGTAGTGTGGAAGTGGAGACAAGTGTTTCAAACTGTATTGAGGAAAATGTAACTGTTAAAACAATAAATTAAATGCACATGCCCAGTGTGTGTTAATGGTCATGTGATATGTGTTGTCAGACGTGTTAATATGGACGGAGATTATTTCTGCTACTGGAGCTAAAACTCTTGTGTAGACTAAGATCGTTTTGGTCTCAAAAAGTCGCTTAAAAATGAAAACGTAGTAGTGTACATGTACCCTTAGATGGTGGCAGTGAGGGAATTTACGTCAGTATTTTCTAAAATCGTGACTACGGTCGAGTTCAAAAGGATGACCCTGGGACAGAGATGAAGGACAATCACCAGGAAATGAGGTTTGAACCAGGAGACCTAAGCTGCCCTGTCAGTCCTTCCGGTTCAATGTATGTTTGTTTGTTTTTGGAAATTCGCTTTCTCTAGCATTCTCTTTTGAAGGGAACTTGCCATGGAGACAAAACAGCATAACAAGCTCATTATGGAATCCGAGGTTCCCAAAGCTGCGGCCTATTGATAGCCCTCGCGGAGTGGAAAGCGGACATCTCTGGGATGAACTGGTATGTTTTCCTTTCTTCAACCTTTCATCTCAGCCCTCCAGCTCCCTTTGTTTTTATGTAACTGCAAGCATCTGTGCTTTTCCTAAACGTCACCAGATTTGTATTACACGGGAGCTACCGCATCTATTCTTGGAAATATAAACTGAATTTTGCTACAAAGCAGCACAGTATGGTTTGTTTAGAGAGCTCGGTTGCGTCACGTTAATTGAGATTCCAGTGAAAGTGAGTGTACTCTGGGCCTGCAGTCAAACCTGAAAAGAAGCAGAATGTCTTTGATACACGCCGGAGAGTTTCCAACCTTTGAGAAAAAGTCAAGGTGGTGTGATCCCTCTTGACTTTAATGCCTGGTGGGTTCAGCAGATGTGCCTCTTGTAATACAGGATCATGTCAATGTTTTTGTAGTTTATTTCCAGCTATTTAGGTCGCCCCTTTCCTTTTTAAAAGGAGATATCAAGACTGACCTTCCTCCTTTCAGAAGACATTATTCAGCTTCCATTCATTTTAAAACTACACAATGCACAACTTCAACTGGAAAAATAGACCAGCTGCCAAATTCTACTCCTACTTTTAATGCATCACAAAACAGTATTATATAATAACATAACATTGATACTGACACACTGCATAATGGGTACTTTTACTTTGGATACATTAATCTTTGAATACAATTATCTGATAAGATGGTTGTCTTTCTAGGGAACAAGTCAGATTTGACACCATGAAACATTTCAAGAACGACAAAATTTGTTTAAGAATCCAACCACGAAGAGCACACATGGGAAAGTCACATCCTTCTATGCTTCCTCTTTTTGAACGTACATTTTCTATATGAGCGACTCAAATAGGTTACAGCTGTTTCTTTTGTTTGTGACATCATCTCTTCATCTGAACAATATAGATGAATGAATATTTTTTATCTTTTTTTGGTTGGCTTATTATTCTCTTCTTCTAACACCAATATTTCAATACGAGTCCTTTAGTATGTCAACTGTCTTATCAAGACTGAAAGGTGAAAGGTCGGAGCAGACAGGTTCTGCTTTCTGTCAACCTGTCTCCAAGATATATCTGGTGCACTCTCCTTGTTTGAATCTATGTGAAATTGATTTACTGGGTGTAATGATGTGCTCAGTCAGGGCAAATGAGTCAGATGAACCAAAGAGAAGCTCGGTGTGTTTACGTAAAGTCCACAGGAAGATGAATGAGAGGAGTTTTACAGTGTTCAGCTGCTTAGACACTTTCATTCGCTGAACTCCTTGGATTCTGTCAACAAACATTAACAAAAGATCGACAGAGGTGTTCAGCACTCGAGAGAGCCTTGTTTAAACTTCATTGTAGACAATTAACATGGAGCCACTGGTCAACCAAACAACCATTGCAAAACAATTATTTTCTCTCTTTCTCACACACACACACACACACACACACACACACACACACACACTGAGAGTGAACGAGAGAACATGAGACGGTGTGAATGTTGGAGCCAGAAAATGGATCACAGTGTTAACGTTATTGTCCGTTATGTGCAATTAAATGATATGCTTTAACATTGTGACGTGTCCTTGTCAAATGTGGACATGCTGGAACACCTATATTCTTGACACGTTTACAGATAAGATCTTCTGCCGTCAAATTACTTTTCATTCTAAACTTTTTTTATGCTGTTTTCGGACCAAACACACGCAAGAGTGAGTATGAAGAGCAGCACATAATTCTACAATAAACTACAGTAGAGCCGTTTTCACATATGAACTCCAATGTCCGAAGTTTCCCTTTCTCACATATACTGTAGCATGCAACGAGACGTGTTCTCACTGGAAATACTCTGTTTGGTTTAGTCGAGGGAGTAAAGCGTGCAGAAGGCAGGTCATGGATGCGTCATGGAGCCGGTTCATGATTTGGTCATAAACAACTGAGCCTCTTGACGACTTCGGTGTTGGCCCTTACTGACAGAATTTCCTGACTCTTGTTGTTCACCATTTTTATTGCCGTCTTCATGTTAATTACCGTTCTTCTGTTTTGGTTACTTCAAATTTTGCGTGAGCCGATGGAAACGTCATCAACAGGCACACTTGCTTGCTGTGAATTCTCACACTTTAGACTTTATCAGAGATTACATTGTATTGCTTGTACTCAGGAGCTGGCAGGATAAAGAGAACGCTTAATGTCCGGTCTTACTGATGCAAGGACCTTTTTAAGTGTTGGACCTTTAAGTGTTGTCAGTGTATTGAATGATGGATTCTGTTTCATATTGAACCACGAGCTGATTGTTGATTGCGGAAATATGCCTAAACAATACACAGTGAGGTGATAGATAAGGAAAATCCTGGTTTAAAGGAATATCAGACATATCAGACAGAATTTTTCCATTCATATCAATGTCCACTTTATCTTCTCTTCTCACTGTTTAAAAATAATACCTCAGCTATATTTAGAACTGTCTGCCTTTTCTTTAATTTAGCATTTCATCAAGGTTTTTAGTCAATAACCGTATCCCCTAAATGTTGATTTAAAGTGGCACATCAGTCCAAATGAAATGTTGTGAAACAGTAGAGCTTAGCCAGCAGGGAGGGATGCAGTAAATTATTCTCTTGTATTTCCTCTCCTAGGCAGCCGGGAGAGGTGGCACAAATGGACCGTTTTAATTAAAAACTGCTGAGACACTGTGATCCTGGAGGAAGATTGGCAGCCACTGTCAAGTCTTCCCATTCTTATGGTGTGTAGGCAGCACACTAAGGTGCACCTAATTCAGTTGAGGGAAAACCAATAACAAGAACCCAATTATTACCTTTACAGGGAGCCGGAGTTCTCTCCAAGCTCTCCCATTGTCTGCTGTGCTTGTGAGTTTATTTCAGTCACTTTTTGAGTCGTTATAGGATTTCACTCCAAGCCGGTGACATGCAGTGCAACAGTTTTATATAATGAACCATATGTAATCCCTCATTGTGAAGATGAGACTTCCAAAAGCTCTGTCCGATATGTATTGTAACCGAACATTCAGAAAGGTGTTGGCTACATTTACGCTATTAAAAATCCATTACATGGCTGATCTCTCTTGTTGGGAGACAAGGAGCTTCTCATTGTTTAAGACAATGATCCCAAACCTTTTGGGCTTGTGACCCCTAAAACAAAACAATGTCTGCTTGCAACTCGTCACCAGTTGCATAAGGTCTACTGGTTGTGACCTGTTCAGCTAACTCTGTAACTTTCTAAAACTGACAATCCCATACCAGACGGGATTGGCCAGCTGGGCGGAGGCTTCCCTCTTTAGCTCTCTATTTTCATTCTTTACACAAATACATAATTTTGTGTTTACAATCATATTTATTATTATTATTATTATTATTTATTATTATATTCATATTTTAAAATTGGGAATGACAGGAAGTTTGAAATCACAAAAAAATACGTGCTAGGTTACATGTTCTTACAAACAACACTGGGTGTGTTACTGTGTTTAATCCAACATTATCATATAGAGGATGTATTTGTGGGAACCAACACTCACATGAAAAATAAGCTTTGCACTTTACTGGCCTCAGAAATGCCTCTGTCAGGGTAACATGATTTCACAAAGTGCTGCCATATAAACAGCATTTGCACCCTCTCATACTGAGGCACTGATGGTATGCTCACATTACACTTTCCGTCCTGCAAATATTCATACATCGTACATCTGTTCACTCTTCTATTGGAGCCCGTATTACTAATGAATTGAAGCATGCACTTCCCTGTTTTGAAGTGGACTCAAGTTTATTTATTTTTAACTCCGATCTGTGAAATCACACGGCCTGTCACGGTTGTGAGTTTCTGTTGTGAGTGTTTCCTGTTTTATTTTGAAGTCTGTTTTCTCCTTTGTCTTGTCTAGTTTTACTTCCTGTCTTTAGTTTTCCCGCCCTTGTGATTGTCTGATGCGTTTCACCTGTTGTATCACCTGTCCCTTGTTTGCTTGTTACCTCTTCTATTTAGTCTCTGTGTTTCCCTTGTCTGTTATCAGGTCATTAGTTTCTGTGTTGGAGTGCTGCGTTAGTCTGCCTGTTTTTGTCTCAGTGTTGCTTATTCCCGTGGTTTCTGTTCTTCTTTATTACTTCGTTTTGTTGGATAACCTTGCCTGCTGATTTTGGTCACCTTTTGTTGTATGGCTTTTTGTTTACTAAATATTCAAGCTCATCACATCGCCTGCCATCTCTGCATTTGGGTCCAACATTCTCTACCGTTATGACACGGCCAGCCAATAGAAAATGCAGAAGTCATTGTTCTATGCCCTCTCTACCAGACCACAAACTGCAGCATCAATCATATACAACTTTTACATTTTGTGACCGCTCTGCCCAATAATAATAATAATAATAATAATAATAACAAAAAAAACTGTTATTGTTAGTGTTGGGAATTGGTAGGTGTGCAGATTCAATTATTGGCATATTATCAAAGATGTTTTATCAATATTAATAAAGTTATGAATATGTGTATTCATAACTTTACCAAATTGACAATCAAAATGGGGCCCCACCCTGGAATCGGGGACCAATAACTGAGCTGTGAAACTCAAAGGTGGTGTCCCCTTTTAAAATACAATCTTAATTAATTTGATTAATTTATTTGGTATCTTTTGAAAGGACAGAAGGGTGAAATTCGAGCACAGACCTGTTTAACCCGTTGTTATTACACCAAATACACAAATAATCACAAACAACTGCTATTTAAAGTATAATAGAATTGATTTAACTTTCAAATTATTGTCAATCAATAGTTCTTCAATCAATAAACCTATATACCTGTTACAAACTACAACAAAAGCAAAAACAGCAAACGTGTGTGTGTGTGTGTGTGTGTGTGTGTGTGTGTGTGTGTGTGTGTGTGTGTGTGTGTGTGTGTGTATAAAGGGTGGGGGGGTGTTTAGACAAATCTGTTAATTCTAGCAATATTTTTCAGGTGGTAATAAGCAGACTTAGTAATAGTTTTTAAGTGTTCAGGTCAGAGTCAATAATTTATTATAATATTTGTAGTTTGTAATGAAATGGAGTTAAGGTGAGCACTGACCTTTGACCTTTCATTTTTGGGGCCAAAAACAATCACTTCTGTCTTATCTGCATTGAGCTGGAGAAGATTCTGGCACATCGACTCTTTGATTTCATTAATTATTGATTTTATTATTATTATTATTATTAAGTAAGGGACTGTAGGCATTTTGTGATACTGAAATATAAAGTTGTGTGTCATCTACAAAAATATGATAAGAAATGTCATGTTCCATAATCTAAGCTAGGGGCAGCATGTAACTATTGAACAGAAGCGGTCGTAGAATGGACCCTTGAGGAACCCTGCATGTAATCTTTGTTCTCTCAGACTCGTAATTTACAATTCAGACAAAATAGATCCTATCTTGTATGTAAGAAAAAATTCCCATGCACTCATCTGCTCTAAAATAGATCTATGAGTCAATGAATTTTGAATTACTCAGGAAATATACTCAGCAAAAAAAAGAAACGTCCTGTCACTTTCAACTGCTTTTATATTTTAAGCAAACTTAACATATGCAAATATTTGCGTGAACATTAAAAGATTTAACAACTAAGACATAAACTGAACACAGAAATGGAATAATGTGTCACTGATCAAAGGGGGGGTCAAAATCAAAAGTAGCCCTCAGTATCTGGTGTGGCCACCAGCTGCATTAAGTACTGCAGTGCATCTCCTCCTCATGTACTTTTTTTTTGCTGAGTACAGTATAGTTTCAGCACTTGTCAATCTTTCTGATTTAACCGCATGTGTCTCTTCACAGGACGAACAGAGAGGCATTTTGGGGAAAGTGAGCGGTGTCTCCACTGAGGAGAGGAAATAAACCATTGCTTGTATCTTCATCAGTGTAAAACCAACAGCAATGCTAAATCAGGTTTTGTTTATTTCTCTTTTTTTTTTTTTTTTTTATACTTCAGTTTGTGGGGATATTTCCGTTTGGGCTGCCTTCCCTTCTGTAATTGGTTATCTAGACTTCCACAGCGGGGCTTGTAGACTAAAGCATGCTAATCACATTAGGAGCGCAGCTTTTGGCCGATGGAGAACAGTACATCAGTGTGTTTACTCCCAGCAGCTGGAATACGTCCATGATCAGCAGTGGAAATGAAAGAAAATGATCCAGAATGATCACATAAGGACATGAGCATTCAGCTGGGGATTCACTAATTGCCCATTCGGCCTTCTCTTTCTTCCTCTCATGTCACAGCTTGTGCACTTATGATGGAGGAATAATGTTGGAGTTGGCATCAATCTCATTCTTATTTTGGTGTGTTGGAAAAAAAAAGTAATTTATTGTGATTTAAAAGATTTTCAAGAGGTCATCAACTGTGTTACGGTTCAGTAATGTATAATCATCACTCCAACTGAAAGGAAAACTGGTGACAATATGTTATAAAGAATTTTCTAAAGTCACAAAACTAACTTATTCATACATTTAGAAAGATTGTGTAATTTAAATGTAATGATACATTAATAATACCCAACTTAGTTACAAGGTTATTCAAATTTAATGGCTTATGAATAATATTGGGTGCATCTCTAGAAACATGAATTAATACAGAAAACAGTGCGTCATCAAATCTCAAATTCTGCCCCAAGTTCAGTTGGATTAATCTTAAATCTTATCCTAAGGAATTCCAGAACAGTAAAAATAGCAACATAGATAAATGTAACCGACAATTCATCATTTAACCTACAAACCCCAACTCCAGTGAAGGGGGGATGTTGTGTAAAACTTAAATAAAAACAGAATACAATGATTTGCAAATCCTTTTCAACCTATTTTCAACTGCATACACTACACAAACAAGATATTTAATGTTTAAACTGATAAACTTGAGTGAATATTTTCAATAAAACAATAATTTTGAATTTGATGCCTGCAACACGTTCCAAAAAAACTGGGACGGGGCATATTTACCTCTGTTTAAATCAACTTTCCTTTTAACAACACTCAATAAGCATTTGGGAACTGATGATGCTAATTGTTGAAGCTTTGTAGGTGGAACTCTTTCCCGTTTTTGCTTGATGTAGGACTTCAGTCGCTCAACAGTCCGGGCTCTGCGTTGTTGTATTTTGCGCTTCCGCACATTTTCAATGGGAGACAAGTCTGGAATGCAGGCAGGCCAGTCTGACCAAATGATTTCACTAGATGAAAAGTCAGAGGATCACCAAAAGTTATTACAATTCATCAGGGGTAAAATGTGGAGGGGGGAGGGGTGGGGGGCTCTCCCTAGGGGGGTCCGGTGGTATGTCCCCCCGGGAAAAAAAGAGTTTTGTGCAAAGAAATGGAGTCTTACATGATCAGTGCAAAACTGCAAGGTTAAGAGCCTATACTCTGCATTGTTGTAGTATCAACAGGTATTAGGGCATTTAGCATTTACATTACTGTTAATCAGTCATCACTTGATTACACATTGTATTACCTTGTTATGATATAAAAAGTGACCCATACAATGTGCCAAACATAATGTGCCACATGAAGAGACAGTGCAGCATGACAGTAGCAACAGCTGAGAAGATTTGGGTCTGTGGTGACCAGGTCCACCTCACACAAACTTCCTTCTCCCAATCTCTCTCTTTACTACAACACATACACACACACACACACACACACACACACACACACACACACTGGTAACACTTTATAATAATGGTACATGAATTATCATGAATTCATGCATGACTTCATGCATGAAAAAGCATGAATTCATTCATATAGTACTTCATGAACTATCATTAATATACATGGATTTATAGTATTTCATGCATGACTTAATGCAGAAGCAATAAGTTTATTAATGCATTAATTAAGGTATTTGAATCATCATGACTTCTGATTTATTAATGATGTTCATGTCTTCTTCATCAGGTAAATTTGTAGTTTAAGTGACAGAACTAAAAACTGTCCAGTCACAGAAGTGTACACATATTCTAATGAATTATAGTGTTGTAATCATGATTAACTAAACATTATTTCTTCATTACTTCATCATGTTTGTGGCCCCTGAAATAAAGTGCTGACCTGAACCAGTCGCAGCAGTATACATATATTCTAATGAACTATCAAGACTAACTAAACATTACTTCTTCATTACTTCATCATGTTTGTGGCCCCTGAAATAAAGTGCTGACCTGGTACATCTTTAACATTGATAAATCCGATATGATCAATGGTGCTATAAAATTGAAATGTATTAAGAATTAAAGGAGTGGGTTTGCAAAATTATACTAAGGTCACTAGATTTACACAAAATACAGTATACTGCAGATACACTTTTATAGTTGCTTTATTCACAAAATAAGGCACTTAAACAGTAATGCCTTAGAACAATGCTCACCCAAGTAGAATATTTATGAATTTGACTTGTTACTAACTTCTTAGTGTCTGTAGACCTGAAAAGTCTTGACAAAAAAATAAAAAAACAGATACATGATCTGTAAGTGCAAAGTGCAAATGTTTACAAATAGTAAACATTCAAAAACAGCTTCAAGATGCAACTTAAATCCTACAAAAAACAACAAAGATACACAATTTTCAAGTATTCAAAATTAGGTTGTAGGCCTATGATGTCCAATAATATGACAATCAACAAGTTGACCCTTTTATTTCTTGTAAATGTCCAGCAAGGATCCAGCTGAAGCTGTAGGCTCCTGCTCACAAAAGCCCTTACATGTTTCAGCAAACCTTTTGAGGCTGTCCTTTCTTTTAAAAGTAGACCTCAATGTCTTGTACAGCTCGTGGTTGGTAGCTGCAAGTTCAGCAATTGGTGCCTGATATACAATGGTATTCCGATCTACTCCAAGCCTTGCATAGGCTACCGCTTTGCTGATGCCATCATTCCTCACCATCTCCAGCACCATGTTGTAACGCTGGATGGAGTGATCAGGGGTTTTCACTGCAAGACAAAAAAACACAAGTAGCATGATCAAATGAAACTTAAAACCCACCCTATTTGCTTTATCATCAGACCACTAGCTCTTAACACAGCAGTCAAACCTAGCACACTTGATTACAAATTGTGCAGCAATAGTAACAATAATAAGGTAAAATGCAAACTGGAATCAGAGCTCTCTTAAGTTGCATTAGTAACGTTTCAACCCAACTCTTACTCAAGAAAACACTAGCAATGTACCCAAATCTGATTTTTCTAGTTGAGTCAAATCAGCACTTCAGGCCAATACCGTGAACACTGACCTTGAGACAATTACCCCCTTAAAACATTAAATGTCACTACAACCCCCCTGCAACCAAATATCCCACATAAATTCAAGGATAAAAATCAATGCTGCTAGCTGGCTTCTCATTTTTTTTTATTTTATCAGCTTCATCACCTTTAATTTCATGAATTACTACAAAATTAAACTCTTGAATGTTATCTGATAAAAGTGCATTGCAATGGCTTGTTCGCACGCTTACCAAAGATGTTTATTAGAATGAGAAATGCCACTTTGTACCAATGTATCATTTAAAAAGTTAGTAAGGACTGCACCTGTATTCTTTTGGGTGTCTCTCGGTCAGTAAAGAATGTAACTGTTAACTTACTGCGCACATCTGGACAGCAGTCAAGCAATAATTAATGCTAGTGGTTAGTATTACGGCTTGACTCAGAAACTGAGATTAAAATTTGGGTTCCATCGACTGATCTTAATACCTGACTTTTAGGGACAAGCCCGAGCAAATGAGGAACAAATAGGTATAAAAAAATGACTAGTGCCATCATAATTACTTAATCAGAGTGATATGTGCCAGAAGATAAAACATGTAAAACATATCAACTGTAGAAGCTGTTCTTTCTAAATTAATAAATTAAGTATCATAAAAGAATATGGTAATGCCATGTGTGCATTTAGACATTAGGAGGAATCAAGTAAATACACAGGTGAGGAATGTGTGAGCAAAAAAGGACACATACAGTATGTCTATGACTCTATGAAATAGGGATGACATGATGAGGATATTTTTCCACTGGTTAATAAACTTGTGACAACCGCTTTGTTACAGATAACTGTCCAGTTATAAGCAACACTTCTGTCAATTTTAATGGCAACTTCACTATGTTGGGGTTTACGACAAACCAGTCATCAAAATTAAATTGGCTAATTGTTTTGCAGATGTTATGCATTTGTAAGGATTCAACACACTGCATAACACAACAACTTGATGAGCAAGGCATCTGTCAGCTTCAATGGAAATAGCTTTCACCTGCTGCATCTCTCTTAAAAATTAGTGCCCTCTGCAGTTGTGGGACTTTTGTGATACTACTAGGGAGGAATTTGTTTAGTGAAGGTATAACATGTTTGTGCTAACAGAGTGGTTCTTTTTGTTTTGTCTGCATTGGTCAACGTGCTCAGACAACCTCATTTTAAACTTGCAGTCCATAAACAGACTGAGAAATATGTCACTCAGTACATACCTCGCATTTTTTTCAGCTTTTTTGTTTTGCGCTTGGACTCGGACTTTTTGGGCTTCTTGTCCTCAGATGATGCTGTGTCGGCTTCAGAATCAGAGGACTCATTAGATGAGGAAAGGTCAGTTTCATCTGAGTCATCTTTCTTCCGTCCAGATTGTTTCTTTACAGGTGAGATCTTAATTGCTGTCTCAGCTCTCCTGTCATTTTTGAGCATAAGAGCTGTGCAAAACAAATAAAGTGATTTAACAGCAGATGTTTCATCACAATCAACATACATGTACATTTTTGAGCTTGTAATCTCCTCAAATCATCTTTACCTTCTTTAAGTCTCTCCCGGAGGAAATTTCTCTCCTCAGTAAGCATGTCAATCCATTCTTTTAAGGTGGCATTCTCACCTTTTTGCCTTTCAATGGTTTGCCTAGCCTCCTGCAGAAGTGTCTGTGAAGAAGAGTATTCTGGAACAGATGGAGGCCTCATAATGAAATACTATTACATTTAAAATGTTTGACAATCTCTCTCTCTCTCCTTAGCCAATAGCAAAATGGCAGATAATTAAAGCTGCATAAAACTAAAATTATAAAACTGAAAATATAAATTCCATTTTTAATGTTTCACTGAATGTAACTGTCTATGAAACAAATGCCACATACCGTTTTCTCTTGCCTTTTCTTTTGCAGAGGTTCCTGGATGGTCATGCGGAGGTGGAAGCACTGTACATTTTGAATAAAAGATATAAATAACAAATTTAGAGAGATAATACCTTCGCTCCAAATTATGTCAATGTTCTTTTTTGGCCAGTAATGTATGTTTATGTCTAAGTAGCAGCCAGGTCAAGGGCTAATTTTCTATCAGGAGATAAGAACTTCTTCAGATAATTTTGTATGTTGGGGATTCATTTTGGATTCATAACAACTATTAGTAAGTTTTAGAAATGTAGTATTTGTAGTAAGCTTTATAAAAAACACATAAAATACAACATACAATGTTGAAAAAAGTCAACATTATAATTGAACAATTTCAGTGAGGGCTTAGTAAAATTAACCTTACAATAGCTTATATACAGCACTGTATACAATGTAATAAAGCAGACACCCCCTTTTTAGCAGTATTTCTTTTGCTGATTTTTCTTTGTGTGACTTAATGCAGCACTAAAATATTGATAAGTATGTCAGGATTGTAAAAAGGGTATATGTTACCAACAGTACATGTAGATACTAGTAACCACCTGTGTTTTGAAAATCTCCAGGGAGGATCTCTTTTGGCAGCAAAGTTTGGGTGTTATTTTGACAGCATCTTTTTTATCTCCATCACGAACAACAAACTTTAGTTTCACTATTCAGTTCCAGTGTTTTAAGAGAACAATAAACAATCTTTATAACAACAATACTACATTATTACAACAATACAGACAAAACGATGTAGAATACCTTTTTCATGCATCTTGGCATTTGCAGTTTTTTTCTGTGCCTTATCTTGTGGAGGCTGTTGCACAGACAGGTCTGGGTGGAAGATTACACAAGACAAAACAGAAGAGAATAACTTATTATTAAGCATCATTTTTTAGTGTCACTCTCAATGTCAAATCACTTATTACTGCTTATTGTTTATTAGGAGGGGGTTGTGGGAGTAACGTTATCATTTCACTGTGCAGAGACATGAAGATACACATTTTAACCTGATACTTCAGCTAAGTCAATGTAGCCTAATGTAAGTTATATATAAGCACCTTTAAGTGCACATTTTTTAGAAGTAACGTTAAAGTTATTCCACAACAGTATGCTAACCATTTTTCACATTAGCTAGTGGTGTGTAACGTTAACAGTGTAACTTACAAAACAATGATATATACTAAACCTAAATACTTACAAAGCTGGTGTACAGTGATACCGTTATCCATTATAAAAGAGAATAAATAATAATAGGCTTTTATAGCTAACGTTGACCTTTACCAGTAAGTTGGAATAACCAATACAGAAAACTAGCACGCAGTTGACCTGGCTAACGTTAGCTTGTTCTTGCTAGCTAGCTAGTTAGCAAACGTCACTATAATTTTGTAACGTTCTGAATTTTATAACATACTTTTCCGTCAACAAATTAGCAAGATCAGTGTTTTCTTATGTTACATTACATACCAATAATTTTGTCCGTGTCATACTGAGGTTTCTGACACTTTCTCTTGCCTCTTTGGAGAGCTAAGGATTCCATGCTTAGGTTGTTTTCAGATCTTCCACGCTCTTTTCCCTCTTCCTCCTCCGCCTCCTCTCCACTGTCCTCGGTAACGTTATCTGGTGCTAACTGCAGAACTGTGGAAGTTTTTCTCGTTCCGAGGCAAAATCCCAAGTGGAGCTCTGGAGGTACCTGGATTTCCAATGTGTTGTCCCAAGATGATACCACTGTCAGAGAACACGGCGCTCCAAATAGTTTGATATCATTAAGAACGTTTATGATGTTTTTGTTAGGGAGCATCTCTACAGATAGGGGCGCTATGCATTTTAACAGGAGGCAAAACACTATTCGACAGGGAACACAAGACCGCTCCCGAAAGGTCACCCTACTCCGTCTCTGAATGGTTAGGTTTACGCGGGCAATTAACGTCGCTGAAAAAAAAAAAATAGGCCAGCAAACCTCACGGACCAATTTTACAATCCATGGTACGGACATGAGTCTGGAAAGTAAAATATTGTGTTTCACTGAAGGAAAGCCAACTAAAAGGAAGACAGTCAAGCTGATTAGATGGCTACAAAACAAAAAGCTTTTGAAAAAGAAAATAAGGTGCAAGTTATGTCAAAATGCAATGAAGCTGAAGAAGAAACACAACTCAACAGATGTCTATAGATGGTATGTGGCATAACCTTACTAAATTCACTTCACTTCCTGTTTGTAGGCTATCCCTTTCTTTGCACTGTTGTATTATTTTCTTCATGACTTTATACTCTCTCTCTTTTTTATTTTTACAAATGCTGTGCAGTTTCAACCATTTACCAATATGTATCATTGTTTGTCATGTTTTTTATAATGTATTTATAGTGTTGTGGTGTTGTTGTATTAAAATGTTAGGGGTTGACTAAATTTACTGAAATGTTCCATGGTTAAATGGTTTTGTCCTAATTCAGGACAACATACTATAAAAACAATGCTTTACACAATATTTGTTAAATGGCTATTGGTTTTGTTTATTAAATTGTGTTTATTAAAATGTTGTTAATTACATATTTATTGTATATAGTATTTACTGTATCATGGAAGGTTTACTTACGTTAATTTAAATTTTTTTATTCAGGGTATGCCGACACAAGAGCCACAGGGGAAGAAAAATAACCAAGACAATAAGAACTGGATCTGTCTTTGAGAATTCAAAATGCAGTTTAATTTCATGGATGAAATTTTTCTACAGGTAATCCAAATGAGTTTACTGCATTTTACCAATAATTTCACTGCAATCCAATAGTTTATAATCTTTATAATGACTGTATTTACATAGCTTTATTGTTCTAAGATGTTATAGCAAGGCGGTATACCGCAATACTGCATTCTGTAGCTATATTTAATTAATGAGGGACATAACAAAACACAATTTTTTCCCAGCCTGTAAAATGACTATGTTGTGATGTCCGGAAACATTTAATAAACAGGTACGTTTTCTTCCTTATCAGGTTTTCACAAGGCTTGCGACTGAGGCAGGTTGACATGAAGACAGATGGCATAGCAAAAAGCTCAACAACACTCTCAAAGATGGCAGCCTGTGCAAGAAGAGTCTGTAGACATGCAATGAAGCGACATGAAACAAAAACTGGAAAATGCCTAGGTGATGAAAGGGAGTTTGTTGTCATAGACGAGAGCAACTTTCGCCATAAACGAAAGGTAGGCAGTTTGCGGCTAAATGAAGTCTAAACTATCTGGTTTACCTGTGATGCAGATTGTATACAGCAGGTGTGTCAGTCCGCAAACTTCTTAGCATTGTGATGTCATGGCACAAGTAAGATAAGAACCATTTATGAGAGAGATTGTAATTTCAACAATGAGTCCAAAACTGAAAACTGGCGTATAAGTGGTCAGCCCCAGTACCAGATTCGGTGCCTGCTTGGACCAGAAGCATTTAACCCAAACCCTAACTAACTGCAATTTATAGTTCTACTTCTTGGTTCAAACTACCATTTAGTTTGTAGTGATTGTGAAAAGCAAAGTCATAGTTTGAATCAGGGATGTGTAAAATTGCTCAACATTCACATAGAGAATAATAACGAGCAGCACAAAGAATTTTCTTTTTCAATGTTGCTTGTTTTGATTGATTTACTGAACACCGTTTACGGTACATAATTACTCCATAATTAATTAAAGCCATATTTAAATTTATTTAAAATATTCCCTTGCTCCTGGCCAATACCCATTGTACATTTTTCATCTGTAAGATACCCTAAAGTGGTAAATAAAAATAGTAAAGTCATGGCATCAAGCTGTATCACTAATACAGAATGGTACCAATGGTGAAGTGTTAAAGAGTTTACTTGTTGTATTTACAGTATGGTCGTGGGAGAATATCCAACAGTTGGAGGCGCAAGAACTGGGTTTTTGGAATGCTTGGAGTAAAAGGAAAACATCGAAGACCTTTACTGAAGCTGGTGAAGAGGAGGTCCCGCAACCATTTACTTCCATTGGTGGTGAAGCATGTACGCCCTGGGACAGTAATCATTAGTGATGAGTGGAGGGCATATAGGGGCGCTCTCACCAATTTGGGTTACACACACTTCACCGTGAATCATTCAAGGTGGTTTGTTGATCCTGTTACTGGAGCTCACACTCAGCAGCTAGAGAGGGCATGGTTAACATACAAATCAATAATTTGGCGGCTTAGGGGAAACAGAACTGAGAAACTTTTGAAAGAACATCTTGCAGTTATAGAATGGACTTACTGGCTTGAAACAGGCATAGGAAAGGACCTCTTGGTCGTTTACTGAAGGACATTCGGTCACGTTTCCCTGAGAGCTGACTGGCTTCAGATATAAAGAACATGGTTGTGTCAAGATGGTGCACTGTGTGTGCCTCTCATCAATTATTACATATGAGTCATAGACCTTAGGAGTTACTATACACTTTAAAGGAAATTTTGTCTCAGGAGGTAGAGAAGTCAAATTGTTTAGTGATTGAGCGTATTTACCTATTTTAGTGCTTTCTGTTTTTTGTGGTTCAGTTGAAATAACAACTGATTTAACAATATAAAATTATTGGGGTTTCCAAATGTGACAAATGTTATTGTTTTTTTATGTGACATGGTATGTGAAACTTAAATCTTGTTGGCTTTAGAGTATGAATTAAAGTTTGTTAATATCATGAATGAGTTGTCTTAAATGGTTTTTGAGCTTTAAGATAATACTGTATTATACGTAAAATTCTTCCAACTAAATAATTCACAATTAAAAGTCCAAAATTATAGTTTAATTTTTGTAATTCATAAAACAAAAATGTGATGCCTAAATAAACAGGGATGACTTTATTTGAGGGGTCACAAAGACAATTGCTGCATAAGCCACCATTAATCATATTTTATTTATCAGTGTTAAAGATGTACCAGGTCAGCACTTTATTTCAGGGGCCACAAACATGATGAAGTAATGAAGAAGTAATGTTTAGTTACTGTAGTCTTGATAGTTCATTAGAATATATGTATACTGCTGTGACTGGTTCAGGTCAGCACTTTATTTCAGGGGCCACAAACATGATGAAGTAATGAAGAAATAATGTTTAGTTAATCATGATTACAACACTATAATTCATTAGAATATGTGTACACTTCTGTGACTGGACAGTTTTTAGTTCTGTCACTTAAACTACAAATTTACCTGATGAAGAAGACATGAACATCATTAATAAATCAGAAGTCATGATGATTCAAATACCTTAATTAATGCATTAATAAACTTATTGTTTCTGCATTAAGTCATGCATGAAATACTATAAATCCATGTATATTAATGATAGTTCATGAAGTACTACATGAATGAATTCATGCTTTTTCATGCATGAAGTCATGCATGAATTCATGATAATTCATGTACCATTATTATAAAGTGTTACCCATGAACTCGTAGCGGCCGTTTGGAGCTTCCGAGCACCGGGCTTCCACCGCTGCGAACGGGGTTTTTAGCTTTAGAGAAGGCATTTTATCTGTTAATCCTACCGACGTAGACACTTTGGCGTTATGTAGTTGACCCGCAGTGGTGAATTGTCTGCAGTGCTGCGCGGGTTGTTGCCGTGTTCTCATCTCAGCTCCACCAAGACAAAATAGACAAGCCATTTCAAAAATCTTTCATTTATTGTCAGAAATATCATATTTTCAAAAGCATCACTTTCATAAAATGTTATGTGAGATATTTAGACTGCAAGCAGGCAGATCCGGACAAACGAGCAGGCTTATGTGCCAGGGCTGAGCCCCGAGAGCCCCGGCCCAACTTAACCCCTGCAATTTATCCCGAGAAGGAACATTAATGTTTGTACAACATTTTATGGCAATCCATCCAAAAGTTTTTGGTTTGACTCAAAACCACAAATGTCAACCTCAACTTGTTGATAATGAAAAGTCAGGGGATCACCAGAGTCCGTAGGATTCATATTCAGGGACCATGCATGTCTGTACAAAATTTCAAGGCAATCCATCCGACAGTTGTTGCGATATTTCAGTCTGGACCAAAGTGGTGGTTAGACCAATAAACCGATAATGTCATGTCTGCAGTTGTGTCTCTAGATTGGCTAAAAAGTGAGCGAGTGCAGGTGTAAATGGAAACTACAAGTTGTGAATTGTGATGTATTTTATTGTGATGCATTTCTGATTTTTGCCTCAGTCAGTCACAGTATAATTTATGTGTCCTTGGGGGATTATGGGTGTCTGTACAGTACACTGGGGATCTTGGAAAAAATGTCATTGTTTTGAGCACAAAGGTCTCTGTGACATTTCTATTTCGGAGCAGTGACCTCTCTGCCACCCTACAGCCTGCTGCTGTCATTACAGTCTGCCCAGATGTCTGCTAATGTCACAGATAAAACTCCAACCTCTGCTGTTGACCGCTTGCATCTGCTCATCTCACTGCATTTTCACATTTATTAAGCAAACATGCAGCGCCTGCCTTCACAGAGAGAGGGTGAGGTGAAGAAAGGTGGATTTTATAGGCAAGAAATCGAGGAAAAACAACACCCCTCAGGTTGCAGGTCTACAGTTTAATGAAATGGTTGAATCTCCCAACCTTTGTCCTTTAGTATACTGCCTCTCAGGTATGACCAACAACTCTGTGAGTTGGCAGGTTCAGGTGCAACTTAATAATTTATAACACGTCTTACGAAAGGCCTTTAAAACTGTGTTTTAGGGGACTGTAAGAAATGTTTTTTTTTAAATGCTTCAAAGCTTAATAAAAAATGCATGACTTGGAAGGAAAGGAGAATACAAAACCCCAAAGCAGAACAACACGTGTGCAGGTATTGAGGCGGATTAGCGCCAGAGGCGTTGGTCACCTGGAGCAGCAGAAGTTTTCCCGATGGCCTGTTTGACGCGCTGAGCCTGCGGCGAAATGAAAAGATAAAACGTCCAACGCTGTGTGACAATTCTGCACTGGGGCACATCTTATTCTCATGAACCAGCCTCCATGAGCTGATAGCTGACAGTCTGAGTCTAATTTACATAACAGTCGATGTAAAAGTTAGATCTGGTCAAGGGCGTAACTTTGGGTTCAACATTGGGGGTCGAAAAACAAAAACGTTGAAATAATTGTCCAAAAAGACCCTTGAAAATAGTGACAAAATTGTCTAAAAAATTGTCTAAAGAATTTACAGAAACGTTGAAAGAAGCGACAAAAAATTTTTTAAAACACAAATCAAAAAGGCGACAAAAATGGAAATTATCGTCCAAAACATACTCAGACAAGGCGACAAAAACGTTAAAGAAAGCAACAAAGACGTCCAAAAAAAGCAACAAAAACTTCATTAGCCCCCCTGTAAATTACACAGGCAGCGCTGCCTGGAAGGCACCGTTGGGGGCAAAAAACACCGATAAACAAGGATTTCCCGAATCGATTTGATTCCGATTCACATGATCCCGATTTGATTACATTTTCCATTCGAAGGTTAGGGACATTTCAGTTACAATACCAATTTTGCTTGGATAAAAAAGAGATTCTCAGAGAACGTATGCTGTAAACTGTACAAGCAAGAAGCAACCCTCTATATATTTTGTATAATGCACCAATAAAAATGTTTACATTAAAGGTTAAAATGGTAAAAGTTTGTAACAATGCATCATTGTAATTTTAGTTGGTTGGCTTCTTTGCAATATGTCTTTGGATTAACAGGAAGTAAATTAACAAATATTGTAAATACCTAAATTGGGAAGAAAAGAACATTCATGTTAAAATAGAATGCAAACAAACCGATGTATTCGTAAGATGTCAAAGTTTAGAGTCGCTACGACTACAGCTTTACCTTCTTTTGGTTCAGTCTTGGCTGTTATTAGTGTACATACTGTATGGCACATTTGAGCAGCAGCATCTCTAGAAGTCTAATGCGTTTTGAATATTTTAAATCCAATTTATGCATTTTCTTATGAATTAAACATTACATAATTGAAGTGAACCTTTGAATAATTCAGGAGCTGCTTGGGAAGCTAAGGTCAGCAGGATAAGGCCAGATTTTTAATATGAACAGTTGTAGTGCACATTTTCTACATACCATGTTGTACAAATACAGTGGAGATTATCCGGCACAGGACACTGAATATTGTTTTGTGAAAAAAGGAAACTTGTGGAAAGAGGCCGTAAGGGAATGGGTAATTAGGTGTTGCTGGGGTGAAGTTATTGTCCTCCACTGTAAACACCTGGAATTTGATTTCCCATTAGTGGTGGCTTCTAGCCTAGAAATCTATACGCACCCTAGCGGCAGCAATTTTAATTTGCAGCCAGGGTCGTCTAGCAACTCTCTGTTGGCTTGCTAGCTGGAAAAACCCGACTCTAGTCAGGCCAATCACATTGTGTATAGAGTCGGTGGGCGGGCTTAACATAATGACTGCAGAGTTACGACGGTTCCGCGTGAATTCCCTGCTACTTGAAAAAAAAGACGATGGCGGCTACTGCTGGCAAAAAGCGGTCTTTCGAAACGGCTTTGGAAGACTTGGAATAAAGCTTTTCTTTGAGAAAAGAACAAAGCATGGCACTGAAGTCATTCTTAAAAAAGGAAGATGTGTTCCGAGTTTTGCCGATGGGATACAGCAAAAGAGCCCCAAATTCCGCATAAGGAGGCAGGACGGATTTTACAATATTTTTTATATTTAATTTGTATTGTTTTCAGTTTCATATTCATGTTAATCCTTTTTAATTGTTAATTTCCTTGTTTTTTTCTTGTCTTTTCTCTAACAAAAAGGTACCATGTTCCTTTAACATTAAGGGCCCTATTTTAACGATCTGAAACACAAGTATCAAACGTGAAACGCAAGTAGCTTTGTGGGCGGATCTCAGGCGCTGTTGCTATGATACCGGCGGGATAAATGACTCTTGCGCCCGACGCAAATCTAAAATGGGTTGGTCTGAAGTAGCTAGTGTGGACCAAATCAGAGCGTCATCTTACATTCCCTTTAAGAGCAGGCACGCTTGTTCCATGGCGGATTGCCATTATGTTGGCGGATTTGCCTGGCGCACGCCAGCGGGAGCTGTCCGGGATGCGGCAAAGTAATAAATACCCGTCTTGACCGGGTGGCGATGTTGCTGCTCAGGCGCATCTCCTCAAGTCTGGAGAGGATTGCTGCAGCCATGGAGCGTGGGCTTCCAAACGCACCACCTGCTCCTGTTGTGCCCCTTCCTCCTCCCCTCCCCCCCCCCATTCCACTCCATCTCCGCCCACCCGCTCCATCATGAGCACATCGCGCATAACTCTCGGACCAGATCCCGCCGAAGTGTCCAATCCCGCCGTAGTTCAACATCACGTCTCCTTAAGTCCTCTAATATTTCCTCATTTATGTCATCAACACATCCATAATTCATGGAAATGTTATGTAAAGCCACACACACTTTTTGAGGACTGTACTGTAAAGTGCCTCCTGACCGATCCAAACACCTGAAGCGCATTTTCAGTAATATTTTTCTTTGTAATTATGTATGGTTTGCAAAAATGGGAACTGCTACGTCTGGGGAGATGAGAGAAGCAAAGTGTATGCGCGTTGTGCACACGCTACATTAGGGCCAAGCATGCGCCCCTAAAATAGCATCTGAATAACACACCATTGACTTTAGACTAGCGCCACTGACTTTAGACCAGGTTTTTTCTGGTCTGTGGCGGAATTGTTTTCTGAAACTTCAAAATAGCACCAGAGAACGTTTGCGCCTGAACACGCCTCCTCTTTTCGCTGAACCGCCCCCGGGAGCCCAAATACATTCCCTAATTCACCGGCGTGCGTCTGTGGAGGGAAAAGTCCGCTGTGCATCGGGTGCAAAATAGGAATGATACATAGATACATACGTAAAATGATACATACGTATACATACGAACGGTGTACAAATGCAATTGCACTGAGTGCAAGATAGGGCCCTTATTGTGACTTGTGGCCGGTTAGCTCAATTGGTAGAGCAGGTTGGTAGTTGGTAGAGAGGTTTACTTCTGCTTCTGATTCCCCCTCCAATTTGTTTTTCTATTTACATGCATTTTATAATTCCCTTTTGCGTGGGTTCATTTTAAACTCTTATCATTACCGACCCTTTTTAAACCCCAACATTTTTAAAGTCTTTTTTTACTCATAACTTTCTGTTATGAAAATCAGGGACATTTCCAGTTCACCGGTCAATATATCATTAAAATATCCAATATTCTTATCTATGAAATTAAAAAGGCGCACAACTTCAGGTTTCATGTATTTTGACCATGGTAACTGACAAAATAGTCTATATCCATGACATTCCACTTCCGGGATTGCTCCGTTACCGCCGGAAACATTTAGGCCGGATATCCGTTACCTTCCTCTTTCTTTGTGTTGGCATTTTAAACTCGGGTGGATTTGTGAGGACTATGGTTAACTGCTCCTCGGATCTCTGCAGGGTAAATCCAGACAGCTAGCTAGACTATCTGTCCAATCTGAGTTTTCTGTTGCACGACTAAAACAACTTTTAAACGTACACATGTTCCACTAAAACAAGTTCCTTCCGAGCCTGTTTTGCATTGCCAAGACCCCCGAATGCTATGTAGAGTAGCCAGACTCTCCTCCAGCGCCCTTTGGGGGAGGGTCTAGCAAAGCGAGACTACTGACAAAACAACCCGATTTAAGATGTGTCTTTCTTGCCACGTAAAATATTATTTCTCTTTGTGGTCTGTTTATAACACACCGTTAAAAGCTGGACATTTCTGGTAACAGCTCCAGCCGGGAACAGGCCACCAAAAAACGGGGACTGTCCTCGGAAAACGGTTGTTATGGGATTGTATAAGAAGGCCATGACTGAGATTTACACCTACATTCATATGTATCTGGTTTGATTCATACCACATAATACACAGTTCATTACTGTTCGCAACATGTTTTGGTTCTTCATTTAAATATGTTGCTAAATTCCTGCCTGCGCTCTGTGTTCAATCCATTAGGACTGAGAAACACGGCTTGTGTTGTTTCATTAACAGTCAGCATGTGCAAAGTGGAGTGGCTCAGTGACATCAGAGAGGGATTTACCTTGTAGGATCAAAGCCATCCTTGATATTAGTGTCCTTCACCGCCGCCCCTTCATCCCAGCTCCCTCATCTGCCCACATGAGTCGGCCATCTGGAGTGATTTCAAGAGCCTGCGTGCTCCAAATTAAGACATAATGAGCATGGGAAATCACTGCATTGTTCCACCTGCGCATGAATATAAAACCACGTACAGATCCTCTTTTATTTGGTCATAACGAAGCCTGTATAATAGGGTTTAATTTTAATGAGGTCTATAAAACTGATCTAAAACTATGGAGGATATATTCATTCATAATTAAAATTGAAAGTCCAAAGAGGAAATGAAGCGAGATCAAATAAAAAATATTATTTTACTACGCTTCTAGGAAAAATCATGCCATAATTGAATTTAAAAAAGAAAACTGAAAAAGCAAAGTTGAAATTTAAAATGATAATTTGAAAATGTAAAGTGATATGTAAAAAGTCAAATTTAGCTTAAAGGGGTGATAGAATGCAAAACCGATTTTACCCTGTCATAGTTGAATAACGACAGTTCAGTGGGTAAATAGGACATACATAGAAGCTCAAAGTCCCACTGACACCCCTTTACTATGAAAATCTCATATTTTGAAACTGCTGCTGAAAACGGGCGAATCTCAACAAAGCTAGTTGCTTACGCAAGCATTTCAAATTCCGGAACCTTAAGAGAACAGTCACGCCCCAAAATTTACATAGGCTACACAACTGACCTGAGATCAGGTAGTCTTCTGAATCTAGGTCGCGCAGATCTCTGCTATTCCATTACAAAATTCTTTTCTGAAAATGTTTTATGCGAGAAATCAACTATGTAAAGCTCAAATTTGGGCCGTTTTACGAAAATGGATGGCTAATTGCAAATTTTGTCCGACTGTGTGTCGGAGTTCAGCGCCGGTGCTGCCTGTGTTGTTGCCTCGCCACCCGGGCCTGCCTTCCTTCACACACCCCGGCCTGCTGTGAGCTTGATTGAGCTCCGTTACGACTGGCAGCCCACAGCACTCAATACCCGTGCAAAGTCACCGGTTTTTGGCTAATGGACTACTAAACGCTGGTGCTCTGACAGAGCTCCAGGGCCTGCAGTTCCCCTCTTCCTAATGCCAGGTGTGTATGAGAGAGAGCGTGGTCAGCGAGCTTGTTACGCCAGCAATCTCTTACCACAGGTTTCAGTTAATCTTATAATGTGTGTAATTATAATGTGTTGAGTTATTTAAACAAACAATCCGTGAAATACATGCCTCTTGTCCGCGAGTCTCATTGATAGAGCCTGCGGCTGGATGGAGCTATAGCTAGAGGAGGCTAGCTATAGCTAGAGGAGGCTAGCTATAGCTAGCCTCTTCTTAGAATTCCTCTGGAATTCACAAAAATTCATTAACTTGAAATCGGACACCGTTGTTAGCTTTATAAGACTTTTAGTTGTTGTATAACTGGCTTGACGAAATTCAAACTGTAAATATACTCGAATTACGACCAAAAATGAAGCTAACTATCCGTGATTTGTAGCTACACATAGATAGGATTGAAGGGACCGTCACAGCTAACGAATCACGTAGCTAGTCTTCACAAATATTCATTAACTTGAAATTGGACACCGTTGTAAGCTTTATAAGACATTTAGGTATATGTCGTATAGCTAAGTGGCGTGACATTGTGTGTAACATGTGGTAAGAGATTGCTGGTGTAACAAGCTCGCTGACCGCGCTCTCACTCTCACACAACGGGCCATTTAGCTAGCAGGAAGAGGGGAGTTGCAGGCACTGGAGCTCTGTCAGGGCTGCCAGCCTAACGGAGCTCACAGCAGGCTGGGGTCTGTGAAGGAAGGCAAGCCGGGCGGCGAGGCAGCAGCACCACCGCTGAAGTCCGACACACACTCTTACCATATTTGCAATTAGCCAACAATTTTCGTAAAACGGCCCATATTTGAGCTTTATATAGTTGATTTCTCACATAAAAAAGTCTCAGAAGTGAATTTGGTAATGAAACATTGCAGTGTCTGGTCTCTAATGCGCAGCTCATCTAAATATTCACGACCATACCATATTTGGAAGAAAAGCTCTTGTTTGAAATAGGGCCAAAACACAGGGATGCATAAGGGCCAATAAAATATCAACCAGGCCATTTTCAGCCCAACCAATGTTACATACCCCATTAGGAGACCATAAGGAACAGTGTGAAATACTCTAATCATTCTATCACCCCTTTAAATATAAATGCTTAAACTGAAATCTTTGAAATATTTTATTGTAAAATTGCAATGGAAATAAGAAAAGAGAAACCTCAAATATGAAACTCAAAATGTGAAATGGAAAAGCTTAAATGGAAATACTTAAATTAAAATATTAAAATAAATCATTTTATTTTAGCCACACTGTCTACGGCAATGGCTTCAACTTGGTGAATGTATTTGTACGTGTCTGACCATGTGGCCTCAACCACAAACTCACCAGGACTAAAAAGAGCATTAACAACCCCACGCAGTTTCCTATCGGTCTGATAACGAGAAAGCAGCAGACAATACAGCAGGTAAGAGGCTGCCTTTTGCGACTAGCTAACATTATCAGCTGTTATTTGCTTGCATGCATGACTAGTTAAATTGATACAATGGCAACTTGCAGAATTGAACACAGGCAGTGTCAAGTCATTTAGGGTGCAATATGCTCTGCTGAAAAAGAAAAAAATTGGCTTCCTGCAATTGTCTGGGGCCTACCTGGAGATGCTGGCTAACAGTTAGGACCAGCTGATTGGGCTATCGTAATTACGGTTCTGTCTCATGGCAGTGTGTTAAGATGACCTATTATATTTGGCTTCCATCATAAATGTTTGTTTGATGCTAGCATTATAGCTGCTCTGGTTGAACAGTGTATCTGTAGAAGACACAGACATTACCCATAACACATTAGTCTAAAAATGTAATAGGCCTGATATAATACAGGCTGAGACTGTTGAAGCAGTGCAGTGGATGAGGATACGACAAGCTTGACTGTTTTTCTGTTGTACTGACTTGTCCTCTCTGCAGAAAGATGTTTCACCTGAACATCACAGTGAAGAAGCTCTTGGTGTCACAGCTTTGGACCATCAGTCTGCTGCAGAGTTTCCACAAGTGCTCACTGGGTCACATCCCAAGCTGGACTTGGATAAACAGCTGTTTGTGTAACCACTGGATCAATGGACACCACTAGACTCAGGACTCTCCCTCTCTCTGACACATTGCCACTTTATAGAAATTGTAAATTTTTTATTTTATATGATCTAATTTCCGTACCTTTATCCTATAGGGGAACAATACAGTCCTATATTCTCTTATTTGGCCGCCAACTATAACTACTATAATTCAGTTATGATTATGCAGTTAATTATTTGTTCTGTGGAAGAATCTGAATTTGTTGAGACCGCAAAAATGATTTGTATTTGTATTACAATAAAAGTGAAAATAGGCGTAACAATACTGTTTGGACTTCCTTGTGACTTTACTCATATATATATATACGGCTCTGCCAAACTCTGTGTGCTTACCAGCAGTCAGCTCCCCCTGCTGTCCATAAGGTGCGTCTGCACCCCTTTCATTTCAGACCCTCCCACCAGCCTCTGGGCCACGCCTCCTCATTTACATACGCTTTTGACATACGCCAAATCCAAATGGAAAAGCCAAATGTTAAATCCAAATGGAAAAGGTGAATCTTAAAATGTCAAAGGGCAATTGCCGAATGTAAAATTAAAAAGATAACATTTCAAATTGAAAATTATAAAGTGCAAAGGCTAAAATAAAATG
The DNA here is from genome assembly GCF_004354835.1 of Perca flavescens. Taxonomy (NCBI): domain Eukaryota; kingdom Metazoa; phylum Chordata; class Actinopteri; order Perciformes; family Percidae; genus Perca; species Perca flavescens. Next base: position 8,972,644 of record NC_041341.1, read on the forward strand.
ATTTCTTTTTTTCTATTTGAGATTTTAATTTAAGTATTTCCATTTAAGCTTTTCCATTTCACATTTTGAGTTTCATATTTGATGTTTCTCAATAAATTATTTTTAGCAGTTACAGTTTTAGCATTTATATTTAAGCTTTGCATTTTAAATTTTGACTTTTTACATTATTACATTATATTACATTTTCAAATTATCATTTTACATTTCAACTTTGCTTTTTCAGCTTTTTCTTTTTTAAATTCAATTATGGCATGATTTTTCCTAGTAGCATAGTAAAATAATATTTTTAATTTGATCTTGCTTCGTTTTCTCTTTGGACTTTTAATTTGAATTATGAATAAATATATCCTCCATATAAAACTACTGTGTAAGGGCAAATAAATAATTGAGCAGTTTCACATATTAACATTTCATTTATTTTCTAAATTTATATCATACATTTAATACCAACCAGTCCACAAAGTTGTCCTTTTAGAGCCCAAATATATATATAAAGTCTTTGATGCTGTGTTTGGGAATGTGGGTGATTTAATGACCTGAGTTTACATTCTCCAAATGCACTTAAGCTGCAAACGATGGGTTTTGAAGGCTGATTCAAATATGTTTATAAACTATATGACTATTATTTATAGACAAAGTATTTAGGCAATTAATAGATGGAATATTTATCCACCAGGTTTATGTTCCTGGCAGTGTAGTGAAGGTGTTTAAACATCATGTTGGTAGATAATATAACTGACCAGCTGAAGGAATCAATACATATATTAAGTAAAAGAAAAATAATGTTTTACAGTTTTTGTTGTGGCTATATTTCTCAGGAGTGTTGTGAAAATGTGACTTTATTATGTAAAATCCTGCCTCCAGTTTTACTCCCAAGTAGTGAAAAAACAAGACAAAACCCTGTACACTCAATTTAATCACAACATTTCAGTCAAATGCTTTTTTCACAGTCAGTTTATGATCCTAGTCACCTGTTTATTAGACTTTCTGGAGTGCAGGAACTTTATAAGTTACCTGCTCACAAAGAAAGGAAGCATTTTGTTAAACATCCATCGAAAAAGTAAATGAGGTCTGATCACTAGACTATAGTGCAGGGGTCTTCAATGTTTTTTAAGCCAGTGACCCCTTAACTAAGAGAGAGATGGAGCAGGGGCCCCCAACTGCATATATTGTATAAAATTAAGTTGCATAATAAACTGGGCCTACAATAATGTGGTAGTGTGGGCAGCCTAAAGCCTTTACAAATACCTTTTTTAGTGCATAGAATATGAACCTGTTAAAATACTTCTTGGTATGATTTTACCTTTTTTTTTTACAAATAGGCTGATTTATATTTGCTAATTTGTTGGATATATGTTAAGACATTTCTTTTTAACTTTCAAAAGTTGCAAAGAAACTGCCTGATGATAGTCTAATACCGAAACATTGCCTACTGTTAAATTTATGTTTTGCAAGTTAGAAAGGATACAGGAGTTTCTTTGCAACTTTTGACTTACTTATCCCCCTCCAACGCACTTGTCTCACGTTATAGAAGTATTTTTCTGTAATGAAAAACACTCAAAAAATTAAATTAACAATAATTTAGTGGCCCGCCTGTAGTAACTCTGAGGACCCCCTGTTGAAGATCTCTGCTGTAGTGCATACAATGGAGCACCTAAGAGCTTTTTAATTTATCTATTAATTTCTTCAATAATACTCCTCTAGAATGTTTATTCTCACATTCAAAACAAGTTTTAGACAAATTTAAGGATTTCTTGCTTTTTTAGAAGTTAAAGGTCCCATGACATGGTCCTCTTTGGATGCTTTTATATAGACCTTAGTGGTCCCCTAATATTGTATCTGAAGTCTCTTTCCTGAAATTCAGCCTTGGTGCAGAATTGCAGCCACTAGAGCCAGTCCCACAATGAGCTTTCCTTAGGATGTGCCATTTCTGTGTCTGTAGCTATTGAGGAGGAGAGAGGAGGGGGGGGGTGGGGGGTAGGTGGAGGGTGGGGGTGTGGCCTTTAACCCAAACCACAATCTTTTTTTCTAATCTTAACTAGTAGTTTTAGTGGCTAAACTTAACTTTTGGGCCGAATCGCTGATATAAATAGGCCTTTTTTAAATTTTTTGGCTGGGCCGGCCCATAAAGAACTCACAGCGGCCCATTGGTTCATTTTGTTTATTGGCACTGGCCTGACCCAATCAAATCCAGGAACCCCCTTCCCCACTCCGGGCTGCAAATGTACGAATCCCACTATGGCCACGCCTCCCGGCCCTGAGACGTGAGCTGTAATAGTTATGCTGGAAGTTTAGCATTCACGTTAAAATGGACAAACGACCACCAAGTGCAAGGGAGGTGCAGAGAAATTAGAGGAGAAAAAGATTAAGAATCTACAAGCGGAGTCCTCAAAAATTTCTGACATGTTTGGGGCTGTAGTTGCTGCTTCAACATCAGCATTACCTGAAGCCGAGGAGGAGGAGAGGTGGCTGGCTATAGAAGCAGAAACAACGATGTTAGGGAAGAAGGCGAGGAGGAGGAGAGTGAGGAAAAGATGGAAGAGTAGATGACGATGTGGTAAGGACTAGACAAATTAACAGGGACTTTCAGGAAGGGAGGGAGGCTGTGTGTGTGTGTGTGTGTGTGTGTGTGTGTGTGTGTGTGTGTGTGTGTGTGTGTGTGTGTGTGTGTGTGTGTGTGTGTGTGTGTGTGCGCGTGCGCGTGTCACATCATAACGATAACAAGCAGTTTGGCTGTAACATTAAAGTTAGTGGCTGTCAGGTAACCTAACTGCTTAAGCTTACATTGAAAATGCTAGCGGTTAGCCTGTTGGGTAGCTGAAAAGTCTGTGTGATCTATAAAATCAGTGTTGATTAGATAATACTTTTATTAATACTTTATTCATCCCACAATGGGGAAATTCACTTATTACAGCAGCAGTGTTTCCACAATAAAAACAAACCAACAAACAACCAAACAAACAAACAACAGGCAAACAACAGACAATGTGCAAAAAACACTGAATGAATGTAAAGTGGCATTACATTAAAAGTATTTAAGTAAAGTGAGGTGGGCAGTGCAAAAAAAATACTGTAATGTAATTGACGTGAAATTAGATTGAAAAATATGTAATTACATAACAGCAAAAGTAATTAACCATAATATAAATGATATTTAAGTGTGACCATAATATAAATAATATTGAAAAAGTAAGTACTTGGAATGGAAAATATATAAATACAGATGGAAAAATATAAATACAGATAATAACAAATATATACATAGAGCCATGCTGAGTGGTGGGTGATTGAGACAGGACCCAAAAAAAACTACAACATTATCGGGTGGTGCAGGTGTTGTAGAGTCTGACAGACTGATACAAGCATCAGTGTTCTTGAATGGCTTAATTAGCTTCTCATGTATTGGTGCTCTTTTCCAGGGCATATACTACTCTTAGCTTTATTGTAGCTTTTGGGAAGGGTTATAGTTATGGTTATTGTATTTAGCAGACACTTGTGTTTTTAAAGTTGCTAAGCCAATATTAAGCAAAATAGTAATATTAAAAATAATGACAATACAATATCAAATATCAATAATAAAAAAATAAAAATACCATAAATATACAAATCATAACTCTAAGAATGAATGAATTATTTAAGTGTAAGATCAACAGATAAGTCTTGAGTCCCCTCTTGAAGGATCCAAAACGATCACATGAACGCTGAACCCTAGGCAACTCGTATCATAGAATCCACGCATATTTTGCGTGCATTCTGCTGTCTGCAGGGAATGTGTCTGACCAATCATGGTGGGGGTGGGCCGCCTGGGCCAAAAATGCCAGGGCCGATTTTTTGTCCCAGTCCAGCCCTGCAGTCGTCGCCACATGACAGTCAACCTTTTTCAGCTAAATTTACTAAGCGTTACGGTAGCTCTCACCGTAAACAGTAGGCTACCTGGTAGAAGTTTGATGATGATAAAACAACAACCAAACAATCAACCAACAATGCTGCAGGGCATTTTTCTCTCAGCAATAAAATGTCACTTCATAAGCACTGTATGTCAGTCAAATTAATTCAACTGTTGTTCGTCTGCATGTTTGTGTTTGTTTTCTGTGTATGTACAGGCAGTCAATGGTTGTACTGTGTATGCAGGCTATGCAGCTCTGGATCACATGCCCCAAAATACTGAACCTTAAAGCAGTGAGCATAATAGAGCACATTAACGGTTTTACATCATCAGTCTCCTCCTAACATATCTGTAGCTTCTTTTATACTGGCAACCGCATGACGTCTGAAATTAGAAGCCATGGGTGTATGGACACCTGGTCCAGATGCAGTTTCACAAGGACTTCTTTGGGGCAACAGTTGCTTCTTCTGGAAACATTTGACTAACGTGTGAACAAAACATGAGTGACCTATAAAGGTACAAACACTGACCGAGTGCTTTCTGAAGTAACAAAGAAGCTAATTGAAAGCGTCTTGTTTGTTCCAATATCCAATTTCATGTGTATTTAATTTTATCTCTTCAATCTCTGGATGACATTATTTTCTAAGCAAATCAAGAACATCGGATTTCCTCCTTTTGGAAGGTGTGTATATTCTAAACTCACCAGAGCGAGTTTTATTATGTAATCACAGTGAAAAGAGCAGCAAATCCTCCAAATTAAATTACATAATATGTCGACGATGACACATTTTCTGATATTTCTCATATTGGCAGGACAACATTGTTCTATGTTCTGACAATGCTACAGTTAAGGCTTGGTTACGTTTGGGCACAAAAATAACTTGGTAAGAGAAAGACCATTGTTTAAGTTAAAATTACTTCAACGTTAAGGTTAGGGTACTTTTGTTGTCTTGGTTACAATAATAAACCCTTGCTTAAGGTTGGGGAGCAATCGTGGTCATTGCTAAAAGATGCCAACGCTGACTGTCGGTCAGACCCATTGTTTATCCATCGTGTTAAGGAAAAACTCAGGAGCAGCACAGCTCAATTCACATATGTGAAGAAGGTTCGGGAAACTTTGATGAATTACACATAATTTAATGAACACTCAATTGAGGAGACAATTTAGCAGGCAGTAAAGTTTAACCATGAATGTGTTATTGTGCAGTGCCGTCACAACTCTCTGAAGTTCCTGTCCTGAAGGTGGATTTAAACTCATGCTGGAGGCATTACGTTTAGCTGAACCTTTAAGGTAAACAAAGATATAGCAGGTGCCTTAAACACAGATGCTAAAGCCTAGTTCAGCTTATCTCTCTCTCTCTGGGAAGTATCAGATGCTAAAGCCTAATTCAGCCTATCTCTCTCTCTCTCTCTCTCTGGGAAGTATCAGATGCTAAAGCCTAATTCAGCCTATCTCTCTCTTTCTCTCTGGGAAGTATCAGATGCTAAAGCCTAGTTCAGCCTACCGCAAGAAAGTTTGCCGGATGCATGTATTTTTGCTGTCAGTCACCTTCCGCTTTCTTTGTGTTGGAATTTCAAACTCCTTTAAAATCCAGACAGCTAGCTAGACTATCTGTTAAATCTGAGTTTTCTCTCGCACAACTATTCTACAACGGCTCTGTGCGGAGGTTAGCAACACCCATGACAATTGTGATTGTTTTAAAGAAATGCCAATAAACTAGAGCACGTTTTTCTCCAATCCCGGAATGCTGTGTGGACTAGCCACACAATCCTCAGTGTGTGGATGGTCTGGCAAAGCGAGACTACCTGACCTGCGACCTATGAATGACCTGATGTTGCCTAAGCTTTCCCTTTGTCTCATCATACCACAACATGGTGTTTCTGGAAATTCCACCACACAGCGTCCCATCTGGTTTTCGTCCCAATTTCGGGGATTTGTTGAAAGCACTGATGCTGTTCTTCTTGTGAGGACAGTGTTGAGATGGAGAGAGCAGGATGTGACCATGCCTGATATTTGTGTGTTGGATGCTTTCACCAGCTGAGAAATCAGTAGTCAGGCCAGAAGTTGACCTTTGAGTCTGTGTATGATGCCACTGTCACTAACCTTTCCCCCAAAAAATGGAGTTGGGGATAAAGGGAAGGCCTTTGGGGCCGGAGAACGCTGTTCAAGTGACTGATGAATAAGTATTTACATTTATCATTTCATTGAGTTAGATACTGATTCTTCCTGTTTAAAGGTGACATTTTAGGATGGATTATGTGTAACCAGTGCTGTTGTACTGCTCTATTGATTTGTTAACTATGCATTAATGCAGCAGTCTTTGACAAAAGTAATTTAAAGGTTGATGGAACATTCTAGTTTATTAGTCAAACTAAAATTAAGATACATTTTTGCTAAGAAATCAGAATGTAAATCTTTGGTATTGGATGTGTATTTATTTGGTCAAAATGTTTAAAACGAAGACATTTTATTAATTTACTTAGCGATGATTGCTCCCCCTGAATTACCTTTCTCCAAAGGACAAAATCTGATCTATTGAATAAAAACAGTATGATGGATCTAAATAAATGTTAGATGTTGTAAAGGGACACTATGTGAGCTTGCTGAAAAAGAAAACCAGCTTGTATTGTATCATCTCTTTTGAACCAAAGAAGAATATTTACAATAGCTGCCTGATTCGGTTAAATCGGGAATACAATATCAATAGAACATCATGAGGCCACGTTTGGGTTTTGATTTCTACATATGGACTTCTGGATTTCGTAAAGCAAAGTGGTAAACACTATCCAACATTTTTAGACCATCAAGTCCTCCAAACCATACGACGATATAGGTTGTTTATTCCTACCCTCTCATACGACCCACAGAAGCATTTTCCAACCTCATATATGTTAAACAATAGTCATTTTTCCATCAACGTATTTGTATGCGCATTTTGAAGTATTACATTAGAAAATATTGATGGAAACAGCATAATTAAAAAAAGAATTCCTAAAATTCGCAAACGTTTTTTTGCCTTTTTCAAAAAAGAGTTAATGTGCAAAATGGGAGATGGAAACAGCTTTGCCAAATAAGTTGTGACATAGCAAATATGTAACTTACATGACTATAGTCCCGTTATCCATCGGATGGGGGAAGGATCGGGATACGAGTCCCAACCAGTGCACCGTACACTTGTGGCACTTGTGCCTCAGCCATGTTGGGTAAATTGAAGAATTGGTTCAACAGCTTGAATCGTATGGCCCTGCACACCGCGGTGAACGGTTGTCTTACTGACACCAAATGTCTCTGCCACAACCCTGTATTCTGCACAGGTGGCCAACTTCAAAAATGCTACCTCTCTCCATTTAGCCAAAGAACTTGGCTTCTAAACTCTTTGATTTAGCAAGCCGGTTACGTAACGTCAACTTGTGACGAAACTACGCTTTGCATAGTCTAGTTTATTCACTCTAAACCAGTTGATGGAAATGCTTCTAATTCGCATATTTTCTTTTTTTTTCTTTTTTGCAACATTTTAAAAGTTTGCTTAAAATTCGCTTGACAATTAGATGGAAACATGACTAATCACAGCTTTGGTTTGGGTTATAAATTAGACGTTTCTTCACTTCCGGTTACGCATGTGACACAGAACACGACATAGCTCTGTTTGTTCCGTAAGTTTAAAAAACTTGTACTTTCCTTTTATTTAAAAACAGGACATTACCCCTTGGTCTCCTTTGTGAAAATCCTGTTTGTTTGAGAAGTTCACCACCCCAACCTGCCTCCTCAGGCAGAATTTGGCACTCCTATACTTTGTCACCTTACTTTCGGATTTGCTCCTGACATAATTGCTACGGGCACTACAGAGCGCAACCACTATAAATGTAATTAGGCGTTTCTTCGGGGAAGGACAGTGTCCTTTAAACCCTAAAGCCTTTATACATACCTTTTTATGTTACAATACTAACCTATTAAAATATTTGTTGGCATGATTTTATAAATCATGTTTTAACCTTAAACATGTGGCACAGTGAACCCTTAGGATTAACTGTATCTGTGGATGGCTACCTTAGTGACTACCTTACCTATAGGCCAGTAATCCTATCATGAGTGGGGATTTATATTTACGAATAATGTTAGAAATTTGATAAGACATTAATTTATGAAAAAACTTTAAAAAATTTACAATAATTTGGAGGCCCCCCTGCAGTGATTCTGAGGACCCCATAGGGGTCCCGGACCCTCTGTTGAAGATCTCTGCTATAGACTTTAGAAGTTGTTATAAAGGATAATTCTGGTTTATTACAACTGGGATTGCATGTACAGTATTTTGGCCATTGTGTCTGTCAGTTCTGATAACATTGTATTCACCAAGTTAACTGGTGAGACCGTGGAACGCAGCAACATTGTTGAAAAGGAGTCGAGTACAACCTGTCATTCTGCATAAAGACCTCCAAATTATCTTCACATCCACAGTTACTTTACGTCATACTTCTGTCTTCATTTAACACCCTGACGACAGGAAGTAATGTGTCACGTTTTAATTGGCCTTGCAAATGTCACGTCCTACATGAGGGGAAGTCGATCAATATATTGATTCTCAGTGATTCACTTTCTCCCCTTTTGGCCACAAGTGTCAAGCCTGTGCATGGGATTAACAGTTGAGGTTAAATGTGTATTCCTAAGGAGCAAGTCTAAGTCTGCACTGACAGAGCCTGTTAGTTAATTAATAGTCTCACATTGCCTGACCTACCTCCACAGCGCTGTGGAGTAAGGTCTAGCTATACCATAGATACATTCTAGGATAGGAGATGAAAACTCTCTGGGTTGTTTGCATTTCTTTAAAGGTCCCATGGCATGAAAATTTAACTTTATGAGTTTTTTTTAACATTAATATGAGTTCCCCTAGCCTGCCTATGGTACCCCAGTGGCTAGAAATGGTGATTTATGTTAACCAAGCCTATCGTGCTCTGCCTTTGAGAAAATGAAAGCTCAGATGGGCCAATCTGGAATAAGCTAAACTGGCTAAGCTCCGGACGCAGTAAAGGTGTCTCTGCAAAATAGTCTCCGGAAGGAACTTGTTTTGGTGAAATATTTGCACTCTGCAAAAGAAAACGCCACATACAATATTAAATTAAGTTAATACAGTAACATGAGCTATTTAAATTAGCTGGATACATGGTTAAACCTCATTAGCTCTTACCAGTGTATCTCCATGTGTACTTCGTCCACAGCAATCCCACCAATCGGTTCCAAAACGTCCCAGTTAGAGAGTAAATGTATTCTTTGTAAATCTTTACAATCATTCCCCGAAAGAACCAAGCAAGGCTGTCAGGTTGCACGATCCAAATTTTCTTCAAAACTTTTTCAGTGTATAGCTTGCTAGCGCGTTTGTTGTTGTTTCCAGAAGCAAAGGGGTTTCTGAGCAATATTGGCAAACCTTTTCAGAATATATATTTATTACACTGGCTTTTTATCAATCCAATATATTTTTTACTCTGTGTATCAAAAACCAGTGGACACAGTGGGAGCTCAGATTGAAACCTCAGAGTTAACTCCTCTTCTCCCCAGAGAAAGTCCAGGCTGCTCAATATTCTGAATATAAATCCCATTATTGGCTGGCTGTGATGTATCTGGATTGGCTGCATACATTACAGCTGCAGTTGTTTCAGAGAAACTGACACTCAACTCTTTATTACCTCAAATATTGTCCTTGGTTTGTTTTCCTTTTAAAGTAATAACCCTTAGATATTCATGGCATCAAAGTCCCCTTTTTTATTTAGATCAACTTTTTATTTATTTTTTTATATGCAGACATACTGAACTGAACACGAACAAAAACCCTCACCCACCACCCACCCTCTCCGGTCTCGAGGAACATAAAACAAATAAACAAACACCTTGCCTAATCACTCTCCTCTAGTTCTTGTGACGCTGAGGTCATTAGGTCTGATATTTGTGCTGCTGTGCTTTTCCATAAGTTGATAGTTGATGATTTAGCTTTGTTAATCCTTGCTGTAGAGAGCTCAAGCATAACTATGTCTAGAAAATACGTCAACCACTGTTTTATACAAAGCAAGTTGGGGGGGGGAGCCATTGTTGAGCTATCATTTTCTTGGTTGCCGTTGAGCCGGCTAGCCAAAGTTTCCTCTGTCTCCCAAGCAGGTGTAATTTAGAGTCGTCGTTAAGTAACAAAACAATCGGGTCCAATATGTCCTATAACAAATGTTGAAGTGGATCTGCTTGTGATTTGGGTTCTTGGAACAGTGGAAAATGTTGTCCCAAACTGTCTCCCAATTTAATGTGTTCCCCTCAGGGCTCAGCTCTCACTCCCATTTCTTTACTATTGGGAGTTCTCCTATGGATACTTGCATCAGTTTAGCATAAATCTTGGACACTAATCCTCTCACAGGAAAATCAACAAACCATTTGAAGACTGGGTGCGCCTCAAGACTGTTTCCCCGTGGCACTCCATAACATTTTAGGGCTGATCTTAAGCGAAGATGAAGTTACAAAGATGTCGTGGGGACCTCAAAACTAGCTCTCAGGTCTTCAAAACTCAACATACCTTTCTCATTGAATAGCTCATCTAAAGTATAAATACCTCTGTCTCTCCACTGCTTACAAGCAAAGGGTTTGTTACCAGAAATTAAGTGTGCATTGTGCCATATTGGGGTATTCAAATGCCACTTATTGGTGTAGAGTAGTTGCTCCTCCACCTGTTTAAAGTTGGTCAATGTGTTGGTCATAGGTTAGCATACACTTTTTTGGACACACACCTGCAAAGGCAAGGTCTTGCAGTCTTCGGGCCCTATCTTGCAACCAGCGCAATTTACTTTGTACACCGATATATAGGAAAAATAGGAATGTATCATTCCTATTTTGCACCCAACACACAGCAAACTTTTCTTCACGTCGGTAAATTAGGGAATGTATTTGTGCTCCCGGAGGCGGTTCACCGAAAAGAGGAGGCGTGTTCAGGCGCAAATGTTCCATGGTGCTATTTTGCAGTTTCAGAAAACAATTCCGCCACAGACCAGGAAAAACCTGGTCTCAAGTAAGTGGTGCGTTATTCAGATGCTATTTTAACCCTGGTGTTGTCTTCCCGTCAACCTTGAAAAATACACTTTTTTTTCGACGTTTTTTGACGTTTGTTTTTGCTTTTTCCAACATTTTAAATTGTTAAATTTTTCTTCTACAATTTTTCAGTGCTTATTTGTACGTCCCATGTTTTCTGATATAAAACTAAAATTGAAAATGGGTCAAGCGCATGCTTGGCCGTAATGTAGAGTGTCACCACGCATACACTTTGCTTCTCTCATCTCATGGACCCAGCAGTTCCCATTTTTTGCAAACCATACATAAATACAAGGAAACAAATGACCTTGTTTTACACAAATACATTTCTCTGTCCGAGTAGATAGTTTAGATGACAACCTGCTTTTCCGTGCCTGCAGGCGTTTCACTGAGTCGTTATGATAACAGAAATGATTTGGCGTTGAAGAAATAGGAATAGACCTGGTTTTCCAATGAAATGCGTAGGTGGGTAGGGAGCTCTAGCTTTCTGCGTCCATCGCGGTTGCTGGTCACATTAATCGCCTATCTAAGCAAAAGGGATTCACAGAATGCATGCATGTAATCCAGCATCATTTTAACCCTTGTGTTGACTTTGGGCCACATTGACCCGTTTTAAATTTTTGTTTTATATCAGAAAATATGGGACGTAGAAATAAGCGCTGAAAATGTGTAGAAGAAATATTTAACAATTTAAAACGTTGGAAAAAGCAAAAACAAACTGTGAAAAAAAGGCGTCAAAAACACTTTTTTTTAAAGTTATTGTTGACTGTGACTGTTCTCTTTACACCGTATCAGCGCTGTATTAAATTACTGCTAATGCTAACGAAACATCCTACTTCACAGACATGGGGTGGCATATTGTAAAGCAGCCACAGGAAACACAATTTATTCGTGGTAACTGACTTTATTGTGTCCTGCAGTTGCGTGGAAAACTAGTAAATTAAATCACATTGCAGTTGTAACGGTTATCGACTGACTTCTTTATTAAAACTATGAGTTTGTTTGGCTGCATTGTAAATGGATGCAACAGTTGCTCTGTGTTTGTTGCACTCAGAATTCTAGGACCTGTAGTGTTAAACTGCACCTGCAACTGTAGGACTAAAATCTTAAGTATGACAACTTTAATGTGCAGTTTTGTTATCTTTTTGCTGTGTAAAAAAAAAAAAAAAATCAAATTTTTCCTTCTTTTTAGTGTTTAACTCAGAACTGTCTTCTGTAACTATTCCACGAAAAAACCCTGAAAGCTGGATGCTTTTATATGAACTCACCTTGAAGCCTACTAAATAATCCTACAAGTGTATGCCTTTTCATAAACGACTGCCAGCTGATGGAGGAATGAATGCTTGATGTCAAGGCTGCCGTACCACAAAACAACCCACTCATTGTAGTAATTGAGTTGTCAGTCACTTTCCAGCCATGCTCTATTATGAAATGTGCATGAACGTTACCAATGGCTCTGGAGAGCGTCCCTGACGGATTTTTGTCAACTCTTTGATTCAAATGTTGTGGGGGAGTTGTTGATGCAGATGAATGGATCTCAGATGAGTAGGCTGGACAGACGGAGACGTGAATGACTACTTCTGCTTATTATTATTTTCCAAGTGCGATTCAGGACGAAGAAATCATTCATGCTACAGGGCAAAAAAAACAGATAAAAATGCTCAAGAGCCAAAAACAATGGAACGGGAAAAGCTTTTTTAAGTGTTGTTGTCTTATTGTTGTACCTCTTCGCTGCTCCTGCAGATGCCTCACACTCTTCAAGCCACTGCGTCTGTCCTTTTATTACTCCACCCACTTCCTGTTTTGCAGTTGTCATGTTATTGTGTGTCTGTTTGTGTGTATGCCTGCTGTGTAGTTAACAATGTATACATGGTGGTGTGACCGTTTTATTCGTGGACAAGTGTACGCATGGAAACAAAAAAAAATACTTATGGTGAAAAGTGTGCAGTTGTGGCGTATTAACACTGCTGCTCTGTCTGATAACGAAGAGAAAAGGTGATGTTTACAGGAAGTGAAACAACCGTGGAGCCCCTAACCTGACCACTGTGGTTACAGAGGACCTCCAGAGGTGAAACAAAGAACCAGTTTGTGTCAGTACATGCATCCTCCTCTTTGTTTTCTCCCTCGTAGCGGGTTTCACATGAAACTGACTGACTTGTGACCTTCTGACGTGCAGTCTGAGAGCCACATCTTTAAATCTACTCGCGAAGAGCTCTCGAAGTCTCACCACGTTCCTACTGTGTGCCGCTTTCTTCTGATGTTGCAACTGCCGTTTCTCCCTGTGATGAAATCAACCCCATGTCATCTCATCTCATGACTTAAGACGGTTAAATGCCACCTGTGTCCGAGCCCACATGGCACGCCCACACGGCACGCCCACACACTTTAGGTTTTATAAATGGAAAAAAAAAGAAGTTTCTTTTTCTCATTTCACAAAGAGGTGATTAGGTTCTACTATAAAGACAATTGTTTTCCCAGGAACAAAAAACATGTAATTACACACGCTGTCCAGCAGCAAACAGCCGAAAGGCACAGTTAGAGACAGGCAGCAGCTAAAGAGACAGATATTTCCCTCAGGAGCTGGTGGAGACCAAAAACTGCTAAAAGAGAGAGAATATTGGACTTACATTCTTCACAAACAAGACTCTTATCTAATTGTGGTTATTCCAAACTAGTGTGTGAGAGGAATGTCAGTCAAACGTAACCCAGACGAAAGCAATCTGCTTTTGATCACAAAGAAGCAACATTGTGCTAGTTGCATTCTGTTTTTTGTCCTCTTCTCAAATGAAGCTGAGGGCCATTTGTTTTTGCTGTTTAAGCCCTTTCTCTCTGTCATCGCAGGTCGCTGGTATTCAAGTTACATCATCATCTCTGACATTAAACAGGCCGCCCCCCCCCCCTCCCTTTCCCTCCTCTGACAGCCTCTGAATCCCACCAACCAGTGCTTGAAAGTTATCAGTGAATGTTGGACATTCTTTGGGAAGTGGTAGAAACTTGGAGTGAATTGTGTTTTTTTTTTTCTCCTACTTTGGAGAACCCAAGGCAGCAGGAGAGCCAATTTGTCCTTTTTAAGATTAGTTCATGTCTTGTAGGTTTTTTTGCTTCTCCTTCCACAGAGTTCCCATCGTCAGGATTGTCCCTATCTTTGGATTGTGGCTTTACAGTACAACCTCTGGTCATTGATTCCTTTTTTTTGACAATACTCCCTTGCTTTGCTTCTTCGTTTGAGCTGCAAATGAATGAGAAGCAACACAGACATTTTTATTCGCTGAAATTGACAGCGGCTCAGTGTAACATTCAGGCGACAGGAAGATGGAAATGTGAGAATGAGGGGAGAGAGAGAGAGAGAGAGAGAGAGAGAGAGAGAGAGAGAGAGAGGGGAAAAAAATGGTTTCTCTGGGGAGCAGCCTCTTTTAGCTACAGCAGCATGAAAGCAAAACAGGATTCTGTGAAATGAGGCAACACAACATGTCTGTGAAAGAAAATTGGTGAATGTGCAGTATGTGTGTGTGTGTGCGCTTTAAGAAGAGCGGTGAGAAAGGGAGGTAGATGGATGGCTTTACTCATCATGACTTCTATACAGAAATAGCCAGCAGCACAACAACAGGCCGACACATTGCAGTGACACCTTTTAGAGTTGTGGGAGATTTTGTGTGTGTGTGTGTGTGTGTGTGTGTGAGAGAGAGAAAGACAGACATACAGAAAGATAATGTAATGGTATAGTGGTAATGGTAAGAACTAGACTGCAGAAGAGATTAAATCTAAAAATCCTCTGAAAGAGGAGGCAGAGTTTGAGGGAGCTCTGTATAGCTTTATGTGTTTTGACACGCTCTGCCTTAGTTTCCTGCTTCCATGGCGATGTCAGTAATTTCCCCAAGTAAATGTGGTATTTTATCTTGGTCTGAGAGTGGTCTTGAGTTCTTACTGTTTGATTTTGACAAATCACTTAATTTTCATGTCTATTTACAAGCTGCACTTTGCTTGCAACAATTAGTTTTCTTCTTTTTTTCCGTTACACTTGGAGTTATAATACATTGTAAAACATAAATTTGGAATGTTGCTAAACTTGAATTTGATCCTTTCAAAATGATGAACAATGTTTGAATCATTGCAGAGAATGCTTTTATTGTATTTGCTGAGCTGAACAGTTTTGAGTTTTACGGTCTACATTTTTGTTAAAAGTGAAATTCAAAATACAATAGACACATTTTGGAAAAAAAAAAGAAACCGCTTTTAACGCCTCAGTCATGAGCGTACCAAGTTTTTTGTTGTCATACGCATGCACAGAAATAACAGAGAAGCAGTTGTTGGCAATGAAATTCTGAGATCTCAGGCTCCCTCCAACAATACTCATTTGATTATGTACAAAAAGAAAAACACAAGTAAAAATGAGAACATGAAATCATGCAGAGATTAAAAACATTGGGACAAAATGTTGGTCTTTTCTACCTTTTAATTCTAAGAGGACAGCTAGGTGAGAAAGGGGGAAGACATGCAGGAAATCATCACAGGTCGGATTTGAACCCTGGACCCTGCCATACAAACACACATACATATATATATATTGCATAAATAAGAATATATAAAGTTAATTTTCCTGTTCACTGATGTGAATGATGTAGGAAAAAAAAAATACAAAAATGGAAAGACCGATTTAACTCTGCAGAAGGGTGAATGGAGGAGGGAAAAAGACGACCCACTCACAGCTGTTGATCAGTGAGACAGAAAGAGGGAAGTGAGCTCGAGAGGAACACAGGGGGAAGCAGAGAGAGAGAGCGAGAGAGAGAATTAACCATGCACACATGAGAATCAGAGAGAGAGAGAGAGAGAGAGAGAGAGAAAGAGAGAGGGGAGGGCAGCAGAGGGAGAAAAAAGGCTTAATCAATTCAGGGTAGACAGGAGGGATGTTGCTGCTGTCCCTGCCGAGGCTCCAGTGCCTCTGCTGTCGTGCTGCATGTAGCCAAGCGTTTGTGTGAGCAGAGAGGACGACTCGGCTGCTGACTGCTTACTGGGAACCAGACACCAGCCCAGCCACGACTCCACATCCTGGAGCCCACTGACTGACTGTCTGACTATAGCTGGGTCTTCAGTAAACGAGCAAACAGGGATGATACATGGACTAAAGAGGGAGCAGCAATAGCCCGAGGTAGGGAAGACTTTCTCTGTGATTACTCTTCCTCATCTTCCATTTCTGTCTTGCTTCCATGTCGATGTTCATGCTGTTTTTTTGTTGTTATCAGTGTCGTCTGCTCTCTCTTTGCTGTTTCTCCCTTGACTCTGTTTTTTTTCCCCCCTGCTCATTCTTAAATATCTTTGTTTTGACACATTTCTTGTTTCTTGCAGAATTCCCTCTCCTTTTTCTGACCCATTTCAGTGTTTCGCTCGTGTGTCCAAATGTGCCTTTTCTCGCTCCAACTTTTTATTTATTTATTTCGTCAATTGACTATATCTGAACCAAGAGATGCTGATGAGGCTTTGCGATGTTGATTTCAAGCGAAAATAAATGGCATCAGAACTTGTCTGGTAGTTGAGGAGGTTTAAAACAACACTGGATGTGGGATTGGGTGGAGGTGGATTTAAAACGAAATGTCTCAGACTCATTCTACCTCAGGAGCAAAACAAATCCAACACAACATAGGATCTATAATGTTGTCAGATCACTTGGTATCCAGTGACAGTGTCAAGCCTAACCTCTAAGGGTCAGGTCAGTCTTTTTTGGGAATAAAAAACAAAATCAATAAAAATGCTTATTTTGTAATGATACAGTAATGAACTGGAAATATACTGTAACATGTTTCACCAATAGGGTGACCTTTGTCAGGGAGAAGGAGAAGGGCATAACTCCTTTTGCAAAAACGTCTCTCATAATCAGATATAATACTTTAACTTTTTTCAACCAGGATGTATTAAAGTAACTGACCAAAAATGTGCATCAATATTCTAGATTATTGTTTTAATCTTGTGCCGTCCTTCTCTCTGAATACTGTAACGCTTACATTTATTGTGAACTATAATTTCTTATCACTTTATATTTTAGTCTCTAATTAAACAATCTTTGTTTTTGAGTATGTGTTGCCCGTCTTACTCACTGTCACTCCCTTCTGATTCCGGGGTGCCTCCTTAAGAGCGATGCTTTAGCATGAGACGGCTGAGTTCTCGTGATTAATCGGCTGTCGGCGCGCCTAATTACATCTCATCAAGCAATCACCAAATGCGATGGTTATTTATCACTTGACAGCACCCACTTGCTGGTGATAAAGATTAGGGAATCTCTGCCCGAGTCTCGACTGTTAGGATAATGAGCAGTGCAGAGAGAATCAGGCGAGGAGGACCA
Source organism: Perca flavescens (assembly GCF_004354835.1). Taxonomy (NCBI): domain Eukaryota; kingdom Metazoa; phylum Chordata; class Actinopteri; order Perciformes; family Percidae; genus Perca; species Perca flavescens. The sequence continues at coordinate 8,989,921 of NC_041341.1, forward strand.
ACACAGAGAATAAGAGACTGAATGGGGAGGAGAAAGACAGAAGATGGATAGAGGGTGAAGTGAACAGGATCTTTTAGCAGCGCTGAGATATGCAGCTCACGTTCGGAGTCCCATGAAAGAATATCATGTGTACAGGAAATGTCTGTGTGTCTCTGTGCGAGGCCGGCTGGTGGGTCAGGTGGAGGTCTGTGAAGATGGAGGCGAAAGCCTTCTGGATGACGATCCGTGCGCCATCAGACAATAATTCATCACGTGGATTAAGAGGTGACCAATCGCCTGTCTCAATATGGATCTGTGTGATTAGGACGAGAGCACACACAGACCCACTCAAATTGATTTCATTTCTGCACCGACCCGAAAACAAGACAACCCTGATTATGAGACGTCCCGTCTCCTTTCGCTACACCTGGCTTTTGAGCTTTTTAAAGACAATACACTGTTTAGCACTGCATCTTTTAAATAAAACACCGTAAATCACTATAAGGTAAATAATAGAGGAGCTTTGTACATGAATGTTCTGAGTGTTCCGAGCTTATTGTCACTGACTGAATCAGTAGCTTTTGGTATTGCAGCTCCCCTCACAGGTGACTGAAAGCGTTGTCAGAATTTTACTTCCAGGTAAAAAACAGACAAACACTGTGATGCTGAGAAATCCACAAGAAACATGTGATAACTCTGTTGCAAAAGTGGTTGCTGAGCCATTAACCATTGTTCATTTTGTTGTTCATAATTTTTACTTCTGTGCTGAATGTAGTCCCAGGCCCGCCATTAGGAATTATAGACAGTGGGTCAACATTTTCCAAAGTGGGCCCTTCATTCACACTGCAGCACCATAGAGCCCCTTCCACCCCCCTCCCCAACAGCGGGCCTGGTAAGTCCGATATTAGTCTCGCATTGCCAGACCTGTCTCTGCAGCGCTGTAGAGTAAGGTCTGGCTACATCACGAATACAGTATGGGATAGGAGAAAAAAACGTAAACCAATCACAATGGTCTTGTGCGGCGCTCTGCTCCGGACGCGGCGACTGTGCCTCTGCAAAATAGTCTCAGGAAGGAACTTGTTTTGCACCCCGCAAAGAAAACACCACATCAAATTTTAAATGAAAATAACTGTTGACACAATACAGTAACGTGATTTATTTAAATTAGCTGGATACATGGTTAAAGGACAATTCCGGCGCAAAATTAACCTAGGGGTTAATAACACATGATTACCGAGTCGATGTTTTCATGCTAATCGAATGTGTCTCTAGCTTGAAACAAGCTAGCGCAAACCGCTGATTAGCTTATAAAGCTAGTCGTCGGGGCAGAGGGTAAAGTAAAAAGAAATCGCTATTTCTATACCAATAACAAGGCTCAAAATAGCACCACACTTCCACGGTAGCATAATGAGGGTCCCTACATGTAAACCGTAGCATTGAGAACTTTGTAAGTGTACAGACAGTTTATTAAAAAGATAGATGATAAAGTATACAAGCAGGCGCCATCTTGGGAAAACAGTCATGACGAGTTGAACGACGAAATGAGTAAATGCCGTAAACATACAGTATTATTTGTACATCTTTACAATCATTCCACGAAAGAACCAAGCATGCCTTCCTTGTTGTACGATCCAAATATTATTCTAAATTTTCAGCGTGTAGCTTGCTAGCTCAAAGTTTGTGGATGTTTCCCGAAATGAACAGTGGTTGAGAAAGGCAACACAAAGAGAGCAGAAGTTAAGGGACATCCGGCGCGTGGCGCAATCATCCGGGAAATGTATGTCCATTGATGGTATCCGAATAAAGGCCATTCAGTAGCTAGCAGACAGGTCCAACCTCCCTAATGAAATATATTCTGCCCACCTACTGCAGTGCTCTAGTTTGCCTCATAAAAACAGGCCTGCATGCCCTCAGTGGAATGTAAAGCCATGTGTCAGAGGATTTGTGATGGCTTTCAAGGAAGTTTAGGTTCCCTAATCATGGGATGTTTACAACAGATTTGCAGAAACTCAACTTTATAGTTATAGATCTCGTCATACGTTTGCCCTCTTATGGACATAATGTGCAATAAAAGATATTTCAGTAGTTTGATCCTTTGTGTTTTGACAGCTCTAGGTGTATTGGATTGATCAGATTAGATGAAGATGAACAATAAGAAGAGCCTTCTGTGTGCCCCTTCTTGTCGTTTGTTTGCTTTCCTTACTACCGTTTTTTTTCTTGTGCACTATTTCGCCTTCAACTCAATCTCTCACCGGCAGCTCAGAAAAAAGGCAGATGAAGGGCGATGAAGGGCGATGAAGGGCGATGCATCACAACGGTTTGTGACACACCGCAAAAACTAGGGCGGCCCAACTTGGACCGACTGCCGAAAATCTTCTTGTAGTCTCTAGACCCTTTAGGCACTTTCAATGCACAAAGGAGTTGGCAGTCACTATAAAGGGTGACAAAAGCTACATGACACTGTAACTGTATCCCAGTGGAAAGATTCAGTTTTGAAGCAGCAACATGAAGTGTGTTAAGTTAAAATCCTGCTTTACTTTAACACCTCTGCAAACATGAGTTGAGTGGGCGTGATTGTTCGATCATCTGTTTTGTAAAAATGGGACACACCCTCTCTCTGATTCCACCGTTGGAGAGGAGGTTTCAGATGTTTTTGACAATATGATTAGCACTTTATTTGAAGCATTTTGAGGCTTTTAGGTCTGCATCATGACAGCTCTGAGCTCAGAGCAGATTTAAACACGAGAGAATCATAAAATATCCTGTAATTTATGTTAAGTTTAAATCTGCTAAGAATAATGTATTTTGCTTTCAAGATGTTTCTCAAATTATTTATTTATGTTTTGCTGTAATACACAACATGACCAGAATCCGAACCAGGAATCAACAAGAATTAAAAAACTAAAACTAAAAATATGCTTCACTTATATGTTTGACCTTCACTGTGCAGAATGATGTATGTGCAGTTTGACACTTAACCCTCTGAGGTCTGAGGGCACTTTCAAATATCTTCGTAAATTTACCTTTTAAAGGTATTTGCATAAACTGATCCCTATATGTTTCATATTAAAATGTTCAGGACAAACTCAGCTTTCCGTTGGGACTGCCCTTTAAATGCACAGCAACAATCAGTTGTGTATTAGCTTTGCCTTTCGATTCCCCACTGCGTTTTACACACAATCCCCCAGTTTCCATGACACCCAGGCCTTCCATAAATACTCCTGGTATTTGTGAGGCTACATCCCCAGTAGGTTAGAGAACAGAAAGCCACAGCCCTATGTGAGCCTAGCCTGCAGCAGAGCTAATCGCAGATCAATCCACGGCACTCTCAGATAGTTTGAGTGTCCGGGGTGTGCTCTGTGTCCTGTAGGTGTTGGCTACACCGGATCACAGCACATCACATGTTTGATTTCTTTTTCCTATCTCTCATTCATCCGTAACCTTGATAATGTAGACATGCTGTAGGCAAATAACCGTGTGGTAGAACTTCAGCAGATGACTAACGACACCAAGGAAGATCTAACGTTCATCGTACTGGCCGCTGCTGCAAGCTGTGAAAACAGAGGTGAAAACTGAGATGATTCATTCTCTTCAGATGGAAAGAAACGATCACAGAGATCACATTTAAGGAAAGAAAAGCGCTAAGTGGAAACAGTGAGTTCTGATAATAGGGGGGCGAGAGGTGAAGATCTTCTGTACAGTATGTGTGTCATGACATGGGATCAGCAGCACTCCTTTTATGGGTAAAGATGAAGCTCTAAGGTTAACCGTGCCCGCATGCAGTTCAGCATGTGAAACTACATTAGCCACTAAATTTGTCTTGAGCTACTGTTTATCTTTGGCCTGCAAACGTTGCTGCTGCCCTTTGATGCCCCGCGCTGAAACCCTCATACAGAAGGAAACTCCAGAGCAACACATCAAAACATAATTCACTCCGGCAGAAATGTTTTCCACTGTCTGAGAAGTGGTTCATTTTGGGACTAAATGACTAAAAGCTCCTGATTTGGAAAGGCCACTTCCCATGTGGTTGTTGTCACTGCTAATTCCCTCTGTCGGCCCAGGGGAGGGTGTCATTATAAAGCAACGTGCCACCACTCATTGAATTTACCCGTTGTTTCTTTGTCAACAAGAGGAGAACATTTTTTTTGCAGCATTTTTTCTTTTATAGGCCTTTATTATCCGTGTTGCTTTCTACTCAACATAAATGATTTCTCTGAGGTCACATTCACGTCAAAGCAAAAGACCATAGTCTGCCTGCCTTCTAGGGGAACGATAATGGTCATGCTTAAAAAAAACAACAAGGTTGACTTGAAGTTGGAAACAAACAGCGTGTCCTATTTTTATTTTATTTGTTGACCCACCCATCGCCTCTTTCCTCCACACCACACAGACGTCACACTACATCATCACACTTCTTCCCTTCCTTCCTCCACTCATAAATACTGCGGTCGTTCGAGGGCGTATTGTCACTTGGACGTAAACGTGTCGTTTTGGGGCACTTGTTGAAATGACTGATCCTGGGAGGACTGCGGTAGGCATTATTTCAGATGGGTCAGGGTGCAAAACACATGGACATCTTTTTTCTCCAGGTCCCAAAAAAACCTGCTAATACTTCTGTACCTAATAAAGAACTCAAAGTGTTGTACTTCTTCTAATGTAATAAAATAGGAGTTTTAAAGGGAGCATTCAACAGCGTTGTGATTTCTTCAGTCAGGAGTTATTTAAGATGGGGCCAGTTCCACTCACAGACTTTGATCCGCTATAAGTCCATGAGAGCTCAGGGCTGTGCCAGTGGGAAATCAGTGTTTGAGGGATCTCTGGTTGACTTTTTGAGCCCTTTATGCACACTCTCTTTCACTCTGCAACTGTTGTAGACTTTGCTCAAGAGAATAACCCACAATGTCTACTGTTTTGATATCAAAACTATGATTTTTACTGGAATTCTGAATTGCACAAAACGAAACATGAACAATGGTCAAAAATGGTTTAATGTCATTGGCATTTTTTCATCATATGACTCTTAATGGTCTTTCTTTATTGTTCAAGCACTGTACGCATCCTAGACCGCTACAAAGAGCCTAGCAGGCCATTACAGGAGCTAATTTGACTGAACAAAGCAGAGGAAACCTTCAGTTGATGGAAGTGCTTCAGTGACTAATGCTGGAAAACTGGCCCTCTTTTGGTCTCAAGGGTGAAAGACTTCAAACTTGAGCACACTTGAGCTGTTTAATTTCCCTATTCTACAGAAAGTGGTGAATATGCAGAAAGCAATGATGGTGGCTAAAGTGAGGATTTCAGAAACGCAAACAAATCTGCACACAGGAAAATGTAAAGCACAAGATACTGCAGGTGTGCAACGCTTATAGTCAGGAAACATGCTGCCAAATTCATACTGCATGTACAGGCAGTGTATGGGACACACATAATGGTTAAAAGTAAAGATTCTGCACGTGTGACTTGCATGTTAACGGAAACGTTCCTCTGAAATGATGAAACTTCCACGCCAACCAAACACACTTTGTTTTGAGTAGGTAGCTCTCCTGTCGCGGTGTTGGTATTTGTGTAGCATTTGTGGAGAGCATTTTCATCTGTATGTTGTCATGAACACTTGGGCTTCCCATGAGATAATTAGTGTACTTGATTTTTTTGTAAGGTTCCTGTTACTTTTCTGACCTCACTACTTGTCAGTTGACTCAACCTTCAACTTGTCATCTTTCACCAGGCGGTATCAAAAGTCTGTGAAACGGTATAGCGCTTTCTGTTATGCGTGTGACTCGGCTTCCCCATTACAAACATTTAAATATAGGTTTGGTCTCGCAGGCACGATTGCAGCCTAAAGGCCTTTACCTAAGTGTCGCGTGCAGTAGAGCTCTTGTGTCAATGCTGATTTGAGGCATCCATTATCCAACAATTTTAGTCCTAAAAAACATGTTTTGGTCTGGCAAACTTACACCAAAAGCTGATACATTTCAGCTTCAAAAGCATTAACAAAAACATAACCAAAAAATACAATGTTTGAGGAGAAGCCGCCACATTATGCAGGTGCAAATTCTGGCTTGAAATTTAGGTTTCTAAAGTTGCTCGGTAAGCTACCGACCCAGTTATAGCGGGAGGTCTATATTTAGCAAGTGCATGGATCATGAAGATTATCTCAGTGCTGAAAATGACTGATGTTTGACACAGAAAAGCTGCTGTTGGCATCCACTCAATCATATGGTCACACAGTCCTTCAGCTTCCTGCAGCAGACATGCTCACACTGAGTGCGACAGTGTGTCGAGAGCTTCGCTGCTGCTGCTGCTGCAATCAGGACTTTGACACTCTTCCTGTAGCGAGGGCCTGCCTTGCCCACAGCATCCTGCTCAGCTCTCTGTAGGGAAATGTCAGTTAGAAGCATCCTGTCCGGCATTTTGCTTCCAGTTTTACAGTTATTCCTCTAAAATGACTTTGAAAAGACTAAAGTCTTACACCATCTCACATCTAAAGACAATCTGTCATAATATCACTTCGTTTGTAGTCATAGACTATAAGATTTTGCACTACCAAGACTTAAAACATACAATAATATAAAACACGTTTGATTTTGTCAAGACGGGACAAAAGACTGACTTAAGACAGCTCGGACTGAGTTTTATGACCACCTTACACCAAATGATTGCGATGGGAGCGTGCCCCAACTCTAGCAAGACTCTCATGTTTTCATTCCGATATTAGAAATTTGTCTGCGACAGTGGAATCGCGTGAAAAGTCATTTGGTGTAAGGTCGGCATTAAGTGCTGCCAACGTTGAGCTCCGCTCAGATGGCTGGACTGACTCTGCATTAGCTCTTCACGTGTCCTCTGTGGACATAATTATGTCAGAGCTCCGGTTTCTGTTTACCTTCCCTCGTCTTCGGTGTTATCACTGTAATCATCATCAGCATCCTAATTTGGCAGTGCTGCTCTCTCCACATGGCTTATGTCTTGGAACACCTCTTGGTAGTGAATGTGCAGCAGACTAGAGTGGTGTGTTGGACTGGATTTAATGGTAATCAAATGGTCAACCCCCAGCTTCCTGCTATCTTAGGTATAGTCAAAAGAATATGGGTGTGGAGTTAACGTATTTCGTTGTCAGATGCATAGAACAACCAATGTTTACCTGACAAGGACATCTTGTGGTCTTCCTCTGGCTTGTGTGACTACACAAGTATTGAAAAGTTTAGGATGTGGACAGTTGACTTTAAAATTATTTCTGTTGTCATCTTTCATCTGACGTTTCTGCTGTCCTGTGTTGCTTTGCTAGTGTCTTTGATAAACCAAATCTAGCGTTACGAACGGCTACATCTCATTGCGGTCGGACTGACTGCTAGTTTGGGTGGTGTCATTTTCTTTGGTCTGTGGCCCAACCGGTAAAAAGGTCTCCAAGCTAACGTTAGTATCAGTGTTGACATATGAAAGCTGAGATAAGAGTATATCCAGTCGTTCCTCGTCCCCGTTTACTCTGTACCGTTGCAGGAGTTTTCTACGCGGAACTTTTTGTAAACAAACTTTGCGATTGGGTCTTCTGTGGTTGAATAAAACATGGTTTGTGGTAAAAGCAGAAAAACACACACTTGAGGACATATGTCCAGAATTGATGTAGTTACATCTGTCCCGCGTTCCCTCTCTGTCTGTCTCCGTCATGGTGCTTCTCTTTGTCGTGCACCCTAATGACGTCATAGTTGCCAGGCAACCTCGTGAGCAAAACAGAATCCCTCTCTGCACAGAGGGGAGGCCCCGTGCGCTTGATTGGCACGTGCTTCTCTCTCTGTTTCCCTGTCACACACTCGCACTGTGTATGCAAATAGATATCCCCTTTGTTGCCTTTGCGGTGGTAGCATCACGAAACATGTGCAGCCCATTAGTACATCGGCTGTTGAGCATGTAGTCCGGGAGTGAGGAGAGCAGCTGATAAAGAGAGAGGATATGAAGTAAGAACTGAAATCTTTTTTTTTCACCTGGGCTTCCGTACATATCACCTTTTTATTTATTTTTTTAACTTACTGCAGAAAATCCAAAGACCCAAACAGTATGAGTACTTCCAAAAGTGCGTTCTCCATCACTAAATGCATTTAAATATACTTCATGTTGACTCCAACTGATTCATATGTAAAGCAGCGGCTTTAGAATCATAAATGCAATGTTTATGATGCTAATCTGAACTGTAAAGTATCCTGAATAAATATAAAGTTGTTTCTTTTAGTGGAAAGCCATTTCTAAAAATAAGCTATTCCCTTGGTGAATGTGAGTTTTATTTTTTCTCTCTGGGAACTATGTTTACTCTGGCATCAGTCAGAAAGTTCGGAGCCCCGGATGGACCACAGATAGAAAAAGAAATAAAAAAATGATATTAAAGCCACGAAATGCTATTGCGTGAGGAAAGTCCTCTCAGCTCCACCTTACAAAAAACACACAAGCGAGGATCCTTCCTGAACCCAAAATCACATCATCCAGATGATATTCTACACCTTTTACAACAGACACCTGTTAGTTTCAAAGGTGACTTTAAGCCAAAAGTGCCATGGCTCTCTAAGAAAAGCAGTCTTAACTGCTGGTCATTGGATTCATAAGAAGAGCACAGATGCAGCTTATAACATTAGTGCCGGCCCTGTTTTTTCAAGTTTCACAGTGAACCAGCGTGTACGAAGAAAACCAGGAACTGACCCAGTAAACTGGAATGCAACACTAAAATGTAATGTACAAAACTCAACCTGGTTGAGTCTAACAAGGATAACCAACATCTATATGCCATGAGAGCAGACCCAGTTGACAAATGATTGTAAAAGAAAAAAACTTTTTTTACCCTTTACCCTAACAATTTAAATTCTCTGATTTAAAAAAAAAACCCAGCCAAATGTGTTTAAATAAAAGAGAGGGAGGATGCCCTCTGTGCTGTTGAATGAATGACGTTTTTATTTTAAACATGTAAAAAATCATTAAAAAAAACATTTATAAGAAGAAGAAGAAGAAACTTTATTATTTGTCACATACAATCGTACAGTACATTGACTACGTTTACATGCACATAATATTACGGTTTGGCCCTTATTCTGAAAAAGATGATATTCCCACTAAGCTGTTTACAGGCTTATGAAAGTGTATATTCCACTAATGTTCCCGTTTACATGTAGCCATGCAAAATATGACTTGTTGGGCCGTGCGAACACGATGTGTGCTTATATCCAAAAACCTGTTGATATCCAAGTCTTTGAGAATGTTTAAAAGTAGCGGTGTTTCTCCTTCTTATCGGGTCTGCAGCCCTGCAAACTGTTGGCTGGTTGGCTGCTGTAAAAACCCTGATTGAGACGCATATTCCGAATGCACTGTGTAAACCCAAATAATACCAGAATATCCCACATGTCTTAAAGGTTCCCTGCCCCACCTATTTCATTACTTTGTGGTAATGTCTGAAGTTCTACCATGGACTCTATAACATTTTGTGTGGAAAAAATGCCTTGGTTACCTTGTTTCAAGCCATTCTAGCGTGGTATAGAAAGCCTACAGAAAGATTTCTGCCAGTTCTCATTAATATTCAACAAGCTAAGCTGTTTGAATCTGATTGGCTAAAAGCTAGCCAATGAGAGCCTGGCTGTCAGAATCCTTTACCCAGCCCAACTGGGCGAGCTAATGAATAGTAATGACTGTGCGTTCATGGACATCGGAAAAACGTTTTTCCAAGTGAAAACGTCACCATTCACCTCACTTCCTGTGGGAATCAGAGGTGGGAAACTCGGGCTGGATTTTGATACCCGAGTTCCCCAGTTGGTGATGCGTTGTTGACAACTGACGTTTGATGGAGGCGACTTTGGTTCACTGAACATATTTCAATGATAATAAACTGTTTATTGTGGACAAATGCCTCTGCCAAGAAACATATACACAGACATAATATGTTTAAAATTATTCATAAATAGGCCTATGTATAAAAAAAAAACACATTATCCGTGTCCTTTCCCGTTGGTTGTCCTGCAGATAACACAAACAAACACCTGGCGATGTGCTGTTTGGATGCTCGCATAAGAAAACAGCAGAGAATCTTTTGTTATTGTGGCCTCCGTGTTTTCACACAGCTGATGCTCTAGGCTACGGCCAACAGTTGGTGTCAGTCATGCAAAAAGTTGTTATGCCAAACGCCAATATAACAGAAGAAGAAGAACAAGCATCCCGACCATGTGAACGCTGCCAGTCGGAAAAACAACATAACAACGGGGGCGGTGCCTGTTATTCCAAGGTGGCATGAACGCAGCATGAGCTCAGGCAACATGATGTCAGACTGACCAGCTTTTGTAATCGGCCTGATTTCTCTGCTTATTTCTTTTCAGTGGCTAGAGCTGACAGAGGAGGTAGCAGTTCATTTTCACATTCACAACATAACACAAACACATATGGACCTAACATATTTCAAAAAATGCAAGTAAAAACGTTTTTTTATGGCAGGGCACCTTTAATCGGAAAATACTATATTCGGATTAATACCTTATTTGGTATATCCAACCGGAATATGGTGTTGTGGGAATTATTGGAATTGTTGGGTCTTTGTAAATTATAGAGTGTGGTCTAGACCTACTCTATCTGTAAAGTGTCTCGAGATAACCCTTGTTCTGATTTGATACTATAAATAAAATGGAATTGAAATTGAACTGAATTGTTTACATGACCTGTATCAAATTCGGAATATTGTCATATTCTGAATTATAGTGGACTTTTGGCATGCATGTAAACATACTTAATGTAGTGGAATTCAATCTCTGCATAAGTAGCAGTGGACAGCCATAGAGTGTCTGCGGAGCAACCTGTCCGAAAAGGAAAAGGAAGCGGCACATGCTTATTTAATCCTACGCTTTCTCTATTACTTACTTTGATGTGTGTTGTTTCAGTTTTCAAGTCTCTATCAGCTGCAGAAACGAATTGCATTTGGACATAAAGAAAGAATTACCACATAAACATAGTGCACTAGATTGAAAACTATAAATTCAGACCAGTGATCACATGACAGTCCAAGCAGCCTTTCCCCTTAGTTAGCAGTTTTCCTGCTCCTCAGTGTTCACTCTCCACCTTAGCCTGACAAGCCAGACCCACATCCAGATGTTGGGTCTGGGAACTTACCATTGGCAGAGCTCAATCCGAGGGGCGGGATAAACGGTTGTCTTTCCTCCGAACACATCTTCCTTTTTTAAGAATGACTTCAGTGCCGTGCTTTGTTCTTTTCTCAAAGCAAAGCTTAACTCCAAGTCTTCCAGAGTCACAGCCAAAGCCGATTCGAAAGACCGCTGTTCGTCAGCAGCAGCAGCCATAAGCCCGCCCACCGACTCTATACACGATGTGATTGGCCCGACCAGAGTTAGGCTTTTCCAGCTCGCAAGCCAACAGAGAGTTGCTAGACCCCCCTGGCAGCAAATTACATTTGCTGCCGCTAGGGTGCGTCTAGATTCCTAGGCTATCTCCACCTTCCTTACTGCTGTAAATCTCCTTTTGTTCATATTTTGCCTGCCTCTTTCCCTCCTCCCTCTTCCTCTACAACCACCCTCATCCTCTTCCTTTCTATATCTTTAAAATGACTTTGAGTAGTTACAGATTAATTCTGTTATGACTACTGATATAAAGCTTTTCATACATTTCAAATTTGATACAGTCCAGAGAATGTTGTTCACCTTTATTTACATTTTGCTTCTTTCCTCTGCTTTGTGTTTCTCTCTCTCTCTCTCTCCCTCTCTCTCTCTCTCTCTCTCTCTCTCTCTCTGCAGGTCAGTGAAGGAGTTTTTTGTTGCAGACTTCCTGAGTAACCTTGTGCCATCTCTGAGTCGGGAGGAGTAGGCTTAGTTAGTTACATTGAAAGACAATCACCATACGTCCTTTTTGTTTTTGTATTTTGGCATTCAAAGTGACAAATTCAATATTTGGAGCGCCTCAGCAATATAAAACACTTGAATAATCCTGCTCAGTTGAACATTATCATCTTTTCTGCCTCCTCCTCTACCCATGCGGCCTCAGTTATTTCAACTTTCCACCTCCTGTGTGCTCACACGGTGCTTGTTGTAAAGTGGCAGAGATGACATCCCAATACGCAACTTGACCCGAGGATAACCATCAATCCCCCAAGCGCCACTTGTGGGCCGACACACTCCCAGACACAGAGCCCCGCCCCTGGCTTCAGGCAGTATGGGAGACGGGAGCTGGGTCTGTCTGAGCCCAGCTGAGTTCACCCAGCTGCAAAAATACAGCGAGTGTGAGTACCCACGTGTCTGAATGTGCTTTTGTTCTTTTGGGAGTGTGGGAGATCGTGGTGTGGATGATGATGAGTTTGTTTTGTTAGGGCCAGGTATAATGTCTCAGAAGTATGTAGCTACATACAGCCTACATACAGAATACATGGTTGGAGAACAGCCACGATGTTTAATGTTTAAGTCAAGTCCGTCTAGTTTCTGTGGTTCAGTGTCACGTGAGTTGACAGAAATTGATGCTGTCACTTTTTTTTCAGAAATAAAGCATAAAAAAAGACAAACATGATTTGCATTTTTATTAGCTTTTTCAACCTGGCAATATAGTTTCAGTTTAGTTTTAGTTTTTCTTGAGAATTTCTTGAATATTTTTCACTGTTAATTTTCGTTTACTCTAATAAAGTGTGTGTGTGTGTGTGTGTGTGTATGTCTGTGTGTGTGTGTGCGTGCGTGCGCATGTGTGTCTATGTGCTCGCTCATTTACAAAGTCAAATAATGTGGTATTCATCCTATAGCTTGCCCACGGCTTCATGCATCCCAATTACAAAGAAGACTACATCGACTTTAAGTAGGTTTGCAGTCAGAACCCACAAAAGCCACTTATACTATTTATAAAGCACTGAATACATAAATAAATAAAAAAGATCTAAATGTAATTGTTAAAAAAAATGTTTTTATCTTTACCTCCAAGTCAATTCAATAAATTAAAAATGCAATTATTTAACTTCTTCATTTTCCCACTTGTCATGGTCCGAATGTGTTAAATCATCTGTTTATTTTACACTATTAGCTTATCATTTCACATGTTCTACGTTGCGTGTACGATAACATGTTGCAAAAGCATTGTAAAAATCCAAAGGAGCGCAAACATTGGAGCAGGACTTCAGTCGGGATGTTTGGTGTAACATTGTGGATGAGCCCCCCTCTTCCCTCACTGACGAGCACATTTGTTAGTTGTTTTGTTAGTCAAAAGAGCATCTGTCGTCTCGCACCTGGGAATGTGTAGAGTATCACTCTCTCATGCAAGCTATGCGGTTGAGGAGTTACACAATCATGCATAATCATTGTTTTATAGACCCGTATGAAGTGAAACCACAGCAGGTCAGACTGATTTGAACCACCATGATAGAGTAAGAGATTACCAAAATGGTTGTCTTGACTTTTGTCTGCTTAAACCACACATGTGTGGATCTATACTGGCTGTGGATTTATCTTATGTCTGCAGGAGAAATTATGTTGTTATCTGGTGCATGATTTCCATATAGTGCTCAACAATGTGGTTCCGGAAGTTAACCCTTGTGTTGTCTTCCCGTCGACCATGCAGCTTTTTGTTTTTCTGGGTCCAAATTTAAAATTAAAACTTTTTTTTTTTACACTTTTGTCACTTTTCCCGATGTCTGTCGATATTTTTTTGACGTTTTCTTTTATTCCCATGTTTTTGAAGCTTTTTCCAACATTTTTGCCACTCTTTTCACGTTATTTTTTTGACAATTTGGTTGAAAGAAACCCTAGATTTCTGATATAGAAATCTTTTGAAAATGTGTCAAATATGACCCGAGGACAACAGGAGGGTTTAAATCCCAATCATTTTCTCCATAAGGATTTTGAAAAACCATTAAACCATCGAAGGTAGACTGACCACGAGCTGTGAGATTGTGTAACAAAGGTTTATGTCCTTGAAGAAGCCAGGAGTCCATATGAAATCAAACTTGTTTTTTACATTTATTTATTAGGCTATAGTTTGTTTGGCCTTCATTGATAGGACAGATTAAGACAGGAAAGGGATTAGAGAGACAGGGAACGGCATACAGCAAAGCTGTCCTCTGCGGTAAGGACTGAGCCTTCATACGCTGGGTGCACGCTCTACCAGGTGAGCTACCAGAGTGCCCAGAAATTAACTTTGTTTGAAGAAAAACATGTTTTAATTTGTGATTACTACACTACAGGCAATCCTAATCGTAAAAGCGGCTTCTCTAAATGGTGGACCTTACTGTTACCATGGAAAGTATTTACCGCACCAGCGCACCCGCTAACAGCTATAGCGTGCTGCTACCACTGAAGTCTATGATCGTTTCTGTACACAGTCTTGTACCTTTGCCTTTTTCTCCATTTTCTAAATGTTTTTCATGAGCCGAATCAAATGTTTAATGGTCAAGATTCATCTTGTGGCTGGTTGGCTTGGTTCCAAGCTTAAAGTGCACATATTATGTTCATTTTCAGGTTAATAATTGTATTTAGAGGTTATACCAGAATAGGTTTACATGGTTTAATTTTCAAAAAAACACCATATTTTAGTTGTATTGCACATTGCTGCAGCTCCTCTTTCCACCCTGTGTGTTGAGCTCTCTGTTTTAGCTACAGAGTGAGGCATCTCACTTCTGTTCCATCTTTGTTGGGAGTCGCACAAGCAGAGTATGAGGGCGTACCATGCTAGCAGCTAGGCGAGCATTATAACGTGTGTTACAAAGTGACCACGTTTGTCTCTGAAGTAAAGGCTGGACTACAATAGAGCTGTTTGGAGCAGTTTGTGAAAAGTGTTTTCTGTTGGAGATGGTAAGTCCCTTTGGGGTGGACTTTGGGCTTTTTCACTTTGGAAGGCTATTACATGCACAAAAAACATATATAACACAATAAAGGAAAGGGAAAACACAAAAAAGCATAATATGAGCACTTTAAAACTCTTTATATAAGCATTTAATGAAACGTCAGTGGAGATATTGAATGGTGAAATTTCCGGAACCAGAGACGTTCAGAAAGTGGGCGGTCACTGCTGAACTCAGTTGCTTGTGAAGAAAGGCTAGTGCTCTTTTTACCCCAACCTCCACCAAAGGGACAACAATGAGCCACACACGGAAAATATGTTTCGCCTTTTATTTTTACATGGGATGTGAGCATTGTAGTATATAAATGTTTATATTATTTGTTTAGTTTATAAATCCAAATGAGGATAACATTTGCCTGGAAACTCCTTAGTGATTTGCCAAAAAACATAAAAGTGGCATTGTGGGGAGACAGGAAGTGTAGTGTTTACCTGCAGTGGATGAATGTCTGTGGAGCAGAAGATCTTGGTGCATGGTGGTCCAGTGGTTAGCACTGTGGCCTCACAAAAAGAAGGTTATGGGTTCAAATCCAGGTCGTTCTGGGCCTTTTGGTGTGGGGTTTGTATGTTCTCCCCGTGTTTGCATTTTCCCCCCACCATCAAAAAACATGTACTAGGTTCTCCAGTCAGTGCCCTTGATCAAGGCACTGGCTCACATCTGGAGTTGGTCCTCGGACGCTGTGATTGGCTGCCCACTGCTCCCTGAGGGATGGGTTAAATGCAGAGAATGAATTTTGCTACATGTATGTGTATGACAATAAAGTACCGTTACCTTTGTTGTAGTTTCTGAGATCCCTCTTTTGTTTGTCCCTTGCCTTCAGGATTTCATATATGCTACAAATAAAAACAAAGTGCTCTTTGGCACAAAGTCGAAAATATTCTAGTCCTAATCCTCAATTAATTTAAGTCGCTGTCGCTGTGGTCGAGCAGGGTTTTTGGTTTATGAGCCAGGTTGCAGTATAGAGACCATAATCGAAACATGATTAATGTGCACGCTGGGAATGCCCCTGTTCGCTGGGAGATATCATTTTTACCGATGGTGCGGAGTGGGAAGACAGACAGGCTTGTGTATCACCAGCCAATCAATCAAGGACTTAATGAAGGACACTGGCTGTGGAGATAAAAGTAGGCGAGGGAGCAATACTATCGGGCAAGGGCTAGCGTCATTAATAAGCCATATAATCAAATAGACCTGAAACCATTAGTTCATCAATCGATCACAACCAATTTGGTCATTGATTATGCATTTGAGAACCGGTTCTTTCTTCTCAAATGTCAGAGTGTGATATTTTTCTTTGCGTTGTAAGATAGTGAACTTCATATTTTTGTGTTTTGGACTGTTGGTCGGACAAAACGAACATAACAAACTGTGGGCTCTGGGACATATAGGCAATAAATTCAGCAGATTAATTAGGAATGAATATGATCCTCAGCTGCAGCTCTAATATAATCAGTTAGAGCTAAAGTTATTTGTTAATTAATTGATTAGTCATTGAGCAGAAATGAATCAACATGAATTTAGATAATTGCTTAACCAGTTAAAGCGCCCATATCAGGTTCATTTTCAGGTTCATTGTTGTATTTTGAGGTTGTACCAGAATATGTTTACATGGTTTAATAAACATTATATTTTTGTCATACTGCACATTGCTGCAGTTCCTCTTTTCACCCTGTGTGTTGAGCTCTCTGTTTTAGCTACAGAGTGAGGCATCACACTTCCATCCCATCTTTGTTGGGAGTTGCACATGCTCAGTAGCTAGGTAAGGACTACTAGCTAGAAGCTACTAGCGGTTAGCCACCTTGTTCTCAATGGCAAAACACTGCTACAACACTATAGAACTACTTACATGTCACTCGTCTGCAGGTATTCCACGCAAAGTTGGAAGTGTGCCCTCGTTTAGAAGAAGTCTCCCGGCTAATCCTGCTTTGTACTGACCGAAGTTGGAGAAGCAGCTAGCTGATGTGGTATTAGCTAAAGTGGTTAGCACACACCAAATGTTTCGGCCGATGACGTATTTTAACCAGCTCACCCGGAGACTGAAGGCAGGACAAATTCAGAAACCAAATATCTCACTCAAAACAGCACGGATGTTTGTTTTTTTCCAAGTTTGTATGCGTGCCGAAACACCAGAAACACCCCAAATCCCCAAAAAAGTGATTTTTTTTTTCATAAAATGGGCACTTTAAGTTATTTATCAAGCAGAGATGCTAAACACTCTCTACTTCCAGCTTTGCAACTGTAAGGATAGTGATAATGAACAATAAGCGAAAAAGTGATTTTTTTTTCATAATATGGGCACTTTAAGTTATTTATCAAGCAGAGATGCTAAACACTCTCTACTTCCAGCTTTGCAACTGTAACTATAGTGACAATGAACAATAAACAATGAACTTGCGATAATTTCGGACAAAAAATATGGACAGGGTGTGCAAAGGTCTTAACTGTGAAGATGTCAGCTTGGACTTTGGTAACGTGATGGTCAGTGTAACGCTTATCAGTTCAATTTTCTAAGCACAAACGGACATTTGGAAAAAGAAAAATTGGTTAAAATATCCAATTTTTCATTTTTTTTCCACCTTGAAAAATATTTTTTTTTTATATTAAAACTGTTTTTCCAATTTTCTGTTTTATTCAGAGGATCAGAAATTAAGAAAAATAAAAGCTTGCGTCTGAGCTCCAATTATTCAATACTGCAAAGGTATTCTCTCCCTCGTTCCACCTAGCTACGCCCCGCCCCCCCACACAAAACCATCAGTTGCAATCACCTCTGAGCTCAAAGTCTATCAGTTTTTAGTTTTTTTTGGTCCATATGCAGTTAATGACATGCATATTCCACTAAGTAGAGGAAGAGATACCATTGCAGTATTGAATAATTGAAGCCCAGACGCAAGCTTGTAATTTTCTCAATTTCTGATCCTCTGAATAAAAACAGAAAATTGGAAAAACAGGTTAAATATCCAATTTTTTAATTTTGTCAAGGTGGAAAAAAATGAAAAATTGGATATTTGAACCCATTTTTCAGTTTTTCCAAATGTCCATTTGTGCTTAGAAAATTGAACTGATAAGCATTACACTGACCGGGATGGACATTTTTCACTATTTTCTGACTTTGATCAATCAAAGAAATTATCAAAAGATTTATTCATAGTAAAAATAATGTTTTAACCTTTTAATCCACTAAAAACACAAGTTCTTACTCTGGCTGAAGATGTCTTGGTTGCCTTTTGTAAAGCAGCTCTGTAACAATTATTTTCAATATGGAATGATCTCTAGATATATTTTTTTAGTTCAACTGGAGTAATCATTTAATATATCCAGGTCACAGCATTGAAATATTTGTGCTTAATCAACAATCCAAAACCCAAATATATTCCATCTACAATCGTATGAAACAGAAAAGCAACAAAGGAACCAGAGAATGACATCAAATGTTAATGGATTATCAAAGTAGTTGCTTAATTATCAGTCCAATAATCTTTTAGCTTTCCTTTAAATAATACTTATTATTTGTAATCCTGGTGAATTGAACGCATCTGACGGTGACTCATGTGCTTGCGGATAACTAACCCCATTGTGCCTCTGGCTAATAATGCGGCAGAGTGGACTGTCAGCGGATGTTCTCTAATCACGTTTCTCATCTTACCTGAGATTGTACTTTCTCTCTCTCTCTCTCTCTCTCTCTCTCTCTCTCTCTCTCTCTCCTTCTGTCATTGTGGACATCTAATGCAGCAGGAAATAGGAAAGCATTACAGGCTGCAAAGCTGCTGAGCACTAAAAATAATGAAGGGAAGTGTCCTCCGTAGTGGATAATGAGAGCTAACATGATTGGTGAAATCAGTTCTTGAGCGTGTGCATGCATAAGTGTGTGTGCTAATGATGGGGGAGCTAATGGATATCTGTCCATGCACACGTGCACATTTATTTGTCCCCTGTAATTGTTTGACAAATGATCGTAGGAGGAGGTCATCACAGTTAGTGTTGGACCTGGGCTCTGTGTGTGACGTGAGCGTGTGTGTGTGTGTGTGTGTGTGTGTGTGTGTGTGTGTGTGTGTGTGTGTGTGTGTGTGTGTGTGTGTGTGTGTGTGTGTGTGTGTGCGTGCGTGCGCATAAATATGCGATTAGCATCTAAAAGTGAGAAAGACACCATGTCTCCTTTTACTTTTCATTAACATGGTGACTCACAGGCTCCACTCCCCTGATGCAGCACTTCCTGGTACACATGAGTATTTATCAGGACATTCGTTGATGAGATGCAGCATGTTTATTCAGTTTCAGGGAAATGCGTTTTATCCAAAGGAACATTTAGACTTAAGGGATATGATTATAAAGGCAGGCAGCTTGAGGAAATGTAGGCTACCGGGCTAGAGGCCTCCTTTGCTTTAAAAACACTCTGCTCTTTAGTCGCAGGGTTTTCAAAAGTGTATCAAAGCAAATGCATTGCAGTGAATGTACTAACACAATTCTGTTTTTCTGTTTTTCCCTCGTCAGACTCCACAAAGAAGCTGAAGGATGTGCTGGAGGAGTTTCACGGGGAAGGAATTCTTTCCAAATACAATCCAGAGCAGGTGTGTGTGTGTGTGTGTGTGTGTGTGTGTGTGTGTGTGTGTGTGTGCACACACCCTATTTTCCTTTTATCCGCTCTTTTCTGTCACTTGATTTTCTGTGCACACACAAACACTTGGTGTGATGCTATCGGATGCTTGTTAAGTTCCTCTGATTCAGTATAATATCAATCACCAGAACGCTTAGTCATCCCCTCCGCCCCCATTTTTAGATAAAGGCTGTGGTGGCGCCTGACGTCAGCAGATCAGCTCCCAGCTGTGCTGTAGACTACAATGACTTTGACTCGTCTGGACTTTGGACAGCGTCACTAATGCCTTTGCTTTTTGTTTTTTCCTTCAGTTTTCACTCTCATCTCTCTCCATGTTCTCTTTCTCTAACACAATTGCACACCTTTCATTTCAAGATGTTTTTCGGTCACTTTCTGAGCGCTTGTAAACCAAATAATGAACTGGCAGAGTTGGTCCTGTGTGAAACCTTTAAGGGATGTGTTGCGGGCAGATTTACATAGTAAGTAATTTCAACTTCTTCTTATTTTGCTTTTTTTTAATTTGAATTTTGTCTTTGTCATGATGGTCACATGACTGGTCATTGCCATTAGAGCTCAAAAGACAAAAACTTAGTGTCGAAGTGTTTCGAGAAGGTACTAATTTAAAATGTCAGAGGGAGTGATTGATGACCAAACACCTCACATCCGATTCCTTCCCCAATGGCGATGTGCCTATACGTCCATATGATTTTTACGATAATGGCGGTTAACACACCCCATGATTCATTTCTTCCTTCTCCTGGCATCTCTGACTTCTTAACATGTACGTGTTATATTTTCCCTTTTCTTCACCCCTCTCTCACCTTTTTTATTATCCTCTCCACTTAGCTGTATATTTCTCCTCAGGGTTTGTGATGACATGACTAACAGCCCGGCTGGACTTTGGGCGCCATCGGAACCAGACTTAATGATCATGTAGTGTAGTCTTTCTGAGACCGCACTGGCTCCTGGCGCCACGATGACCACCGTGTGTGTGTGTGTGTGTGTGTGTACACCTATTATATATAATTACTCATCAGTCCCTTGAGCCTCTGGTAGATGAATCAAAAGACAAAAGAAGACTATGACTTCTCTTTTGTGCTTTCATTTAGCTTATTTTTAGCCAAAGTGTGGCTCTGCCTCTTCTCAAGAAGTTTATAAAACTGACTAAGGACAATAGTTAAAAAGACAGAACAATGATTGACACTTTAAGCTGTCAGCAGTGTTGGGTATCTCCATTGAACAGATTGGCAAACAAACAGCACCACCACCATAATTCTCAGTGATTGATGAGCCACTGAGAAACGGCAGCTGTACATTACACCCACAGGGTTTCCCTCCACAGCAGTTAAAGGCTCCGTCACGCATCTTTGTCATTTAGCTATGTTCTGTTTTTTTTGTGGCATAATTGATGATGTCACATAAAAATACTGTCAATATAAAGCAGTTTGAAAGCATGTTTAGATGGTTGCTTCGTGTCTTTTGCTAAACAATCACAGCACTGCCACACATTTGCATGAAGCCTGTAACTCATTCAGTGGATTTTAGTAGCCTCCAGCAACCTTCACCTGTAAAATACAAACAGGAGTGCCAATGTCTCCACAGTCTAGATTTGAACCTGACAGAGCTAATATCAGTGTGGCTAAAGCCTGTATAATTCTGTTTTCTGAGACTGACATCCTGCACATATATCGATAAATAAGGTTTCTTATAATGGCAGAACAGATAGGCGCACCCAACATTTACACACATTTGGCTAATACTACACCATCTTGGTAGTTTAGGAAGAAGTGATAACACGATTCAAACAAATGCTCTTGAGGGAGTTGTCGGGTCTCTGTAAATTATAGAGTGTGATCTAGACCTACTCTATCTGTAAAGTGTCCTGAGACAACTTCTGTATCGATCTGGGGTCAGCCCTACGTTCCCACAGCCCAATGGTCCCACAGCCCTACGTTCCCACAGCCCAATGGTCCCACAGCCCTACGTTCCCACAGCCCAATGGTCCCACAGCCCTACGTTCCCACAGCCCAATGGTCCCACAGCCCTACGTTCCCACAGCCCAATGGTCCCACAGGCCAATGGTCCCACAGCCCAATTGTCCCACAGCCCTACGTTCCCACAGCCCTACGTTCCCACAGCCCAATGGTCCCACAGGCCAATGGTCCCACAGCCCAATGGTCCCACAGCCCTACGTTCCCACAGCCCTATGTTCCCACAGCCCTATGGTCCCACAGCCCAATGGTCCCACAGCCCTACGTTCCCACAGCCCAATGGTCCCACAGCCCAATGGTCCCACAGCCCTATGGTCCCACAGCCCTATGGTCCCACAGCCCAATGGTCCCACAGCCCTACGTTCCCACAGCCCAATGGTCCCACAGCCCTATGTTCCCACAGCCCAATGGTCCCACAGCCCAATGGTCCCACAGCCCTATGTTCCCACAGCCCAATGGTCCCACAGCCCAATGGTCCCACAGCCCTATGTTCCCACAGCCCAATGGTCCCACAGCCCTATGTTCCCACAGGGTTTAGGGTTAGGGGTTAGGGGGCTAAAATATGATACAAATTTATGAAAAAGGAAATGTGGGAACATAGGGCCTAATTTTGAAAAATAAATCTTAGAAATGTGGGAACACAGGGCTGTGGGAACATAGGCACGCTCCCATGGATTTGACTCTATAAATAAAATTGAATTGAAACAAAACATAAAAATAATAGTATTTAACAAAGAGAATCTTAAAACAAGCACGGGAAATATGTCACAGTGTTTAGTATTTAACAGTGTTTGTAATTGCAATCTGGGCATTGTGAAACAAGAGGAAAATTATTTGTTTTATTTTTAATAGCTGAAAATCTGATTAAAAACTCTATATAAAAATCAAATTTTCTTTGCAGCACAAGCACTGTCTTCTTATTACATTTAATGTTACAAACCCTCTCATTATTTTTCTTATTTTCTATTTTATGAGGCATTTTTATGACCTGCCTCCATGTTCTCGTTGCAGGAGCACCATGTTTACTATACACTATGCTGTCTTCTCGCAGCAGGGAGCAACTTTGCGATCAGTGCGACATAAAATCCGTGTTTCTTTTTATAAAACCGTGGCATTTTTCTAAAACGATAAGCCTTAAACCACATTTAGCACACCAAGGATCCCTGGTTCTTATCCCGCTTTGTTCACACCCCTCCTCTCAAGCAAGGTGGATGCAGCTTATCGCAAAAGACATTCTCTTTTTTTTTTTTCAGTCCAACATTGTGCTGCAGGTTGACAAATCTACTCTGTTAATCTGGGATCTAGACAGGACAGTTACCTCACGTAGTGCTATTTTTTTTTAATGCCAAAAAAAAAAAAAAAAATCATCAATCATTCAGACAGCCTTGGCAAAATGAAAAAGATCAAATGAACCATGTAAATGTGTCATAACTGCCCTTGGGAGATATTTACAGATTGGCAGCCTTGAATGTGAGCCCGCTCACGGGGAAAGTACTCGTGACTTACACTCTGGGGCAAACGTGTTCTCCAGAGGGACCGGAATTTCCACAAATGCATCTGGGTGTACTTCAAGGCAATCTATCAAAATGTTGTGATGTCATATATAGTATATCTCAATATCTGTACTGTGTGAAAACACTGTGTGTGTTTTCTCTGGCATGTGAGCATATTTGTCTGAACCTGCCGTGCTATAAGATGCAACGCTAACGAAAGCCTTGTGGTTTGTTTGGCCAAATAAGGAGAAGAGAGCGATATGAATGATGCCTC
This sequence comes from Perca flavescens, assembly GCF_004354835.1. NCBI lineage: Eukaryota > Metazoa > Chordata > Actinopteri > Perciformes > Percidae > Perca > Perca flavescens. Next base: position 9,013,082 of record NC_041341.1, read on the forward strand.
GCTGGCGTTGGGAGATCTCGGGGTCATAGGTCAACGCTGTCGAGCTGAGGAGGATCCTATCACGGCGTGTTTCTCTGTGAAGGGCGTCAGTTACAGCAGCTTCCAACCAGCTGAACAGAGGCATGCTGGAAGCATATTCCCTCTAAGTCTTGATGTGCAAAGAGGATTTAACTCTACTTTGTCCTATTTTGGTGTGAACCAAATGTTCCCTGGGAGGAAAAGAGTTTAGTTTGCTCATACTGCAGTTTTATTATGTTTGCTTAGCTTTATCGCCTTTACTGCACCAGATCTATTTAAAAGCAGAGGAGATGTTGACCGCGTATCACGCACCTAGAAATTATTTGCCTGACACTGATGTGCACCAATGTGATCGAGAGCTGAACTAGTTAGTCGATTAATCAATTAGTTGATACCTTTTGATAATGGATTAGTTGGTTCAGTCAAGCAAAAAATGGTGAAGAAATGTCAAACATTCTGGGTTCTTCCTGCTTCTCAAATGAAAGGATTTGCTACTTTTCTCTGTCATATCTCATTGTATCGTTGAAATGTCTTTGGGTTTGGGACTTCTGGTTGAACAAAGCAATTAGACATTGTATGAGGTCAACTTGAGTTTAATTTTTTTAAGGGCATTTTCTCACTATTTCTTGACAATATGTGGACTAAACAGTCTATAGATTAATTTAGAAAAATCTGCAGATTAATCCATAATGAAAATAATGGTTAGTTGCAGACTTACGTGTGATCGCTTTCTTTGGGAAAATGTACTAAATGGGTAGATGAACCAGACTGACATGAGATACGTCATAAGTTGCATTCCGTAGAGAGGTCATAAAAGTTTATAAAACGTTATCATGGTGGTTAGTTGTTGAAATCCTTGAGCAGATTAGATGGTGCTGCTGAGCCAGAGGAGCTCCTGAGGTCTAAAATATCTTTACCAGGGCTTAATTTGAACCGGAACACACCGGAACATGTTCTGGCACCTCCAACGTTGGATCCTGAACATTTTTTTATTGGATTCGGCACCTCCTGTGTCACTATGGAAAATGTATCGCCTAAATGAAAAAAAAAAAATGACTGTTTGTGTAGTGTTCAATGTTGTTATTTGTCTTCTTAGTCTTTATTCCCCAACTGAAGTTCCACAAACATCTTGTGTTTGCATTTTCGATGCGTTTTGAGGTGAATTTTCAGGGTAAGAGAGAGGGACAGAGGGAGGGGAGGCACTTCAAGTGACACATGCGCTTGTGCTGGTTGGGATCGCTGTTCAAATACGCTGGCCAGTCGGATCCCAAACAAGCAAAAATCGTTTCAGCCAATCAAGAACGTGGAGACATTACATTTCGTACCCATGCAGTGCATGTTCTGAAATTAAAATAAACATTGCCCTGATGTACACACAGAGTTGTTGAGGTATTTTTAGTCAGAGAAGATACGTAGGCAGTGTAATTTTTATTTTTTTCCATTACCTCCAACCGCCGTTTTGAGTCGCCGGATCCACCCCCACTCTGCCACTTTACAAATTAAGCACTGATCTTTATCTATTAACTTTTTCATAACAAAACATTGCTATTTTTAGTAGTGTTTGCTAGCGTTGACTCCCTCCGACAGGATGTACAAGATAAAATAATCAAGTTTGAACAAATAAGAACTGAAAGGTTATTGAATTTAATTTGATTGATTAGATTTGAATTCTGCTGTCTAAATGTAATGGTGCACAAGAAGCGATTCATTTTAATTTGATGAACCGAAACAATAAAACAATATTGTTACTGTAACTTTCTGTATATGCTTCGCCATCCGCCATAATTGGTGAGCAGCAGGCAGCATTCACTTCGTCTTATTGTTTAGCAAAAGTGCAACAGACGGCTCGCTGATTCAAATCTTCTGCTATTGAGCTTTAACAATGGCGCTGTTTACTTTAGGTGTGTCAACACGCCAGTACTGTGTGTGTGTGTGTGTGTGTGTGTGTGTGTGTGTGTGTGTGTGTGTGTGTGTGTGTGTGTGTCGGAGAAGTGAGTTTGGCAGTTGCTTCTGTTGACAGGCTGCAGGCCATTCTCTCTCACAAGTTGTCTATTTAACCAGATTTTTCGGTATGAGCTACAGGACATCACACGTCTCAAACTATGTTGTGTGTGTGCGTGTGTGTCTGTGTGAGACCAAGCAGCCAAATCCAGATCGAAAGCCTGTTTCGCTGCATTGTGCTTACCGTATTTGATTAATCGCCATTTTAACTTGAAATATGGGGTCAAGATCGCCTTGAAGATTTTTTTTTTAAAGGGTTGAATTGTGCAACAGGACAGCTTCAGGCTTTTCAGGCTATGATTGAGTGCGTGCAGCAGAGAGTTAGTTAGTTAGTTAGTTAGTTAGTTTAGTTAGTAGCTAACCCCTTCTCTTCTTCTACCCATTCCTCCCTCACTCTTACCTCCCTCCCTCCCTCCCTCCCTCCCTCTGCTCTTCGTTGTCCCAACTGTTAAACAGAAGCAAGACGTTCTCAACCAAGTAAGCCTCGGCATCGCGGGCTCTGCATGCTGTGTGGTGTCTGTGTCGGCAGACTGCATGCACATTCTGTCCACTAACATGACATAACCCCGCCTTATCTGCTACAGATGGTCTGTCACTCTGCCCGAGGGGGAAAAGGCCAGAGTTCATAGGGTCTTTGAGTTGAGTTGAGTGCTTCTATGCACCCGCCACATCCACATGGCTGTGGGAAGGGGTGGAGGGGATTTGCAGGAGGTGAATGGAATGAGCTCCGGAATGTTAATATGACATGTTTTGCTGTCTGTGTCGCGTTCTTTACATTGTTTTCCTTTAATCCATCAGTCTGCCCTTGCTTACCTTTATGAGTTATTCTGCGGTGGTCAGTTGACTGACCTTTAACGTCTTACTATAAAATCTATTCAGAATGTTTACAGAAACTGGCATGTCACCATCAAGGCTGCAGATCAACTTGAATCAAAAAGTCCATCACATTTCTCCTGTTTCTCGTTTTACCAAAATGAATCCGTCCATCCGTGGTTGGTGTGAGCTTCATTCATAAGAGTACCTCCTCAGTAATTGTGTAAACCTGTTTGCTCTTCCCTTCCCCATGCAGCCCATTGATTATGATGGCTTCCAGCTGTTCATGGCCACTTACCTGGAAAATGACATCCCAGAGGAGCTGTGTCAGCACCTCTTCACCTCCTTCAAGAGCAAGACGGGAGGCTGCTCTCCCGCTCAGTCTCGTGCAGGAACCAGCTTACTGGGTAGGCTGTTTTGAGTTCATATGGTTGCATCTTTTAACACCATTGATCACATCGTTCACAGAATTATAATCCATGACTTTTCATCTACATGCATTTCAGGTTTTGCTCCTGTCAGAGAACGATCCAGTGTACGCCTGCTCTATGAAAGTTGGTTAGCTCTTTGATACCATGCAAATTCTCTTTGAAATAATCCAAAATCTTCTCACAAATCTTTTGAGACAGCAACTTCCCTCCAGAACCCGGAGTTAAATAATGTCTGGATATTGAACACAATCTGAAACAAGGGAGCTAAAAACCACCCCACCAGAATACATGATTAATAGGCACATTAATAAAAGTAGAGGAAACTGGGCACTCGGCCAAAAGACTTTCAATTTCCTAAAACAATGACGTGCTGTTTTTCATAGCAAATCTTAAACAGCATGCCTTACCCAGGATATCTAAAACCGACTTGGACCCTAACAGACCAAGCAGTAGGGCGCCCTTAAGCATCTGTGGCTTATCATTACCTGTAGTTTTTGTTGTTTCTAGCATTGTTGGCACTAGTTGGCTCTAATGGACGGCTATTTGGCTGTTTAATCAGCAATAGGAGCAGTCAGCTAGAGAGAGCGGCCTGATAGGAGAATCAGTGATTTAACAGCACCATTTTTTTTACGTACTTTTCACCTGTGACCTGTTCTTTCTGCCTCCACAAGCAACAGAAGATGCCAGATCAAAGCAAAGCAAAACTTATACCATTTAACAGTCACGTGAAAAGGGTTTAAGTTTTCCTGCAATCTTTATTTGAGTTTGAACAAAGATTACTGACTACTTGCTTTACTTTCATGCAGGTGCAGATCATAATGTGTGAGTCATGGTTGCCGCAGTAAAAGTTGGTAGAAACAGCTGTGGTCTTTGCAACCTGTTCAAGATTTTGACAAAATTACACAACACACGACACAAAACATACTGTAATTCTTTGACACGTAGGCGACAGGCAGACAGACAGGCTTAACCCTCCTGTTGTCCTCGGGTTTTCAGAGTTTCTTCCTCTGTAATTTAGGCTTCTTTCTACAGAATTGCCCAAAAAGAACACGCGTGGTTCCCTACAACACTATTCGCAACTAAAATGAAGGATCGGATCACCACTTTCATAGAATGTTGGCTGTTTTTCTCAATTTGTTTAGCCTTGTAAATGGTCTCAAAACAATATTGAATTAATTAATTCATTTTCAATTTGGACCCGGGAGGACAAGTGCATGGTCGATAGAAAGACAACACACGGGTTAATTGACCAAACCCTGATTACGCAAGTGCGTCGGACTGACCAGAGCAGAAGACAGAAAGCTTCAGGTGTTGTAGATCGTTTGCACCTTGCTCCAGGTGTAAACTGTGTCTGCCTCCATCCGTCCGCGTGAGTGCTGCGTGGGCCCTGGCACCGGCGTCTGCCTGTCTGCTCCTCACTGCAGAGCAGCTGAGGAGACAGATGGACTGTCGAATTGGAAATCTATTTCTGCTTGTAAAAGTAAGAGGCAACAAGTGAAGAGAGGATAAATGTGAGCGACAGCATGTCGCTTTGGGTAGCAGCATAGCCGCTGATGGCTGTTTTATGCTTCTGCGTCGAATCGACGGCGTACCCCCGCAGAGCCCTCTGCGTCTACGCCGGACCCTACACCGTAGCCTGACGCGCACCTCTCGGAAAATGTAACTACACGTTGCAGCGACGCGCGTTGCTCGGCCGTGGCTCGGTAGCGTTGCATTTCCCCCGATTCATTTCCTGGTTCTCCTTCTCCATAAACTTTTCCTGCTCCAGATTTCCCACCTTGGTCAGAAAGAACAGGGGAGACGCTTTGTTTCTCTCACTATAGAGTCTGTACTCGCTCCGAAACTAATCGCCGTCACTCTCTCACTTCTCCCTTGCTCTGTCACCCACTCTCTCTCACACACACACACACACACACACACACACACACATGCCGGCTCGACGCACACACCAGCGCACAAGTATAAACATCGGGCCACTTACGTAGGCTTCGGCGAAAGTGTCTCAGTTAGTTGAGTTTGTGACGTTTCAGCTTTCATTCTCCGTGCCAGCCTTCTCGACTGTCTTCACTGTGAATGATCTAATAAATGCAGAAATGCGTTCCTTCAAGGAGTCCTCAAAAATGAAAGATGCCCTACAGAGTTTTCTTGATTAGGAAACAAAAGTTGGCATTCAGCGTTATTCACCAAAACCCATTGTTTGCATCCTTGAGGTGTAACAAACAAAGATGCAATAACTGGGGGGCAGTTTTTGAAATAATTTTCATTGGCAACTACTGTGACGATTACTTTCTCTGTTAACTGATTCATTGTTTTGCCAGAAAATTGTGAAAATATCCATTATAATTGTCCAGAGACCAAATGTCACATCTTCAAATTCTTTGTTTTAACCAACCATCAGTTCAAAATATATTCAGTTTGCTATCATACATGACGAAATAAAAGTAGCAGATCCTCAGAAGCTGAAACTGGAGGACGTTTGCAAGGCACAACGACAGGCTTTGCACGGGGCAAGTAAAATGCCACGTCTGGCTAGTCAATGTAGCAACTCACTTGTTAATACTGTATACGCATTGTGCAGAAAACTACTTATCAAATTATATAAAATAACCATATATCTAGACATTCCCACGCCAGACAGGGATTATTATCTGCTCTTAGTTCATGTCCTTTTTGATTCTCCAGGTTCAAACAAAGTACACAGGCAAGAATATGAACAGTACTGCTAACGTTGCAGCTGCCGGTCTGTCTGTGCATCAGCAATGATACATTTATATCACGAGTCTAACACCGGAAGCCCAAATACAGGTGACATGCTGTGTAGGTTATTATTACATTTGAAAATAAATGAATGAATACCTGTGTGGATTCTGCTGCTGCTTCAGTGTGTGTGTCACAGGGAGACAGCTGATACAGTCTGCACTGCCACCTGGTGGCAGTCTCCAATAACATGACGTGAACCAGTCTGGATGGAGCTGGTTTGTGTACTGATTGACTCCTTTGGTATCTTCAGATGACTGTTTTTTTTATGACTGATGGCTGTAGCGATATAGACTCGGATTGTTTTGATTTGTCACCAGGAGGCCTTTATGTCAGATGGAGAAGGAGATAAAATGAACAATATTGCCACCAACTATGCTGCCCGGACGACTATAGAGAATATGGTGCAACATATAATAGAGGCCTCACTGATGACTCATTGAAACATTAGCTCTCTGCTTTCGACAAAGGATCCAAAAATAGGGCTGTTATTCTGATGTACTTTCTGTACTTAATTCATCTTGCCTTATTTTTTTAACCCATTTGGTTTCTGCAAACAATATAAAGAAACAAATATACAAAGAACATACTCTTTCTTCAGTGATGCTCACTCATTCTTGCTGCGTCTGCCGCTGTCTTCTTTTCTTCTTCTTCGAAAAACAATGACTGACCGCAGAGGCCCGTTCCATTGACGCGGGCATCTCTATTCAGACCGAAGTGGCCTGTGCCCCCATTACAGGTACCGGAGCAGGCCGAGTGGCCCATATCATCATGGTGATGTCATCTTAATGGGACAAGAGCCCTGCTGGCTATAACCTCCTGCTCCCCTTTTGGTGTGCTCTAGTTGTGTCGATGTGAGTTTCTGGTATTTTGCCTGTACTGTGGGTCAGTGGATGACTTAATGCTTTGTGAATGGGTTTTAACGCAGTGTTGTAATTGGATGTGCTTCCTCTCCCTCTATGCATCCTGAGTTTTTTAGTATATGGAGTAGAGCTGCATAACAAACTTTGTTTTTTTTTATTTTGTTTTTTATTGTCAACGCAATATCGACTTGCGCAGTAAACATATATTGTGAAAGTCACTCAGACATTTTTTGGGGTTAGTTGAAAGAGTATCATCAAAAAACTGCACTTTAAAATGTAACTATCATTTTGTTTTTTAATGGGCAGCACTGTGAAGATGCATGTCCAAAAGCCTACGCATCTTCCGCCAAAGGCTAAAAACACATCTCTTCCAACTACACCTCGGATAAACATGAAAACAATTATATATATAATACATTTATATATATTTCTTGCACTTTCATATGGCTCTTTGTAGCTTTGCTTATTTAAAGCTAATGTACTTGCTCTTACTACTTGTTGTCTGGAGTTTGCACCTTCAGGGTTGAAAGCACTTAATTGGAAGTCGCTTTGGATAAAAGCGTCAGCTAAATGACATGTAATGTAATGTAATGTAACGGTGCGTTTTGCCTTCAGATTAATGTTCAGTTTCTTCAATAAAATATTGTTGATATTGATTTGTTTTTTGTTTTTTTTAAATTCAACAAGCTTTTTTTTGTATTTTAGCAGAATACTGAAAGCAGCAGAACTGAGAACACTTTTATATCTGTTTATTCATTGCAAGTAAGATCGTTATTACGAATATTCAACAACGTTATCGCATTTTTCCCTCACATCGTGCGGCTGTAATTTGGATTGTTGTGAAGTTTGACAGTGTTTCTTTATGTTGCTTCGTAAAAGTTAAACAACTCTCAGTGCATAGCATCCCTACTCCCCTCTATAATTTCCCTAATGTCTGTCCAACTCATATGTCCCTTCTTTCTCTCTTTGTCCCCTTCCTTTCTGTCTCGTTCAATATCCGCACTAACAGGGATGAACGGGAAAAGCATCCTGTCCGCGATGGGCCGGCACACACCGGAGCACTCCAGTGTGATGAGCGCAGCAGCAGGCTCAGGAGCCAACACCTCCCCTTGTTTATCTCGCTCCTCCTCGCAGCATTCAGGGACGGGGGCCTGCACACCTGGAGGTCCCCACCGATCACCCTGCACCCAGGTCAAAACCTCAGAGGCGAGCAGCAATGCCCTGACCCCCAACACTGGTCCTGCCAGGTTGCCAGTGTCCCCCAAACTTTCCCCAGGTGAGGTTAGCTACGCTGAGGTTGACAGTATCTGGTCTTCCCTCGTTTTCTTTTCAGTGCTATGTAGTCTGTACAGTTTTCTCACGTACACACATGTAGAAGGGGGCCCTATGGTCCCAGCCCAATGGTCCCACAGCCCAATGGTCCCACAGCCCAATGGTCCCACAGCCCAATGGTCACACAGCCCAATGGTCACACAGCCCTATGTTCCCACAGCCCAATGGTCCCACAGCCCTATGTTCCCACAGCCCAATGGTCCCACAGCCCTATGGTCCCACAGCCCAATGGTCCCACAGCCCAATGGTCCCACAGCCCAATGGTCCCACAGCCCTATGGTCCCACAGCCCTATGGTCCCACAGCTCAATGGTCCCACAGCCCTATGTTCCCACAGCCCTATTGTCCCACATTTCTAGGACATTTTCCAAATAAGGTCTTGTTCCTACATTTCCCTTCAATTTAAGCCCTATCCTCCCAAAACATTTTTGTAGGGTTAGGGGGATAAAATCTGATACAAATTTATGAAAAAGGAAATGTGGGAACAGAGGGCCTAATTTTGAAAAAATTAGGCCTAAAAAATCTTGGAAATGTGGGAACATAGGCGCGAGAAGCAGCAGTGTGCGAACAGAAAGAAAGTGAAAAAGTTTGTTCACCGCTCTCAAAATGGAAATCAGCGTAGCACACACACACACACACACACACACACACACACACACACACACACCACACACACGCTCTCAGGTAATAGCCCAGGGGTTCTCAAACGTATTACTCAAAGGTATGCATCTGATTTTTATTCATAGGGCCAGAGGGCCGGAACAATTGGCAACAACTAAATAACATGTAATCAACTCACTTATAACTTTAAAGCAACATACATTCAAGTTGAGTGTACCAGTATCAGTACCTGGAATCCGGTACCGGTACCCATTGGTACCTTTTTTTTGGTAGCCCACTTTCTCTCTGTAATAACAAAATATAAATTTAAATTGTAACAAGTCCAAACCTATTCAACCTGTTTACATGTTGTTATTAATTTAGAACATTTTAAACACCACACAAAATAAACCCCCTCCCTACCTCCCTCTCACCTGCAGGGGATCAGTTTGGATCAGGGATCAACTACGGTCCGTTACTGTATATTCAACGTCACTAACAATTCAGAAAATGTATTTGAAAATAGAAAACGTTATACTTTATTAGGTATTGTATTGTAATTTACAGATGCCTTTACTTAATTCCTTCCAATGATTTCACCAGAGGAGCTACAGCGGAGTAGAAAGAGCATTGGGTGCTGTAAGTAACTTTGACTATTTGTGTTGTATGTCAACAGAGAGGAGCCACTCCGAGAAGCATTTGTCGCTGCGGAGGAGTCCATCGCCCCAGAAAGGCTCCCCCCTGCCGTCACCCCAGGTGGTCTTTCTCAAGGACATCGTCTGCTACCTTTCCCTGCTGGAGAGAGGGACGCCGGAGGACAAGCTGGAGTGTGAGTGACAGGGCTTGGGGGATTCTGGCAAGGGTCAGCTCCTCTCAGGGGGGTGTCGAGTCTGGGCACCTGTCGTATGAAATGTGTGAATGTGCTTCGGCCCACTAACGCCGCTGGTTTCATGTCAGCTCAGGTTGACAGCAAGAGTAATAAGGCTGTTCCCTTCTTCCCCAGGGCCTTAGATACGGTGGTTACACCACCACACAGGGCAGGTCAGTGTCATGCTTAAGCCCTGCTGTGCCCAATTTACTTCTTTAAGGCTGTATTGGAGCACACTGACAAGGCTAATCTCTTCTAACTGGTCCCTGTGCTTCAGTACGGAAATAGCACGCTCCGCTTCTCTAACCCTTTGGCCATCTGGAGAGAGTCCAAGAACAAATGTTGCTTCAGAGAGACACTAGCTCTATCTACCCTTGTTATCTGAGTCATCATGGGATCTCTGTTCTCTCGTTTCCCCCTAGTCATGTTCCGGCTGTACGACACAGACGGCAACGGGGTTCTGGACAGCTCGGTGAGTGTCTCTTCTTGCTTTTGCACCTCCCTCTCTTTTCTCTCTCCCCCCCCCACACTTCTTTCCCCCCCCTCCCGCCCTCCTCTCTCCATCTTTCTCTCTGTGTCTTGTCTCTCTCTTGGCCCTTAGCACACAGCAGCTAGAAGAATAGACACTTGGACACCCAGATACAGCAGTTGTGTTTACATGAGATCATTTGTAAATGGTTCTGTTCAGTTTAATATTAGCCATGTGCTGAAGTGACCACATAAACATGTACATGCGGACTTCACTAACTAACTAAACTTAAAACTCCCTAGCTCCCTTAAGGTAAGGCTTAGAGGTCTGAAACGTTGTACATGTGTTGTTGACAAGACGTAACAGGTATGTGTGGGGAGTTCTTTTAGTGTGGCATAAAGTATGTCTTAGTTATTGTTATTCAAATATTACTTATCATAGATGAGGACTAAAAAAATATTTTTTTAACCATGTTTGATCTGATGGAGTTTAGGTTTTGATCCAGAGAAACTAGAAGACTTAACGGTTTCAAATTAAGCCTCATACTTGCATTTTGCACATACAGGTCTCATGTTATAAGCATTTGGGTAAAATCCCCCCAAAAGGGTGGTTTTAAACAGGTTAATGTCACCTAAAACCATCTCTAATGCCTGTCATCCATGTTTGAAATGTGTGAGAGTTGATTTTTTAGCATTAGCATTTAGATTGTATTTTAGCAGAAGGTAAAGATAGGATCTCTTTGTCCTATGTGGTACGTCTTTCTTTCCGTAGGAGCTGGATCGCATCATCAATCAGATGGTGCACGTGGCAGAGTATCTGGAGTGGGATTCAACAGAACTGCGACCGGTGAGCAAACACACTCTCCTCCGCTGCAATAAAGTAGAAAGAAGAGAAATGTAAACAGGCCCCTCTGTGACGGTTCATTATGTACACACCCTTTATACCAGCTGAAACCTCGAGAGACTCCAAGAAAGTGGGTTTGAGTTTCAAAAAGGTAGAAAAACAATCATAAAATAGCTTGAAACAGATTTCACGGCATTTTCTATGGGCCCCTCCCCACATCCACAGCTATTCATTCTAGCATCTCTTCCCTCCCCAGTCCGACGCCCTTGTACACGGACGCCAAGTATCGATCATTTATTATATCATGAGAATACTTGAGAATTTAACTTTTTAGTACTAAAATAATAAAATCAATCGTTTGTCTTTTTCAGTCCACTGGATGGAAAATTGAAGTCAGATGGACAGAGACGTTAATCTTTTTAGATAAAACAGATGCTGACAAATTTTTCCTTTGGGTGACGTCATTTGATGCTGGAAAAAAAGGTTATACATTGCGACGTATTGCAGTATATTACAGTACATTACATTTTATTTCGCTGACGCTTTAATCCAAAGCGACTTCAAATTAGCATTCGCACACCAATGGCGCAGCATCGGGAGCAACCCAGGGTTCAGTGTCTTGCCCAAGGTTATGTTTAAAATTGAAATAATAAATAAAGTCGTGACATGGGTATGGTGATGATATTGAATCGTGGGGACTCCCACCCCTACCCTGTTGTAGTCTCTAGTCTGTTTGTCTTGAACTACTCCTTAAGGAAAAGGAAAACCTTAAGGAACATTGTTTAACAGACTTTTTAATAATAGAGTACAACTCTGAACCGCAGTATATAGTCTGCCTGTAACTGACTTCATATACACACACAACTATCATGGTCTGACTTTGGTTTTAACAACTATATATATATATATATATATATATATATATATATATATATATATATATATATATATATTGTATATCTGTTACTTTAGATACTGAAGGAGATGATGGAAGAGATTGACTACGACAGAGACGGGACAGTCACACTGGAGGAGTGGATCAGAGGAGGCCTTACCACCATCCCTTTACTGGTCCTGCTGGGCATGGAAACGGTGTGTGTGTGTGTGTGTGTGTGTGTGTGTGTGTGTGTGTGTGTGTGTGTGTGTGTGTGTGTGTGTGTGTGTGTGTGTGTGTGTGTGTAAATGTAACGCTGTCCTGAACAGTCTTAGTGTTTGTTCAGGAAACAGGCAAAGCAACAAGGAACAGAAAGTTTGCATATAAAATGGTGTGTGTGTGTGTGTGTGTGTGTGTGTGTGTGTGTGAACAGAATATTTTCACTTTTTGTTGTTGTTGACATCTTGAGTTCAAAGCTCTCACTGGCTGTTGTGAGGTCGATTCTCAGTCAGCAGCACTAATTGAAATGTACCAAATGTCGTCTTTTCAGTGTGTTCTCTCACACCAACTACTCACATGTTTGTCTTCTAAATCTTAATGTGTTCAAACTTTTTGAAATTTAAAACATTACAATATCATTTAATAAGGGTGGCCTATGGCTCAACTGCTAGTGTGTGCGCCCCATGTAGGCCTCCACCCCCCAAAAAAAAAAAAGTATTATAGGATAGAACAAACCCTATTGTCCAGCCGAGGCAGGAAAATTATCTTTGGTCTCAACCAGGAAAATATTAAACACAAAACATGTCCACAAAATAATAAAATTCAATTTTACAACAGTCATTTCATTCATACCCATGCTGTACAGCCTACACTCACATATTTAAGTTTACTGTAGTTTGTTGACCACAATTATTGCATTTGGGATAAAAGAACTACTCGTGTCTCTGTGTAAGGGAGACCGGAAGTGCAGGTTAAACGCTACCTTCAGTTTGAAAAATCATGAAGTATGGGAGATGTGAGTGAGCAAAAGAAGAAAAGAGCTGTCTGTGAGTGCTCATATTATGCTAATTTTTTTTTTTTTTTCATAATTGTATTTAGAGGTTGTACCAGAATAGGTTTACATGGTTTAATTTTCAAAAAACACCATATATTTGTTGTACTGCACATTGCTGCAGCTCCTCTTTTCACCCTGTGTGTTGAGCTCTCTGTTTTAGCTACAGAGTGAGGCATCTCACTTCTGTTCCATCTTTGTTGGGATTCGCACATGCTCAGTAGCTAGGTAAGGACTACTAGCCAGTCAGAAGCAGAGTATGAGGGCGTGCCCTGACAGTACCTAGGTAAGGACTACTAGCCAGTCAGAAGCAGAGTATGAGGGCGTACCATGCTAGCAGCTAGGCGAGCATTATAACGTGTGTTAGAAAGTGACCACGTTTGTCTCTGAAGTAAAGGCTGGACTACAGTAGAGCTGTTTGGAGCAGTTTGTGAACAGTGTTTTCTGTTGGAGATGGTAAGTCCCTTTGGGGGGGACTTTGGGCTTTTTCACTTTGTAAACCTATAACATGCACAAAAAAAAGATATATAACACAATAAAGGAAAGGGAAAAAGCCCTAAAGCATAATATGAGCACTGTAAGACATGATGAGTTCAGATAAGCAAACATGTATTATATGTGTAAAACTATAAAATCTCAGTTGTGCCTGGCTCCGCTCCAAGGTAATATGATCAATGGCACAGTTCGGGTTCTCTTCACTGTTTGTAGCAACAATAATAACCAAAGTCCTTAAAAGACGAGCCACTGAAAGGATAGTTTCAATGCTTCATCCATCTTGTGTTGTCTCCTCCTAGAATGTACAGGAAGATGGGCAGCATGTTTGGCGTCTGAAGCACTTCAACAAACCAGCCTACTGTAACTACTGCCATACCATGCTGCTCGGAGTCCGCAAGCAGGGCCTCTGCTGCTCCTGTGAGTCTCTCTCTGTATGTCTCTCTCTCTGACTTCCTCTCCTCTCCAACTCAGTCATTATCTCTTTGTCTGATCCTCCATCTTGATCTGTTTTTCCCTTTACTGCCATCTGCATCTGACTCAAATTTAAGTTGTTGGCTGCACCTGAGTGCCTCTGAGTCAATGTTTTTGTTAATTAAAAAGCCCTTACGGGCAACATTAAAAGAACATTAACAAAGTTATCGTGTGTAATTTCGTCGCTGATTGAATTCTGCCAGGTGGCAGTTCTCCAGGCTGGTGTTATTGTCACAGTTGACTGAAAGTATACTCGCGATTTTGAAGTTAACTCTAATTTGTTCAACTTTTCATCAGACCCCCTGCAAGCCATGTTTTTAGATTCAGGTTTTAAAACAAGACAGAATTAATCGGTTTGAGTCAAAAAATTCTCTGATGTCAGCTTGTTAAATGCAAATATTGTTCTAGTTTCTTCTCTCCTCTGACAGTAAACTGAATATCTTTGAGTTGTGGACAAAAACAAGACATTTGAGGACATCATCTTGGGCTTTGGGAAAACACTGATCCAAATGTTTCACCATTTTCTGACATTTCATAAACCAAACGACTAATTGATTAATCGAGAAAATAATTGACAGATTAAATCAATTTGAAAACAATCCTTAGTTGCAGCCCTAGATGTGAAGAACACAGCGGTTTACATACTGTTGTCTGGTGTTGTTTTCCCACAGTATGCAAGTACACAGTGCACGAACGCTGTGTGTCCAAAGACATCGCTGCCTGCATCAGCACCTACGCCAAGTCCCGGAGACACACTAATGTGAGTAAAAAAAAAAAAAAAAACGCATGAAAGGCTTTTATTCTGCCAGCATGGACCGATGCTGCAGGGGAATAGAGACGGGAACACTGACCAGTCTGTTAAGCTGATTCCCACTGGCTCATGGTTCCGTTCAACAGGGCAGCGAGGATCATGGGATGGTCGGGGAGGCATCTTGTCAATATCCTCTGTATTTTAGCTTTGACGTCATTAGGCTCTAAAGAGTTGTTCCTCTGGCTCCGTTCACACGCTGATTACAATCTGCAGAGCTTCAGTTCCGGGTTGTGTTCTCTGGCAAAAACTCCTTCCAGTCAATACATTTTTTGCTTTTATTTGTTTTTCTTTATTTGTCTACTAATTGATACAGTATTAACAGAAAATGAATTGTGAAATCCTTAAATATTAATTTAAGGCCAGACGCTACAGGCAAAATATCGTTTTTTCATGCACTGGTCAACTTTGAATTTTGCGTCCATAACATGCCTTCTTTTGGACTAGTGGAAGGAAAACAACCAAAATACACATTTAGGTGTTTATTCTACACCGGGGGTCTCCAACCTTTCTTCATCTGAGGGCTGCTTTAACCCTTGTGTTGTCTTCCCGTCCACCATGAACCTGTTGTCCTTATGGGTCAATATTGAAAATGAACTTTTTTGGGGCGCTTATTCCAACGTTTTATTCGCTTTTCTGACGCTTTTCTTTTTAAATTCATGTTCAATAAACCTAATTTAAATGACTTTATACTTAATTTTAGGGTTTAAAAAAAGCTAAAATTATGAATTATTTGGATTGATAGTTAAGATCAGAGGATGTTGAGTGAGTCGCAGACTGGATACTGTACATACAACTTACATGGATGCATCCAGGTTATTTCTGGGCAATTTGGTTGAAAGAACCCCATATTTCTGATATAAAAAGCTTTGAAATGGGTCAAATTTGACCCGAGGATAACGCAAGGGTTAAAAAAACAGAAGTGGCCAAGAGATACTTGCATCACATCGCTTACATTTATTTACACAACCCACATAAGATGAACGAAGCTGGAAAATGGAATTGCAATAGCCAAAGCTTATGAAAAATCTTAACTTCATGTCAAGGCTCATGACTATTTTACACTTTTTATTGGCCACATAGTTATAACTACGTCACTGAAATTATTCTCATGAAGGTCCAAGAAAACATTACCACTTTACACTTCTATGGCCCATGAATTTAGCTGCCTCACTTTTAATAGCGTCGTAATTTTGTGTCTCAGTTTGTCAACCTATTGGCGAGCTACTCAAAACCTGTTCGCGAGCTACCGGTAGCTTGCGAGCTACTTGTTGGAGACCCCCTGTTCTACACTTTCTCTATTTGCATATCAAAATTAGTTTGGTTCTCAGATTCTGAGGCGAAAAAATCTTCACTTGAGTAGCACTTAAGGTTCTGACACACCAACCCGACGGCCGACCGTTGGCAGAAAAGGCAGTCGGACCGATCAGTCGGCTCCCCGATACGTTTCCATAACAGCAGGTGGTGCTAATCTGTAAGTAAAAATTCAAACTGGCAGCTGATTGGACAAACGCGTCACGTGGGTCTGGCTGCTCCCGGATTTTACAACCTGGCATAATGGTGGCTTTGTTCGCAATACGATCTCTTACTTTATGAAGATAGTTCACCGAAACGTGTTTCTGAAAACATTTTAAGCGAGAAATAGGCCGTGCAGTTGCTGAATCTGTCTTCATTTCAGATCGACAAAGGTCAGTTTAAAAGATTTTCATCAGATTTTGAGAGGTGTTAGTCAGGCTCATCCTGCTTCTCATTTCCCAACCCGGTCTCATGCCAGTTCGTGAAATGGTCACGTTATTTTGATTTATTGATTTGTGTACAGGTCACGATTTTCTCGTTTATTTCGTGTACAGGTGCTCACAACACGAAAATAACGACATTAACGTGTTCAGTACGCAAATCAATAGATTCAATAACGTGACCATTTCACGAACTGCCATGAGACTGGGCTGTCATTTCCGGGTTAGCGCTCCACCAATCAGATTGGCCATTGAGTCCGCTGACCTCGCCAGACTGTCCGACGGCCGATTATCGGGTTGGTGTGTCAGGGACATAACATAAACCACACTTTCCAGTTTTATTCCTGTAGTGTAGTGGGTGAGTGGTGTTAGCCAAAATGGCCAGTCTGTTTTTGTTGTTCACGCTCAAATTGCCAAACCAGCAGATCAAAGCAAAGGTTAAAATTGACTCAACCAAGGATGAATACAACATTTTCAGAAGTGATCTGTTAACATTAAACCCCTTCAACTTTCTTAAAAGTTTTTACAGAGGGATTTGTTCATATATCATTCAGAGACGGATTTATACAACATTGTATACCTAAAAACATATGGTAATTTAGTTTTTTCGTATGACTGTTGACAACATTTTCTGATGTATAGGGTAATAAAAAGAGATATCCAAAATTTCCTTTGTAAAAACCTTTGACTAAAATATGTCAACAAAATGAAACAAGAATTTTGAGCCCGGCTTTATCCAATGTTCACATTGAAACATAACATTTTTACTTGTTATACAAATAATGAATGTCTGAATGTAAATAATCAACTGGGGAAGTTTCAGAGTGATATCTATTAATTCACATTTTTACCCTGTTGACCTCAGGTGTCTTGCCTTCAGTCATTTATCAAACAGAAACGCTTCTCTTCTCTTTGTATATAACTCAGATAAAACAAGCCATTTGAAGACCTTTTTGAACTTTGTATCTTCATTTTGTTTACTATTTCCTGACATGTATAATGGAAATTATTGTTAACGGCAGCCCTGAAGCCTACTGTAGGTTCTAACAAATCAAAAGTACACCCCAGCTTGTGTGTTTTACTTCTGTCGAAGCTAAACAAGAACAAGGTCATGTGTGTATTGTGTGCAACGAAGTTCTAGCAAAAAAGCTTAAAGACAACAAAAGGATATTTTGCTTTTTATGCTGCAAAGCAACCACGTCTCAGCTGGTTATTGTACTGATGTTATCTTTAGCTCCATTCATGTTTTATTTATCTCTAGATAATTCTTTGTTTGTTACATAAACCTTAAATGATGTTTACATATTGACTTACTGATAGGGTTGCACGGAATCCAGATTTTTGGGGTTCGGCCGAATACCGAATCCACTGGTTAAGATTCTGCAGAATCCGAAACCGAATACCGAATCCTACTCCCATCCTCAGTCCATTAACACAGTAAACACATTAATGAAGTAATGAAGTAAGAAAATGAGTAATTTGCCGTGCATGAAGTTGCTGCATTTTGGCTGCTGTCTGTAGATTTGTTTCAGATGTTCCATACGCAAACGTTTTAACAGCGGCGATGTTGTGTATAACAAACCGCCATTGCAAATTGAACATGTAGCTGGACCTGAATGGCCTTCTTTGGACTGAAAGTACTGCCAAACAACACTTTTTTCTGCTCACGAGTTCCATTTTCACTTTCTCGCAGCCTACCGCGTTGAACGCTCCACCTACGTAAACACCTTCCCGTAACCAACGGCGGCGGCGCTACGTCGACCAGCGTAGCGCGCGTAGTTTCCCGTCGGAAAGCCCAATATATGGCCGAATCCAAAGCCGAATCCTGGATTCGGTGCATCCCTGCTTACTGACTAACTAAAAATGCTCATTGCTAACTAGTAAATGATTAAATGATGAACTGATTTTGGTCTCTCTCTGGCCCGCCAGGCTATGCAGCATGTTTGGATGGAGGGGAACTCTCCTACCAAGTGCGACCGCTGTCACAGAAGCATCAAGTGTTACCAGGGCCTGACGGGCCTGCACTGTGTCTGGTGTCACATCACTGTGAGTTGCTGCCTCATGTAGACACAGATCATTCTTTTTAGGTTACACTCTAATCCAGTGTTTCTCAAATGGGGGTATGTGTACCCCCTAGGGGTACTTTGGAGGACTGTAGGGGGTATGTGAAACTTTTTGCTAAATGTTTTTCAGTTACAACGCTGTAGTGACTACTGTCTTTTTTTCTCCAAGTTTTCTCGCTTTTTTCAAAGTTTTTGTCTCTTTTGTCAAAGTTTTTTTTTCCTGCTTTTTTCAAAGTTTTTGTCTCTTTTTTCGACTTCCTTCTTTCTACCGTCTCTATTTTTTTTTTGTCGCCTTTTTTCATCATCATTTAAATGTTTTCCAGGTACAAGGCTGTTGGTTAGTAAATCTATCGCTGACATCGCTATATATAAATATTTTTGGTAGAAAAACAAAATCTACATAAAGAGGAACACTCTAATGTAGACTTTGTTTTTCTACCAAAAATGATTTGCGCTGGTTAGAGGGTACATTAGCTGTGGTGTACATTATAAACCAAATGCCAAATCTTGACACTAAAAAATAGGTTTAATAAAGGTTTATTTTATAGGAATCCGCCTTTTGTCCCCACAATGTGATTAATTCAAGCACTGTAACACTTTTATTCATTTTACTTGGCATTGCTTTTCAAATCCACTAGATGTCACCGCTGACTTGGAGTTTGCTCAACATTAATCCTGCTCTTAAAACTCTCAAGTCCACACAGTTGTTCTACTTCCAACATGAAAAGGATCCTGCATAGAAATACATATGAATAACTTTCTGATTTACGGCCTGAGAAATAATCTGTATATACCGTCAGGGTAAACAAGCTCAAAAGTGAAGTGTCTCATACTTGGTAGCGTTTGATAAAGTGAGTCTCACAGATGGATTTACGCCCACAGTTGTGATGTTTCTGCTTCTCCTCTCCTCCGTAGCTCCATAATAAGTGTGCATCTAACGTGAAGCCGGAGTGTGACGGAGGAGCCTTGAGGGACCACACTCTGTTGCCTTCGTACATCTGCCCCGTTGTCTTGGTGAGGATGCTGTTTTTCTCTCTCTGCTGTCCACAAACAAGACTGCCACAGATGGAGGAATAGTTCCAGTATTATATCATTCTCTACAAAAAAAAAACATTTTCAGAATGCTTGAGCTGACTGTTGAGATTTGGGGCGGCAACTAACAATTATTTTCATTGTCGATTAATTTGTCAATTATTTTCTCAATTAATTGTCAGGTCTATAAAATGGCCAAAAAAGGCAAAAAATGTGGATCAGTGTTTCCCAAAGCCCATAACTTCCTCAAATGTCTTTAATTTTTCTCCACAACTCAAAGATATTCAGTTAACTGTCACAGAAGAGTAAAGAAACTAGAACATATTCGCATTTAACAAGCTGACATCAGAGAATTTTTAGACTCAAACCGATTAATTCTGTCTTGTTTTAAAACCTGCATCTAAAACATTTAAGAAGCTGGAATTTTTTTTAAATGACTCAAACCGATTATCAAAATAGTTGGCAATTAATTTGATAGTCGACAACTAATCGATTAATCTTTGCAGCTCTAGTTGTGATTGTGCAGTAGACATTTGAAATGTGAACTCAGTTGCCAGTTTATTAGGTACACCTAGCTCAAGCTGATGCAGTCTAATATAAAGGTCCTGCATTACATCCTCCCTTCCTGAAGGTTATGATCATTTTGGAGGCTGTAGCTTGTGGTTATAGCATACAGAGAGGTGTTTCTGATAGTTAGCCTACAATCATTGACAAATGGGTTGGGAAAAAAATGATAGAAACCCCCGTCAGTATAACGCAATACAGTTCAACAGCACCACAAACGGCAGCATCCACAATGATCATGAATCAACACCTCTCTGAAACAGTTTCAAGAAAAACTGAAAGATTATTGAACTGAATTGAATTGAAATGTCTTTAATGTCCCCAAGGGGCAATTTGGTTCACAACAGGTAGCCAACACATAGACATTCGCACAAAACACATAAAAACATGAAATAATAAATAGATAAGAACATAAATACACATGTACACTTTACTTCAAAAAATGAAAAAATATGTGCTGTGACATATTTTGATAGAAACCCAACAGCTGATGATACAAATGATCTCAGGTATCTGTTAGACCTGGCACGTTTTTGGGAGGTATGCCTCCTTCCTGATGGTAGGAGGTGGCCAAAATGGCCAGTCTGTTTTTGTTGTTCACGCTCAAATTGCCAAACCAGCAGATCAAAGCAAAGGTTAAAATTGACTCAACCAAGGATGAATACAACATTTTCAGAAGTGATCTGTTAACATTAAACCCCTTCAACTTTCTCGGATTGGCCTTTTTTTTACATATAGTAGTATATTCTTCATGAAAGGACGATTTATTGCAGGACTGTATGATGCTGCATTAGCTTGAGTGTGTGCTATTGTAGAGTGCATAGTTATGTATAATTTTCCATTTATCCTTAATAAATGTAACTTCAAGAACTCAAACCACTCCTGCAACTCTATCCACTTTTCTGCTGTTCATGTGCAGCTCAGTATGATCCAGACTGTACCCAATGTGTTTGCCAAACATTGCCAAATGCTTCAGTGTTTCTTCTATTTGCTCCAACAAGGACCACACTTCTAAGAGAAATAGCACTTCAAGCCATATTTTGAGAATTGTTTAATTAAAGTTTGTACAAATAATTAGATAGCTCTTTTCTGCTGTGAAACCTTTGAATGCGACCACAGCGACTGTTCTCTGTCAATGAGGAAATTAACTATTACTTTACAAATGGTTTGTCGTTGAACAATTTGCAGATGTAATCCTTGATGCACTGATAAAAATTGTAATCAGGGCCTCATTATGGTTCTTATGAAACATATTTGTGTTATTGCTATTAAATGGCCCGTAATGCCCACTGGAAGCCTCCCTTTGGAGGTATTACTGGAAGGTCCAGCCAGGCCCCCAGGAAGTGTGCCGGGCTTTGAAGCTAATTTGACATAGCGACCAATCAGTAGAGTTACAACTCCCGTGTCCGCCATTTGATGCCCTCTGCCCCGAAAAAAATACTTCCCATAGATTTACATGGCGAAAGAGACATCTGTAAATCAGTGGATACATTTTTTTGAGCGTAACAACCCCCGCGAAATGACTCGTCTCACTATCTGAATTTGATCTATTCGGTCCAATATAATTTGGAAAGTCTAGAAGAGACTCATGATTAAATCATTTCATCCCTTTTCAAGTCAGCGGAGCGCTTAAGCCGGAAGTAGCCGGCTCGGCCGGCGGAGGTCTCTAGTGCCCCTTCCTTTATGGGCAGCATATTGCGGAACTAGTGCCGATTATCCAGGTCATTTTATTCGCGGAACTTTTTTGTGCCACTGAGCAATTCTCATAGGAATAAACAGGGCTCTGCCTCGAACGCTGTATCCAGGTCTTCCACACCTCAAGAGCTGGAAAACATTGACAAGTAGGATGTACTTACTTAGCGTGCTGCCACCACATCCTGAACCTGGTATTAGTGACACGCTGCCAATCAACAGATTTTCTTCTAATAAGTCCTGTCAGACCATCATGTCCACCAAACCCTGCCTCAATTTCACACTTCTTTATTGGGGTTTGTGGTCTGACTTCTCAATTTTCCTCAGAAATACCTCATTGAGAAGCTGATTTATATGCATGTTATCCATATTCATAGAGGGCATTTCAAACATTAATACAAGGAAACATGCACCTGCAGAATATTTAAAACTCATTAAAAAAGTGCATGCAGGGAAACAGGTTTCATAAATCATGATATTTCCAACTCATTTCCTGGTTATCCTCCATAAACAACATGAAATCAAGGAGAGGGTTAACTTTTCTGAAAATAATCGCTGTCACTCTCATACTTTCTCTAACACACACACACACACACACACACACACACACACACACACACACACACACACACACACACTAGAGCTGTAACCAAGCCTTAAAAGCTAGGCCCGACAAGGCCCTAGCTTGACAGAATTTGGCCTGAACCCGACAAGTACATTGACAGCTTTTTAAAAGGCCGAACCCGTTTACAACCCGACATTATTCAAATTATTATTCAAATGTACTTTAACAGAATGTCGCATCTTTTAGCATTTCACATAACCCACTGGCTCATTATTCTCATTATGCACATGGTCAAAAGTTTTCCACACCTCAGACTTGGCTTTCTTTGCAGGTGCAAACAAAACCTAATCGCCAGAGGCCAGCCTCCGTTTCACATCCTCAGCATCCATTTTTGCACTAATCGAAATGTATCACCTGACGGCTCATTGAACGCGCAACCAAGAGCGCAAGCCCGAGCCTGGCCCGAGCCTGTGTAAAATGATAGGAATCAGCTCTAACAAATACACACACACACTTGCCGGCCCTGCTATTCTCTTAAAGAGATCAACGCACAAGTATAACCTTCAGGCCACTTACGTAGGCTATGGCGGAAGCTCTGCGTGGAGCATAAATCACGCTTACATAAGACGTCTGGTCCTTGGTTGCTTAACTGTGTACCCATAACCGTCTTCCTCCTTCCACAGGACCGTCATTCTGTGGTGAAGCGCGGTGAGGGGGAGTCGCCACCTAGCACCAGCCCCGATGACATCACTCAGATTTTCAAGTTCTCCCCTGGAGACGGACAAGCGCTGCAGGTATGCAGGTCCAGCTTCCAGCAGTCATCCAATCCCGTATGACGTTAAAGTGACCTCTCAAAGCTGGTTAGCTGATGCCTGAGGCCGTTTCTTTTCTTCCTGTCTGCAGATCACCCCTCTCCCAGGTACTCACCCGCTTCTCGTCCTGGTCAATCCCAAGAGTGGAGGGAGACAGGGGGAGCGGTAAGTTCCCGCCACCCACGGGCCTTCAACTGTGGTCTGCCGTTGCAGACCATGCATACAGGGGATAGCCATTGGCTTCTCATAAACAATTTTAAAACCTGATGATTTTATAGGTCAAAGAGAATTGGTGCCCTTTATTTAAAATTTGGGATTTTTTTGTTAGTTAAGTTATTAGTAGGTTTTAGATTTTAAAGAAACGAGTGAAAGCTTTAAAAACAGAAAACAATCATTCAGAAACCTACGTTGTTATTGACGCTAAAAGTCCCCATTAGCGTCATATCTAAACACGCTTTATCTAAACGCGCTTGGTCGGGACTATAATTGGTGTCTCTTTTGACGCAGTTAGGTTAAGGAAAAGCTTGTGGGTGGGCTTATAAAAAGGTATGTTTCCATGACACGCAGGACAAGAACGGGACAGTTGGATTTTGGAAAAGAAGAATGGGACGGTTGGGTTTAGGAAAAGAAGAACAGGACAATAAGGTTTAGTAAAAGAAGAACGGGACAGTTGGGTTTACGAAAAGAAGAACGGGACAGTTGGGTTTAGTAAAAGAAGAACGGGACAGTTGGATTTAGGAAAAGAAGAACGGGACAGTTGGGTTTAGTAAAGGAAGAACGGGACAGTTGGATTTAGTAAAGGAAGAACGGGACAGTTGGATTTAGTAAAGGAAGAACGGGACAGTTGGATTTAGTAAAAGAAGAACAGGACAGTTGGATTTAGTAAAGGAAGAACGGGACAGTTGGGTTTAGGAAAAGAAGAACGGGACAGTTGGGTTTAGGAAAAGAAGAACGGGACAGTTGGGTTTAGGAAAAGGCCAAACGTCCGTATTTAACGAGTTCAGAGTGAGAACGGGTAGAATCAGTACCTTTGGATACCCAGATATGGCACGATTAAATGAGTCTTTTGGGCCTTTATCTGAAAATCAAACCACACTTCAGGAAGCTGATTTCTGCCACAAAGGGCACTATATGTTCTGCACCTCCCTGCCGTCCCTCTCAATGCTGCAATTTAAATATGACAAGGGCTGTACATAAATATCTTCGATGTTTCATTCTTCTATCTTCTTTCTCCCAACCTTCCAAACAGCGGAGACAAATTATACCCTGTTGCTCTGTCTCGGGCTGACACTACCATAGCAACCCACTCTTTATTACCATTAGAAAGGAAATTACTCTCTATTTATAGACATTACAAGAACAAAAATAATAATTTAGAACGGGAAACCAGAGGCTGTTGTATTGCTATTTGTGTCAGTGTGAAAAAAAGAAGAAAAAGCTTTTCTTTCAGTTACATAACATGGTTGGTGTGATTGATGAACTTATCAGAAGTTGTATGGGCTTCTGTCCTACACACATTGTCTAAATCTGTGTTATCCACTGAGTAATATAAACTTATCTCATGTACCTGGGAGTAGTGTAGATCTAACACCAAGGCTGAGGCATACATTCACTTGTTTATATAAGGCTACGTTCAGACTGCAGGCAAAAGTGGGGTAAAGTGACCAGGTCGGACTTCTTCAGAAGTAGTGTGAACACTCAAATCTAGCCCAGATCAGATTTTTTTACGAGATTCAGGCCACTTCCATATGTGGTCAGACCCAGGTCTGGTTTTTCAATGTGGCCGCATTGTGAACAACCAAGGCGGATTTGATGCGACTTTTACGTCAATAACCCTCGCTGCGCCCTCTCTCCCCGCGGGGAGGGACGGGGCCCCCTGCTCCCAGTGTGGCTGTCATCCGGGGCGGACTGTCCTCAGTGCGCCCCAACCGCATTGCGTCGCTAGAGAGGATCGGCCACATAAAAGGTGTCAGGGGTCTACGCCGATTTCGGCAACCCATCCGAACCGTCTTGAAACACGGACCAAGGAGTCTAATGCGCGCAGTCAGAAGGTCGTCCCGTGGCGCAATGAAAGTGAGGACCGGCGCGCGCTCACTGAGGTGGGATCCCAGTCCCTCGGGGTCGGGCGCATCGCCGGCCCGTCTCGCCTGCACCGCCAGGGAGGTGGAGCGTGAGCGCGTGCGATAGGACCCGAAAGATGGTGAACTATGCCCGGGCAGGGCGAAGCCAGAGGAAACTCTGGTGACGTGCAAATCGGTCGCCCGGTCACACAGACCTCTGTGGTGAATTTGCAGCCATAACCCCAAAAAAAAGCCAAAATAGCCAATTTTGCTCTCTTTCTCTTCATTCTTCTCCTCCTCAGTACCTGCTCATTAATGTTACGGCTGCCATTGCACAAACATTTTGAAATAAAAGCGAAAATGCTGACTTCCTCCATAACCTCCCTAACTTTAGTGCAACAGCTTGCTGCATCTGATGTCATTGTTATTGTTCTTTTGCGCATACGGGTCAGATCGAAACCGCAAAAGTTCACACTGGAATCTCATACAGGCCACATTTTAAAAGGTAATGTGAACAGCCAAACAAAAAATTGGATCTGAGCAAAGAAATCAGAATTAAGCATTAAGACTTGCGGTGTGAACGTAGCCTAAATGTATTCAAGTAGTCTGCCTAACCTCCATTGGATTGTAGAAGCATATTAGCAACCAGTAAAATTGCCTGCATGAGACGTGTACGAGGATAATTGTGCAAGCTTCAATGGGCACTTTATGTAACCCTCACAAGGTTACAGGAAACTGCTGTGTCGACATGCAGCTCGCTAATACACTGATAATTTGTGAGATGGAAGAGATGGAAGAGTGAAGAGCATGCAAACTAAAACTCTCCACTTCTTCATCTCTCTCTTTTGTATTATGCCTCATCTTCCTGATCTCTGGAATGATTATTTCTGTACATTTCAGACAGAAAATGCAGAAGAACAGATTATTTAAGATGTGTGTGGAGGTTGTACAGAAGTCACTTCCCATATGATGCTTCCACTGAGTTACATTTACAAACCCAAGATTTGATTTCTATGGCTGCACCATTCCCTTAAATGTAATATTCTAGATCTTCCCTGAAGATTAACCTGACATGTATTTTATATCTCGGGAAACGTTGGATTCTGATGTACAACCAGTGTTGGGAAGGATACTTTCAAAACATATTTCGTTACAGAATAGTAACGTATTCCGTTATCAACCAAAGTATTCAGAATACGTTACTCAGATTGAGTAACGTATTCTGAATACTTTGATTACTTCAGGATTACTTCTACATTGAATTGCGTTTTATAAGTGTAGGAATGCGACATCCCATCCAGCTTACTAAACAGGCATATTATGGTGTGTTCTTTTCATTCCAACTGGCTGAATGTGTACCTGAACAAGCAGATAGATTATTGTATTGGTGGTCCCGAACTGCATACTACAAAAATCTAACCGCGGTCTAAGCTACCACGAGCTAATTTTAGCTAACGTTAGCTAGCATGTCAAACGGGGCTGTCAGTCTTTAAACGGCTCTGGAGCTAGTAAATCAGCACGTATACGTATAGGAGAATGGAAAGTCCCACGTCAATGTTAAAATAGCAAGGTGACCAGTAAAACTACAGCAGACGACTACTCTTGGCTAATTAAAAAAATAACTTACTTTAAGATGCTTCTTCAGGTTGGAAGTGGAGTAATTTGGAGCTGAAAGAAGGCTGGTTGCTGGCAAGCAGAGGCTGCACTGCACATTTATATTTCGTTCTCCCTGTTCTTTCTTTAATGTGAAATGCTGTTTGAATTTGCAAGATAGAAACTTATTCCTGCCCAGGCTGTGTCGTGCCGGTTCCGACTCCATTGTGACTGATCACGGAGCTAATTTTTTCAATTTCATATCGGGGCTTCTGGAAAATGCGATAGAGTTGCCTTTTATTCAGAGTGAATAAACTCGTGAAATAGTGAAGTATTGTCATGTAATCCATTGATTTCAACAATGTAACTGTATTCTAAATACCAACTATTTAAATTGTAACTGTAACGGAATACAGTTACTCATAATTTGTATTCTGAATACGTAACGCCGTTACATGTATTCCGTTACTCCCCAACACTGTGTACAACTTTAAACATACAGTAGTTGAAATTTGGCTGCACAACAATACTTTATAGAGATGGAAACATCAATTTGTTCCATCAGAGTTTAAAGGATCCTAAACATCATGCAATTTTGGGCAGTTGGAGGCAAACGTTGTGAGAAAAATGTTGTGTTTTTTTGGTGTTTTTAAAAATTTGCAAAGATGGATGATGAGAGTTAATGACATGTCGTTGAAACAAAAGAATAATTGGTTACACTTTACTTGAAGGTAGCTACATAAGAGTGACATGACACTGTCATGAACGTGTCATAAACATTATAAACAGTCATAAACGTTTATGACATAACGCTTCTGTCATTCGGTTTTTGTCATGACAAGTTAGGGTTAGGGTCCATGTGTCATAACAGTGTCATGTGTTCATGACACTGTCATGTCACTCTAATGTAGATACCTTCAAGTAAAGTGTTACCGAATAATTCACCAAAAGGATCTTTCCGCTGCTCCATCAATCACGAAATAAACCCTTAATTCACAGAGTTGGCTGTCTCCCTCTGCCGTTGCCCACTGAGCAGCAGCTCTCACTCGTTCTTCAGATGCAAAGAATTAAATTAAAACAATTCAGTAATATGACAAAAATCGGCCAAAAAATTTCAACCAGCCATGTACTCAGCAAATCGCCGATAGCTGATATATTCGTCCAATCACCCAACCCTGATCTCCACATCTTAGCGCTAGGATTCACCAGACATTTATTGCAGCATCTGATCTGACGTTCCTTAAAAGGGATATTTTTAGACACAAATGCAACCAAGATTTTTATTAGACCCATCCAGCACATTGTGACATTACAGTAATTGCACTTATTTCACATTGTGAAGGGGGCTTTATGGGCTGAGGTACTTACCGTTTTCATTCTTGGAACATATAGATGAAAACTCTTTCATAATCTGGAACATTTAACTTGTATAAGGCTGATGTAATGATTGGCAAATTGCGTATGCTGGTCAATGTACTCCATAGGCGCTCCCTGTATTTTTAACTATTTCAGATGTTCTCTCTTCTGTCTTTCTCTCTTCTTCCAGGGTACTGAGGAAGTTCAGGTACCTACTAAACCCCAGGCAGGTGTACAGTTTGGACCAAGGGGGACCAATGGTAGGGTAAGTCTGCTGCATTTGTCCCTTTGTCGCTATTTTGATGTCGGTGAATGAATAGAGCAGCCATCTTTGTCCCAGGATACTGTTTCTAATGTAGGCCTCAGCCATCAGAGCGTTATGTTATATATATATATATATATATATATATATATATATATATATATATATATATAACATATATATCTGAGGTTGAGCATGCCTGTTAGAACATGTAAAAGTAAACTTCAGACTATCGTTCAGTGGATAAAGAATTGATATACAGAGCCACATACAAAGAAATAAAGCTGTTATTTATTGAAATATGGAAATTTATGTTTCTGTGACTTTAAAGCTGGGGTAAACTGTTTTCTGAAAAGAGCAACACCAGAATTGTGTAGCCCTCCTCCTGCAGCTCTGTCCTCAGCCCCTCTCTTCATACAGTAACCTGTATGAGTATTAGTTATTCATTTCAATCATCCCAATCATCATTATGATCCCGATGGCTTTATATCGACGATTCTATGAGAATTACTGTCCTGTTTTATTTGTAAAACACTTTGAGATGACTGATATCTGATATTGACACGTTACATTTTTTACTTTAAAACTCTTTTTAAGAAGTCTGTTTTATTTTCTATTTTGCGTTGCTTTGCAGTGAAGGCAGTTGTTGCCAATGCTGGAATAGCAACTTTCTCTGCAGGACTTTCTTCCATCGAATCAGGCTTTCACAATCTGAAGGGACGTGCATGCACATTTGCATTTGTAGAACAGCCAATTGGAAAACAGCCATTCTTTGAAATGATCTCTGATTGGCTAAAGTCTCCCGTCACGGGTTACATTTTCTAAAGGCTGAAAATGGAGCCGAGAGGAGGTGCAGAAGTCTAGCTTTCTCTCAGAACACTTGAATTATAATGCTTTATTTTTATTTAATTATATGCTGAAAAGTTAATATGCAAGTTTTGCCCAATGATTCCATAAACAGAACCGCCTACCCTACCTTTAAGCTACATCAGGCGTTTGTATTTCAAAATGAAACCAACATTGTGAATATAAAGTACAGTTAGTTATTGTTCTGTCAGTGGGCTGTGTCTTTCTTTCATGTCAAACTAACCTGCTGAGGTGGGTGAAGGGTAATGGGAACATCGCATTACTGCTATGCTGTGCATTTGACCTCTTGACATACAGATGCACACACACACACACACACACACGCACACGCTCATACGTCAGAGCTGAGCACAGCTTGTACTTTGAAATGTACGCTGTTGCGCCTTTTGTGTATTCAAGGCAGAAAAATGCCCGACGCAGCTTAAGGGCTGTAAATGCTTTACCTTGAAGGTGAAGCACTCCCTTCACCATCCTGTCACTTCCATTTGTGTCTCTCTCCTCCCTTGTCTGTTCCCATGTCTCTCTCTCTCTCTCTCTCTCTCTCTCTCGCACACGCTCTCTGAGTCACGACTAGCAGAACTGCTGCCCTCGAGGGTCCATTGTAAGAAAAGCGACCCAGTGACGCACTCAGGTCTTAGGGGACAATGCTGTAGATGATACATGCGGCGTCAAACACAAACACTGCATTTACTCTCAAGTGTTATGGAGCGGGAGATTGGTCGGAGAATCGGCGCAGCGGGTGCGGTATTACATTCAATTTATCGCACCGTTGTGACGAAAAGAGAGCTGAGTCAGAAGGCAAAGCTCTCGATCTACCGGTCAGTTTTCCTTCCTACCCTCACCTATGGTCATGAAGGCTGGGTCATGACCGAAAGAACGAGATCCAGGGTACAAGCGGCCGAAATGGGTTTCCTCAGGAGGGTGGCTGGCGTCTCCCTTAGAGATAGGGTGAGAAGCTCAGTCATCCGTGAGGAGCTCGGGAGAGAGCCGCTGCTCCTTTGCGTCGAAAGAGCCAGTTGAGGTGGTTCGGGCATCTGGTAAGGATGCCCCTGGGCGCCTCCCCCTGGGAGGTGTTCCAGGCACGTCCAGCTGGGAGGAGGCCTCGGGAAGACCCAGGACTAGGTGGAGGGATTATATCTCCAACCTGGCCTGGGAACGCCTCGGGATCCTCCAGTCGGAGCTGGTTAATTTTTGCTCGGGAAAGGGAAGTTTGGGGTCTCCTGCTGGAGCTCCTCCCCCCGCGACCCGACACCGGATAAGCGGACGAAGATGGATGGATGGTGTTATGGTTAAAGATATTGTGATCTGAGCCTTTTGTAATTTTAATTTTTGTGATGTCTCTCCTACTGTATTACAGTTTAGTGATACAACTTCCTGCACTGCTGCTCATCCCACAAATGCATGTTCCTTACAAATGGGGCACAATTTGAAAGGGAACTAAACAGGCTTTCCAACGGTATGAGATTTATTGCCAAAAAGCATTGTTAACACAGAGAAATAATCCACCAAACACAAATGTCCTTACCTTTTGTGCTAAATTTAGTATAGTTGTGACATCCCAACCTTATCAATGTCCTGATGGCTCGTGTAAGGCACAGTTTCTGAATACGGACTGTGTGCATTTCTCTGTGGATTGAGCATTTTGATACTTTCACAGTATTTACCAGCTTTATGATAAAAAAAAAGACATACCCTTTTACAGTATGGGACCTTTAATAAAGAAGCTCCTTGTCGTACTCAACTCAAATTCAAGTGCATATGTGTCTGTTCTTCCGATGACACACATCTGAGCGCAGGGTGATGTAAAACTGTTATTCCTTAGCAGTGTGAGAGTTTAGCTGGTGCTGCTAAGAGTGTGAGAGAGGCTCTACAGTACGCACAAGGGGAATATTAACACATGCGTACAAATAAACACAGAGCTGAATACAGGTCTGTTAACACGTAGAGGGTCAACCTACTCTCAGCGGAACTCTCCACAACTGTTACTATGGGCTCCCTAGCAACAGGCTCAGCAGGCTTTAGGATGAGAGGCAGCTCACTCAGGGTAATTTGTTTAGGGAATGCAATAAATGTAAAAACCTCTTTGCTGATGCATATGTTTCTCCTAAACTCATACATAAAGCATAGCCACAGTCAGGATTATGTGGCTTGATTAAAATTTTATGTTGACATGGAAAGGTTTTGGTTGGATGCGACACACAGCTCCATGTTGTGGAAATATCCCCACGACGAGTGCACGTTGGTATAGTTTCTCTGCATTAGAGGGGGCTGTTTGTCTCACGGCCTCTGCTTCATCTGACCCGATCCAGGAATAATCCAGCACCTACTTTGATTTGACTGGACCACTGGAAAACGGATATTTAGGAGTATATGTTTAGACTGTTAAGACTTAAAGGTGCTGTAGGTAGGATTGTGGAGATCCAGGACTTAGCCAAAGAATTTGAACATCGACAACGTCTCAGTCCCTCCCCCCTCCTTTCCGCTAAAGCCCAAAACCGTCTCATAAGCCCCTCCCCCCCCACCAAGGGAGAATGAATGTGTGTGCATGAGCAGTGATTGACACGCAGTTAGACCCCGGCCCTTATTGGTGCATCTGAACAGGGAGCGGTGGATTTTTGCAAAATGCACTACAGGCTGTAGGTGGTGCCAGAGGAGCTGGATTTTCTTATTACCTGCTTCATGTAGTTCTACTGGAACATAGGTTCAGT
Organism: Perca flavescens; assembly: GCF_004354835.1. Classification (NCBI taxonomy): domain Eukaryota; kingdom Metazoa; phylum Chordata; class Actinopteri; order Perciformes; family Percidae; genus Perca; species Perca flavescens. The sequence continues at coordinate 9,045,085 of NC_041341.1, forward strand.
TTCAGCAAATATGACAAGTCTTACCTACTGCACCTTTATGTTGTGTTAATGTTGAGGGAGCCTGACATCGTGTTAGTGCCACCACATCATCAGAGCAAATCGCTACACTGAATAAGTATTAGCTGCACAACACCACATTCTTTTTATTCTGAGGCGCGGACCTGGTTTAGAAGGTATATGTGCTGTTACTGAGCAGGACCAGGTGGTCGGTGTGAAAGGGGTCTGTGCCCTGTATGCAGCTGTCTCATGATGGAAAGAGATGAAAGCTACTGTCGACACCTTTGTCCCAACGCACATTAAAGGTCCCTTTGAAGGGCACGCACTCTGTGACTGGTTTCTAGGGAAAGGATTGGAGTGAACGCAGCTGGAGAGGGCACACATTGATTACACCTTCTATCTCTGTCTTGTTTTTCTCTCTCTCTCTCTTTCCCTGTCCCTCTGCCCATCAGCCTTTTAGCTCATGCCATTAAATCATTCAGAGCTTTAAGTCCCTGTCTCAACCGTTCTGAAATCCAATCTAAGGATTATCACCTGTAATACACGCTGGCATTGAGATTGAGGACCCTTGTGTAGAAAAAGACCAAACAATACATTCATACTGCATGTGTCGGTTAAACCTACTGAATCTTCTGTTGTCTTTCAGGCTCAACTTTTTCCATGATGTCCCTGATTTCCGGGTGCTTGCTTGCGGAGGTGACGGCACTGTGGGCTGGATCCTCGACTGTATAAGTACACAGATTCTAATAACAAAATCCAAATTTTTGGATCTTATGTTCATAGTTTGGGCCATGGTTTTTGTACTCATCAATTGAATGACCTTGTAAACAAACCATCCGATTGGCAAAACTGTTAAGACAGAAAAAACGATGGTTAAAGTTTTTACCCAAGCTGTCCATCATAAGCATCCATCACAGTTTATAGGCAGACTTTCTGGTTCAACTTTTACCGGCCGTATTTGCCGTAATCCTTAACACACAGTTTTACTGCGCAATGAGGGCTTATTAACGGCATTACAATGTACTCATGTTTGGTTTGACCTCAAAATAAAGTGGTAGACACATGAAACATGGCTAAAAAGTTGTCTTGGTCATAGTACACTATGTCGAAAAAGTGATAAAAAAAAGCAATAATATAGTGTTACGACCGGCTCACAGGCCACAACAAAACAGGGAGATGCACAGTCAACTTAACAATAATGAAGTTGTTTTGGACCCCAGGAAGACTAGCTGGTCGTCTAGGCGTCAGCTAATGGGGATCCTTATAATAAATACAAATACAAAAGTGACATTTTTCAAAGAAAAATGTAAACATGAAGGCGATGAGGCGTGGTTGTCAGTATCAGCGATGTATGAAAGTCTATGGATGCAGCGAAAAATGTGTGGTGCATGTTGTCAGTAGCTAACGAAGGAAATAACTAAACACAATGAGATCATGATGGTGCTCGGTCAAGGGAACGCTGCACACTGGTCTCGGGGCATGCAGGGTTAAATAGCCTGGGAGGACTGGCCAGATGCTTCCAGTCCTCTCGTTGTCGCCTCAGCCACAGACCTGCAAGTTCACAAGACAGACCCCCCAGTATACATGCACGACAATGGGCTCAAAAGATGTCTTGGCTGCATCCTGTCTGATCATCTGACAGATGTTATAGTGTACTATGTCAAAAAAGTGATAAAAAAGTCATAGTATGATATGTCGAAAAAAGTCATAGTATATCAAAAAAAGTCAAAGTATAATATGTCGAAAAAAGTCATAGTATAGTATATCAAAAAAAGTGATAAAAAGTCATAGTATAGCATGTCGAAAAAAAGCATATAGTTACTAGTTATGATGTTACGGAGCTACACAGTCGTTAATATGTAGGGGAATTAGTTCAAATGGTAGAGCGCTTGCTGCGCAAAGAAAATTTAAAAAATAAAGAGTCATTGAAAATGTACACTCACTCACCCAACAGAGGTTGCCTGCCCTCAGGGCAGAGTGGCCTACATCATTATGTGTCTGTAGGCAATTTTTTTTTTTAAATGAGGGAAGGCAACCTCTGTTACAGTGATTATCTAACGTCACAACAAGGGTACTGTTCATACAGCTAAAACAAAAACAATCACATTATTTATGATTGGCTAATGTGGGCTTACTTTGTGCTTACTTTAGCGAAGTTTACGGGATATAGGAAGCGCATGCGAGAGGTAGCAGGATCGATGCCTGCATTCTCCAGAGGAATTTAGATTCTTCTGTATTTTTTACTTGCTACTTACTGCCACCAATTACACAGAAACCTGCAACTGTCTTAACATACTATACTATGTCTTTTGACTTTACTATGTCTATGACTTTTTTTATCACTTTTTTCGATGTACTATTTAGCATTTCCTTCTCCAGTAGGCTTTGTTGTAGCAATGTTACCATGTTCTCTTATCGCTGCAATTATCTTATTATAATGCTGTCATAACCAATAGACACAATGGCGGAAGGGACAAAAATAAGCCCCCAGGTTGTTCTAGAAACAGTTGTTTCAAGACCTGTACCACTAACCAAATATAAGATTGATCTGTTTGTCTTTGCCTTTGCAGATAAGGCCAACTTTGCCAGGCACCCTCCAGTGGCCATCCTCCCTCTGGGCACGGGGAACGACCTGGCTCGCTGCATACGCTGGGGAGGAGGTGAGGCAATCACTTAATCATCTGTGTGTGTGTGTGTGTGTGTGTGTGTGTGTGCGTGCTTGTTTTGTGTAATTGTTCAGAGTGATTTCATCCTTGCGTAGACATTTCTGAAACTTAAACTTAAAAAACGTAAACGTAAAACCAACCCAGAGCAGCACAAGCCAGACAAATTTGAAGGCTTTACCACAGTGTTGCTTAGTGCCTCAGAATACACAATACTCTCACTTATTGTCACTGTCGGGTGAAAAACGTATGTGCCCTAAACCACTGTTTTTCAGGAAATTAAATAATTTAAAAACATTTTATTCAACTACTTTAGATGAACAAAATTGCCTCCTTACTGTTCACATTTTTGTAAAAACCCCAGACAGACTTAATGGGTGGCCAAGCATTGTGTTATAAAAAACATTTGGATTACAAAATATGGAGATACAAGGTTTCTGCCCGACAGCGAGGTTACGTGCCGTGGGATCTGATTTAAGTTTTAAACCATCTAGTAGAGAAAAAATAGATAGTAACTCATATAAATAAATGATGGCCCAGTTATTACAAACTAATGCTGTGCAGCCAAATATTCAAATTCACACAACTTGATTTCCTATCTTAGTGGAGATTCCAAAGTTTACAAAGATACCAAATGTTTCAGACTGAAGTTTGTGGAAATGTGTGTAAAATAATGCACAGCAAAGTAAATATGATACTTTCAGCGTAGAATAAGATGATTTTTTTGTGCCTTAAAGCTATATAAGGGGATGAAACATTCAGTTATAGATTTCTAGTTGTCCTCCCAATATTTAAGGGAAAAGAAAAATATATCAGATCATCTGTTAAGGTTCATTAAAGACAAAACGGGCATAACATTTGTAGTTGATTGACCTGATAGCAGTCTAAACAGTCTGTTCACACTCTATTAATGTTTAGAGAATGGCTGTGGTTTCAGGAAGGGTCTCAGTAGCACACTAGAATACAAAAGGCAGGCATATGTGTGCATGTTTTTTAGGATGTCTTATGTGTCAAATTAAAAACGGTTAATATGCAAAGCACCATTGATTTGTTGCAGTACTTTGGGCCAGTAATTAGAATGGTTGGTTATGATGGCTCGATTGTTGCAGCTTGGAGGACCAGCAGAGCACTTACCCAGGCTTATGACTGCCAGGTCTGGGGGGGGGGGGGGCGGCTTTGGGATTTGCTGAATAGATCATCTTTCCCAGAAATAAACATTGACGCAAGAGCTGGAGTCTTTGCAGCCATTGTTAACAGGATGGATAGATAGATAGATAGACAGACAGACAGACAGACAGACTGACAGACAGACACTAGGGCTGAACGATTTGGGGGGAAAAACTGAATTGCGATTTGTTTGCCAAATATTGCGATTACGATTCGATATGCGATTTAAAATAAAGTTTAGCTAAAGTTCAATATTCACTATGTAACAGATAAAACATGTCATGGAGCATTATAACATGGGACACCATCAAAACTGCTTTATATTCTTATGCAAGGATGACAACAAGCATGGGACATTGAACAGTCAAATACAGATCATTTATCGCAAAAGTTAAAGTTATAATAATACAAAAACTATTCCGATAAAAAATTTCAGTACTTTCCTGTAAACTGAAACTTCTGATATGCCTCAGTTCAATACATATACATATTATATATATTATATATACACCTTCTACCATCATGTTAAATAAAGTAATACAAAATAAATGAAAAATCCACTGAAAATAGGACATTTATGTAAACAATCCGAGATATGTAACATTATTCCAGCATTTATCTCATAAACAGTGAATATAATAATAAAAAGAGGATTACAATTTTTTAAATGTTACGCCAAACATTCAACTAAATATTGTACATTCGATTAATCACGGTCTTCACAATAAGCTAATTGCATTCTTTCAAATTTCTATTTGAAAATGATTCACAGTTGTGGCCGGTGAGCTCAGTTGGTAGAGTAGGCGCACATATGCAGAGGTTTATTCCTCGACGCAGAAGATCCAGGGTACGAATCCAACCTATGGTGGTTTTCCTGCATGTCTTCCCCCCTCTCTCTCTCCCCCCTTCAAATCTCAGCTTTCCTATCAAATAAAGGCAGACATGCCCCAAAAAATTAAAATAAATCTATAGATAGATAGGTTTCAATCACATTAACGTTGTGAAAAAAGGTTACAGTTACATTTAGGCACCAAAACTACCAAATTAAGTTTAGAGAAAGATCATGGTTAAATCATCTGTTACGTTACTTAACTTCAGGTGGCGCAGAACGTGATGTAGTTCCGTTTGTCCTGTAAAGTTTCCGTTTACTTCTTTTTTTGAACCCCAGTCTCCTGGGTGAAAGTCCTGTTTGTTTGACCCATGACCCTCCCCAACCGGCCTCCATACGTGGAACTTGGCGCTGTTAAACTTCCTCACCTTACTACTTTGCTCCCGTAACAATGACTACAGCCACTAGAGGTCGGCGCCACTAAAAACTTTTACATGAGTTATAGGGCAATATTAGGGCTGGGCGATATATCGATATTAAAAATATATCGATATATTTTTAAATGAGATATGGAATTAGACCATATCGCATATATCGATATAGTTCAAATGTGATCCTTGCTCCCATAGATATATACACAGATGTCGCCTTGAGGTTCTAAACATACGTCAAAACCGCCGCCATCTTGGAACAGGGGTGCGAAGCATTCAGATCAACGCTAAAGATGCCGGACTTTTGTACTGCTTAATTATGTTCGATAGAGGAAATGAAAAGAACAAACAGCAATGAATAACATTTAACAGGTGACAATGTGTTTTATGATTATGTATGCCGCCTTCGACCAGCAACCTGAGCTCCGGCGGCAGCGGGAGGCGGAGAGCTCCGTGGCCGGCCGCAGCGTCTCTTCCCCGGAAAAACACAGCTTTGCCTCGCTGCTGCGCCGGGTCCCCGCTGATCCAGATCGGACCAGCCAAAGACAGAGTGGTGATCGGTAGGATCTTACACGTAGTCCAGGGCGACCTGTATGTCGATATCGGCGGAAAGTTCCACTAAGTTTGCCGGCGGCAGGCGGACGGAGAGAAGCTACAGCGGGCAGCAGAGACCGTCTGCGGCTGCAGGATCTGGAGCTCAGTGCCCGTTAAAATGACATGTAACGCATAAATACATACAGAAATAAATAGTGGAGGAATGAGCCTGGACATTTCAGTCTGTTTTAAACTTCACCTTGAAGCAGAAACTCTTAGTTCAGAAGGGTGAAGTTTCCGTTTGAACTCAGATCTGTGAACCGATCATAATAAATATTCTTTGTATTAACACATTAATTAGTTTCTTTGTTTTGTAGTCGATAGTTCATCTTTTAGTTTACTTAAGTGGAAGCAGTATCAAGTGGAAGAATGGGACTATAAACCTAGGCTTACAGGCATGAGGCATTACATTTTGAACAAAGTAGATTATATTAATATCAAAAGCTTAATTGACCTTTGGAACGAATCACAAATATGGAGCTTTGATTTCAAAAAAGGTACTCCTGTTATACAGTATTTAGGTTTACATTTTATTGTTATTTGAACAGCTGAGCATTTAATCATGAACCAGGTGAAGAAACCGGTTTATTATTTATTTGATTTTGCAACTGTCTCTATGAAACTACTTGTGACATGTCATATTTGATTTTGGCTTTGACTGAACATTTGCTCTCACTTTGCGGAAAAAAATATCGGGATATATATCGTATATCGATATTCAGCCAAAATATATCGGGATATGACTTTTGGTCCATATCGCCCAGCCCTAGGCAATATATCGAGATTACATCAATATCGGTATATGAGGCTAGATATCATCTTAAAGGTGCAATATGTAATATTGTATGTAATACTGGCAGCTAGCGGTTAAAATAATTACTGCACTACCAATCCAAAATACTGGAGAGTCGTCTCCCCCGCCCCCTCCTGCCCAGACTCGAAGTTCACGGGGGTTGCCAGGCTGAGACCCCAGCAATCACAACAATGTTGCTAGACGCTCTCACATATCCAGACATTACTCCACAGCACAGCAGAGTAGCTAACGTTAGATGCTAGTCTCACATAGCCAGACATTACTCCACAGCACAGCGGAGTAGCTAACGGTAGATGCTAGTCTCACATAGCCAGACGTTACTCCACAGCACAGCGGAGTAGCTAACGTTAGATGCTAGTCTCACATAGCCAGACATTACTCCACAGCACAGCGGAGTAGCTAACGGTAGATGCTGGCTATATTGACAGTCATAAAAGCCCGTGCTCACGCGGAGCTCTGTAACCAACTGACAGACACACTTTTTTGGCTTAAAATTACAGTATGAACCGCTAAAAACACAACAACCTCACTGTCCTCTCCACACGCCAGTCAGGCACACTTCCTCGGCTTAGAATTACAATACGAAACGCTAAAAATACCACTACCTTGCCGACGGAACACACTTCATTGGCTTAGAATTACGGCAACAATCGCTAAACACACTGCAAACTCACAGTCCCCTCTTTCCGATTTACAGCCCCCCTCTCGTGGCTTAAAATAACTCACCGTTGTCGGCTCCAGCCGCTGAAGAGGCTACACGCTGTAAACAGCCATGGGCTGCATGCCTGGTCCTCCCGGTAACGTTAGCAGTTAACAGGGTTAGCATGGCGGCGTTAGCCCGGACCAGTCGGGATCACTTGCTACTACTGGCTGTCTCAATTGTTTTTGCGAGTAACCAACTCGGGTACTCTAGCTATATAATTCAATGTGAGTACACAAATGTTGATATGACAAAAAATGCCCGTCCCTAGTAGCTGTGATAAATTAGCCTGAAGCTAATGCTTACCTGTTCAGGAGAAAATAAGCCAACTCCGCGTCCTTTTGGGATCTAAGCTGTCTCCATCTTTCAAATACATCTTCAATATTTACCAGGGGGTTGTTACGTCTCTGGTCACGCAACTGTTAGAAACATGCTGTTTTCTATTTTTATGTCATGTAGAATCTATCTCCGTTGATCCTGTTTGTTTGTTTGCTGCTTTCATGGCTGTACTACCGTTACAGCTGTAGCGTGCTGGGTTTACGTTTTTACAGGTATATCTGGCAACCCGGCCTGGCTGTCAAACTGGGCCGTTGATAACAACACACAGATCAAAACATAAACATAAATTCCGTCACGGAATGTAAATTTCAAAAAGAAAAAATACTGACATTAGCATTGTTGTCAGAAAAGATAGTATTTCAGTTTAACATGTTTCCTTTATATCTGATGAGGCATTGGTGTCATTTTTGGATTTATTACAGTACGAATATTACATATTGGACCTTTAAATTTTGGATATCACAATATGACACAAGTGTTGTCTTTTCCTGGTTTCAAAGGCTACATTACAATGAAGAGATGTCATTTTCTGAACTTAAGAGACTGTACTAGCTGTTTTAATATTTGACTTCCCTTTGCCCACTAAGTTATTATATCCATGTCATTGATGGTTATTTAGCAAAAATCTCATTGTGTAAATATTTTGTGAAATTTATTTATTTACCTTTTATTTAACCAAAGACTCATTGAGATTAAAAATCTCTTTTTCAACAGTTTCATGGCCAAGACAGGCAGCAGTACAACCACACATACATACACTAAAAACATAAAACAACTGAAACAGCTAATCCCTCAAAATCAACCACAATCCTAAACACATTAGGCAAAACATCTACAGCCTGATGTGGCTGCTCCAGTAGTTAACCCTACAATATGGCCTGCAATATCGATATCGATGTATTTGGTCAATTTGGTTTTATTTTCTCCATATTGCCCAGCCCTTATGAGTTGTAATTGCTGCTTCAACAAACGACCTATGGTGGCGTTTGTTTTTCAGGGTCTAGTCATAATGGAGTTGTTGTTGAGATGTTTGAGTTCATGGCTGTGACAAATGTTACTCCTTAAAGTGCTCATATTATGCTCATTTTCAGGTTCACAGATGTATAAAGGGTTATATCATAACTTTCAAAAAACACTATATATTTGTTGTACTGCACATTGCTGCAGCTCCTCTTTTCACCCTGTGTGTTGAGCTCTCTGTTTTAGCTACAGACTTCTGTTCCGTCTTTGTTGCGAGTCGCACATGCTCAGTAGCTAGGTAAGGACTACTAGCCAGTCAGAAGCAGAGTATGAGGGTGTGCCCTGACAGTACCTAGGTAAGGACTACTAGCCAGTCAGAAGCAGAGTATGAGGGCTTGCCCTGACAGTACCTAGGTAAGGACTACTAGCCAGTCAGAAGCAGAGTATGAGGTTGTGCCCTGACAGTACCTAGGTAAGGACTACTAGCCAGTCAGAAGCAGAGTATGAGGGCATGCCCTAACAGTACCTAGGTAAGGATTACTAGCCAGTCAGAAGCAGAGTATGAGGGCGTGCCCTGACAGTACCTAGGTAAGGACTACTAGCCAGTCAGAAGCAGAGTATGAGGGCGTGCCCTGACAGTACCTAGGTAAGGACTACTAGCCAGTCAGAAGCAGAGTATGAGGGCGTGCCCTGACAGTACCTAGGTAAGGACTACTAGCCAGTCAGAAGCAGAGTATGAGGGTGTGCCATGCTAGCAGCTAGGCGAGCATTATAACGTGTGTTACAAAGTGACCACGTTTGTCTCTGAAGTAAAGGCTGGACTACAATAGAGCTGTTTGGAGCAGTTGGTGAACAGTGTTTTCTGTTGGAGATGGTAAGTCCCTTTGGGGGGGACTTTGGGCTTTTTCACTTTGTAAACCTATAACATGCACAAAAAAGATATATGACACAATAAAGGAAAGGGAAAAAGCCAAAAAGCATAATATGAGCACTTTAAGTCTCATGTTGTCATCTGTTGATTTAATCGGAAAGTATTCACGGGCTCCTCGGTGTCTGATAAATGTGTGTGATACATGTGCACACATCCTGTATAAATTGTGCTGAAGGATCTAGTGGGAAAGGAATTGTTTTTATATGAAAAAGAAATTGTTCCCTCTGAAATTGCTATTATACCGTGAGAGTACCAGTATGTCAGAATATGCAAACACGCCTACATTTTACACATGATGCTCCCAGTGTGATGGTACTCATACACCCTTGGAACGCTCTTCCGCCTCTGATCGCTATTAAAATGCCTGGCTCTTGAAGCAGGCTGCTGTCAGCTACAGAGCAAAACCAGAGGGCTCCCTGGGGTGCTGTTAGGCCCGGGCCGTGTTGTAGGTTCGGAGGTGGTGAGGGCGGCGTTCTCTATCAAATGGCAGCATAATCAGTGCCGTTGTGTTTCACGTTTCATCTCGTATAACCCATCATCCCGCCAGTTAAACGTAGGGCTTTAAATATGGATTGGGTGAAATAATAATTGTGTTAATGTATAGTCAGGACCAATGATTAAAGTCTCCTTCTCATGTGTTATTTCATATTGTTTGTCATATGTTCATGTATGTTTATTAAGGGGGGATTCTCTCTTTCGGCAGAATCTCAGCAGAAAAAAAAAGATCTGTGCATGTGCTCGTATTTTACTAATTGCACCTTTGTCTCTGGCGGTTCTCGGCAGGTTACGAGGGCGGCAGCTTGCTGAAATTTCTCCGGGACATCGAGCACAGCACAGAGGGGGTGCTGGACCGCTGGAACATAGACATCGTCCCTGACGACAAGGAGGAGAAGGGAGACCCCGTCCCTTACAGCATCATCAACAACTACTTCTCTATCGGAGTGGTAAGGAAACTCAACATATAACGTAACCTAATATAAAATGAACGCGGTAATAACAAGTTAACACAAATTCCTTTTAATGCCTCATTTTGTTTATGCAGATTAATGCATACGGGTTCTGGGATTTGGGCCTCGGGCCGCTCCGTAGTTTGGGAAATCAGGAAGCATGCAGCAGTAACGTTGTGGATGGCTAGCAGAAATGGGTCTGTTCAGTTTCAAAGCCCTTCCACACTCAAGTTATTTGCATGTTCTGTTGAGTTTCCAGCGGAGTACGTCGAGGCTCAGATACCACTTGTTGGCCAAGTATACGGCTGTTACAGAGAACCCTCCTCCTCCTCCTCCTCCTCCTCGCCAAAGGCAGGCCACGCTGGATAATATGTCATGTGGTCATATGTGCCCATCTGTTGTTGCTTGCTGGGCTTGAGTTTGCCACATTATGCTTTCATCGTATTTTTTGAGCCCACCGTACCTTTAGGGTTATTCTGGAGAATATTCTAGTCCGTATTTGTCATTGCTTTGGATTGTTGCAATAATAGGAAACATTTGCATAAAGAAAGCATATGTGTCTACTCCCACGTTGATAAGAAAAAAAGAAAAAAAAAGAAAAGAAAATAAACCTAAAAAAAAATCCTCTTTTTAAAGTACATTTGGAACAGATAAAAAATGTGCGATTAATTGTGATTAAATATTGTCATTGATTGACAGCCCTTGTTACTAGATATGCTTCTTGAAGCTACACTGTGTAAGAGTGTGTAAGCGGTGAAATTGTATATGACAACCAACTGAATATTACTTTCTAGCCCGAAATTAGCTCTCTCCATCGTTTACACGCAGCCGTTCTAGCCACTCCAACATTAACTCTGGTCTTGTTGCTTTGCCTGTCGCGTTGTCGTTTTTAATTCTCTTTTTAATTCTCTTCGCTTCCCTGGCGAGTAGTCTCCCCATGGCATTCGTCACGGTGCCACTGAGTGTAAGAGGGCGAAATGCGGAGGTATGTCCCTCTTTGCATTGCTGCCGTCATTCGAGCGAGTCGCCCGTATGTATTCTGAATTATTGTGAATGTCAGATTCTACGCTTATGAGAATACTTTGATTAGTTGGTGGAAGTAATTACACATGAATGAGCACATATTTGTGAAAGAACGAAGGGGGGTTTGCTAAGAATCAACTTAAAACTTTACACAATGTAGGTTTAAAGAACTTAAGAAAAAAAAAAAAAAAAGCACAATCATCCAATTATAAGGCATTACAAGGATATTAGTTTTTAAAGCACAAAAATGTCATGTAACTTACATTTTAAAAACCAAAAAATTAGAATTATCCGTTAATCTATCGCTTTATCAACTATGACAAAATGTCCTGGTCCAATTACATTTAAACACGTCTGAAATCCAATTTGGTATCACACTAAAACAAACGCATCAAAAACCTCCATGTGATTCGGTGCAGAAAAAAGGGACAATTAAGTTTGTAATGATGACGATGACAAGTTCATCCGAATGTAAAGTGGAACCATAAGCAAATATACAATATATAGAAAACTCCTGCCCCCAAATTGTCTGACTGAGACAAATTTGCAACAATAACAACACGGTGAGGAAGATTACCTGGTCTTTATGGACACAAGCAATTAGTAGATTCATCAGTGACTTTCTGCTCCCTCTTGGGCAGGTTTTTTTTTTTTCTTTTAATTGGAGGCAAGAAACATGATGCCAGGTCCCAGTTGCTTGGCAACCTTTTTAACTTGTCCTGATGGAGGTACAAGTATAAAAGCTCAGGGACGTTAATACAGAGGTGACAAACAAGGCGTGAAGTAATCACAGTGCAGCTCTGCTGATTTAGCTTAAGTGTTGATAAATAATGGACGTGTCTGCACTCCGCACTGAAAGTCAGTGAAAGGTATGGCTTTGGTATTTCTTTATGGAAAAATGGCAGCCATGACTTTACCGCTCCCGCATTGTTTTGGGCTCACAAGAATGAATGTGAGGCTACATACATATATATATATATATATATATATATATATATATATATATATATACAGGAGCACCTGCTCGTATCATATACAGTATCTCGCTGTGCTCTGCAACGAACACAAGTCTATCTATCGGCGCCTTCTCCATTTTTTCTTGTTGTTATGGAAAACGACAGGTCTCGCTGCTCTGAGCGTCTTTTTGAAAAAACGCTTAGGACTTTTTTTGAAAACCCGGTTTACTCATAATGTAAAACAGACGCTGGCAGCCTTAAAAAAGACGCCAAGTGTGAACATTGCCTTACTCGTCTACCAGCACAGCAAATAAACGCCATCATATCAAACTTTTAATTAGGAGCACAGTGTATATTCAAAGCATTCTCATGAATGGGTTTGAATGGTATCGTACGAAAACGTATGCACAATTCGTATGATATCATACGAAATTACAGCGACCGCTGTCTGGTCACGTGACGACCGCTTACGTGCTCTTTACAGTTAAACTTACCCGAGAAAAGGTGACTGTGAGCCGGATACAGAGCACCGCGAAGGGATGGTCCTTCCAGCAGCCTTTGGAGTTAAGTTTAGCCGACAAAAGGCGAAGGTCATGCTGCAACGAAGTTTAGACAGCGAAATGAAAAAAAGTGTTTTGGGTAAAAGCAACACTATGTAACTTTTACAGGTTGTCTCATTGGAACTACAACTCGCGAGTTGTAGTTCCAATGAGACAACCCGAGACAACCTGTAGGCGGACCGCCCCCTTACAGGTTGTCTCATTGGAACTCCAGCTGCAGCTAAAAGTTAAATCATGTTGCTTTAAAACACCGCTCGTAGTACTCCCAGGACACAAACACCTGAGTCCTGGGTGAAAGTCTTGCGCTTTCCCGTTAACTTCTTCCGGGACACAAACTCCGCTCCCTCGCCGTGTTTTTAGGACCCAACCATCCACCCGACCTCGTCCCTATGCGGATCTTCGTGGTCTTACACAGCAGCACTCAACGTGGGGCATACAGTAATAAATACGTGGAATACATACAAATGACTTTTCATAGCTGTATGTACGAATGGTTCATTAGGACAGCCTGGTGTATTTCAGGCTGTTAAACTCAGTGTTTTGCCAAACTTCGAGATGAATCATCACCATATCAGAAAGTAGGTGCCATCTGATGTTTTTTTTTAAACATTTAAGCACCATTAAGCTGATGACTAAAAATATCAGTCAAACTCATTAGATATACAGTACATATGGCCATAAATAAACAGAAGTGGCACATGAGTAAAGAGGACATATGTGCGCAGCTAGACGTTAAAGGGGTTTTGGCAAGAAGAGGATGAACCACAGGGATGTTATGTAACTGCCCCCCAACTGATATCTGCATACAGTATGTCAGGTTAAGGTTATAATGGTTCACTAAAACTAAACTTAAAACTAAAAAAACGTTTTAATGAACTGAAAATTCAAATGAAAATTAGACTTTGAACAAAATATAGAATAGCACCAGCTTTATCCTTTTAATGTGTGAAGCCACGTCTGTTTTCCTCGGGTTGTGACAGCGCCACGATGTTTCACGGCCGTTAAACAAAGCGACAAACCGGCGAGCCTTTTCGAGAGCCACGGTGACAGATGGCTGAGTACCTGGCAGCGCACAACACCAGAGCAAACCGATCTCTGACTCACGCCAATGAGGTAGCCATTAGTAACCCTCAAATCTGGTTTACTAACCATACAGGGTTTGCATTTCCTGCCACTCCATCACAGACCTTGCTGCTCAGGATTCGGTTGCTGTGGAGACGGAAGGCTGGCAAGGCTGAATCTGAAAAGCTTGCACAGTCATCTGTCCTTTATCTCACCGACTTAATTGTGGATGACACAGTGTGGAGCATGTGGCTGGCTCAGCCAAGGCACTCAGAACTGTAAATCAGAAGGGAATTCTGTTTCAATCCATTCCCATATTTTAGATTAGATAAGAATTTTTGGATCCCCAGGGCCAAAAAATAAGTTTACAAATATTCTGATGAGTATTTAATAGGTTCTGTCATTAGCAGGAGCAATTGGCTGTAAAAGCAGTGGGCTCACTGTAAGGGGCTGGCAGTAGGCTGCATTCACACACACTGCGGCAGTCGTCAGATGGTCCAAAAACGAGGTCTTTTCATTCATTTTCAATGCGGGTAGTGCGATAAGGCAGTGGTGGCGTGGTCCGTAGGGGGGGGGGGAGCCAGAAGAAAACGCAGCAGCCTGCAGCAAAAAGTTGAGACGGATTCAACTTTTGGAGAGATGCATCCCGGCATCACGCTGCAGTGGCCAGTCATGTAACCGGCGATCAGACTTGGCAGTCTGTTTTGAGGCGGTTGTGTGAGAGTCCCGTACAGGATCACTGCCTCTATCGCTGCCACAAGAAAGGTTTTAAAGGTCCCATGGTCCCAGAATTTCACTTTATGAGGCTATTTAACGTTAATATGTGTTCCCCCAGTCTGCCTATGCTCCCCCAGTGGGTAGAAATGGTGATAGGTGTAAACCGAGCCCTGGGTATCCCGCTCTGCCTTTGAGAAAATGAAAGCTCAGATGGGTCGATCTGGAATCTTCTCCTTATGGAAGATTGCAGATTGGCCCATCTGAGCTTTCATTTTACCTCCCCTTTCTCTGCTTTGCCCACCCAGAGAATTTGGCCCACCCATGAGAGAGAGACATCATGGCTTTCAAAAGAGCAAAGTGGCAGTTGGTCAAGGCCACACCCCCACCCTCCACCTCCCCCCCCTCCACCTCCCCCCCCTCTCTCCTCCTCAATAGCTACAGACAGAAATGGCACATCCTAAGGAAAGCTCATTGTGGGACTGGCTCTAGTGGCTGTAATTCTGCACCAAGGCTGAATTTCGGGAAAGAGACTTCAGATACAGTATTAGGGACCACTAAGGCCTATATAAAAGAGACTTCAGATACAGTATTAGGGGTCCACTAAGGTCTATATAAAAGAGACTTCAGATACAGTATTAGGGGACCACTAAGGTCTATATAAAAGAGACTTCAGATACAGTATTAGGGGACCACTAAGGTCTATATAAAAGAGACTTCAGATACAGGATTAGGGGACCACTAAGGTCTATATAAAAGAGACTTCAGATACAGTATTAGGGACCACTAAGGCCTATATAAAAGAGACTTCAGATACAGTATTAGGGGTCCACTAAGGTCTATATAAAAGAGACTTCAGATACAGTATTAGGGGACCACTAAGGTCTATATAAAAGAGACTTCAGATACAGTATTAGGGGACCACTAAGGCCTATATAAAAGATACTTCAGATACAGTATTAGGGGACCACTAAGGTCTATATAAAAGAGACTTCAGATACAGTATTAGGGGACCACTAAGGTCTATATAAAAGAGACTTCAGATACAGGATTAGGGGACCACTAAGGTCTATATAAAAGAGACTTCAGATACAGTATTAGGGGACCACTAAGGTCTATATAAAAGAGACTTCAGATACAGGATTAGGGGACCACTAAGGTCTATATAAAAGAGACTTCAGATACAGTATTAGGGACCACTAAGGCCTATATAAAAGAGACTTCAGATACAGTATTAGGGGTCCACTAAGGTCTATATAAAAGAGACTTCAGATACAGTATTAGGGGACCACTAAGGTCTATATAAAAGAGACTTCAGATACAGTATTAGGGGACCACTAAGGCCTATATAAAAGATACTTCAGATACAGTATTAGGGGACCACTAAGGTCTATATAAAAGAGACTTCAGATACAGTATTAGGGGACCACTAAGGTCTATATAAAAGAGACTTCAGATACAGGATTAGGGGACCACTAAGGTCTATATAAAAGAGACTTCAGATACAGTATTAGGGGACCACTAAGGTCTATATAAAAGAGACTTCAGATACAGTATTAGGGGACCACTAAGGCCTATATAAAAGATACTTCAGATCCAGTATTAGGGGACCACTGAGGTCTATATAAAAGAGACTTCAGATACAGTATTAGGGGACCACTAAGGTCTATATAAAAGAGACTTCAGATACAGTATTAGGGGACCACTAAGGTCTATATAAAAGAGACTTCAGATACAGTATTAGGGGACCACTAAGGCCTATATAAAAGCATCCAAAGAGCACCATGTCATAGGACCTTTAAACACTGTGAGGGTAAAAAAAGTTTCGGTATCAGCTGTTTCCTGCAACATGCCCCAGCTTGTAAAATGAAGCTGCTTTCAAGTGCGGAAATGTCGAGATCTATAAACGGTCTGACGGAAAACATTAATTGTGAAATATAAAGTCTCCTTGTTCAGTTAAGTAACCCAACGGGACATTTCAGAAATTGGGCCATTTAAGTGACACTCCCACCGCCGCACAACCCGCGGCGAATCGCCAGATCTCTTACTTTCTTCTGAAAGTACTCTTGGGATAGCCAAACGAATATATGTGAAGCCTCTGCCTCCTTTTTTTAGCTTCATGTGGCTCCATATAATTCTATACTATGCATTTTATAGCTTCACCAGTGACAGGATAGGTACAGATACAGTTACAGATATTTTCCTTGTTTTAAAATGGTGTGTCGGTATTGATTTAGTTGCAGATACTAAAATAATACTTTTAAAGCTTTTGTTTTTAAACACCCTTTCTGCTGAATTAATAAAAACATTTCATTTACAAATAACGGCGGTGGGTTTAAGCATCTGTGTACAGGTCGGTGTCAGTCCTTAAAGTGCTTCCACTTGACCTGCAGCCTGGAAAGAATTTGAGAGAAGGAAATCACACCATGTCAGCAGCCATTAAAGATGCCACCTCATGTTGCAGTGAGGAAGCTGATCCCTCTGCAGCGCGTGTCGGTGTGCAGGAGTTTCTGTGGATGGGTGCGCAGGTGTAAATGTGTACCGTATGCGTGTGCACTTGAATGTGCGCACCTCGTCTTAATGGCAAAATCCTAATGTGCACCGCAATCCCTGGCTGTGCCATTGGCCAGGAGGGTGAAGACGACCCTGGGCCTCTTCTGATGGACATATAAGTCGCGAGCTGCTTCTTTCGCCTGATTGGCAGAAGCTGCACCACGGCAACTAACATGAAGAGGTTAATGCAGTTCACCGCAGCCCTCTGGAATTCTAGTGCAGATAGGATTTCAGTTGGATTGTTCTTGAAAAAACAACCTCACCACAAGGTTGGTTTAGTGCGTGTTCCGGAGCTTTCACTTATTGTCACACAATTCAGATGAAAAGTCTTAGTTTAAAGGTCCAATGAGTGGGAATTTCTCCCATCTAGCGTTGAGATCATATATCGCAATCAACTCTCTCGCGCCACACACTACACACTTCACAGTACGTATTACAGCTACGGTAGCCTTTACACTTCAAAAAGTTGGTCTCTTGCTCTTTTCGATATCCTTTTTCTTTTTCTGGGCGAAGAAGAAGAAGACTCCTGGTCCTGAAATTTGGATTTTGAATACGTGCGGTCCTCCATGTTTCTTTCTTCAAACTTGCCGGGGCAGTGAAGCTGCGATACCCATTAGCAGCATTAGCAGCACCTGTGAGTTTATCATGTGACAGCGAAAACGCGAAAGGCAGAGCAGTATGTCCTGTATGTCCCTTACAGGCTAAGGTATTTCAAGATGGGGCATGAATATGGAGCATCTACCCCAGTTCATGCGAACACAAATGTCAAATTTCAAGCCAATAGGAATACTTGGAATTGATGGTGGTGGTAAATATTCATGAAAAAGGACAAGTTTGTAAACGGGCAACACAGATTTTGAGAATGAACAACTAAACACGTTACACACTGTCCTGTTATTCAGACATCGGTGGCCTAAATAATGACTGGGAATCCCTGGGATTCCACTGTTCTCTGTTTTATCAACTCCCGTCAGTGAAGAAGCATTGAATGACGCTAACATGCTATATGTAAAGTGTTTTGCTGGATATTCATTTATTCAGCTTGCAGCTGGAATAAATGTAAATTAAAACTATAGGGAGAGGCTATTTGTCAGATTATTGCTGTTGAATATTGTTTTAACCTCTCTGCCCACGAGGGGGGGAAAAAAAATTGTTTTTATAGACTGATCTATATAAGAAGAATCTCCTCTTGTGCCGTGTTCAAAGCACACGGCAATGTTACAAGGTCTTCTTCAGACATGAGGCCAACATGTTAAATTGCCATCAGATTAACCTAAAGGGATTGCACGTCTTTTATTGAGCGCTCGGACAAACGGGAGGAACTGCTGAGTGGTGCTAAACTCAGATCTGTGCAATGGTTGGCAAGTGTTAATCCTGACCCACCAGGTCACTTTATCAGATCAGAACTGTTCATAGTTTTGTTAAAGTAAGTGTAGTGAGACAAAGGCCCAAATTAAATGCAACGCTGTCCTGAACCGAGTCTTGTTCAGGAGAACAGGCAAAGCAACAAGGCACAGAAAGTATGGAGTGTGTGTGTGTGTGTGTGTGTGTGTGTGTGTGTGTGTGTGTGTGTGTGTGTGTGTGTGTGTGTGTGTGTGTGTGTGTGCGTGCGTGCGTGCGTGCGTGCGTGCGTGCGTGCGTGCGCGCGTGCACGCGTGTGTGTGCGGTGTGTGCGTGTGTGTGATGAAGTAGCGCTGGCACAGACTGAAGGTCAGGGGAAGTATCAGTGACAGGAAATAAGCGCCTGCCAGGTTCAGGCCAGGTTACCACGGTAATGAATGACCGTGCTGAGTGACACCTGGCTGGTCTTAAAGACAAGAGGAGCGGCGCTCATAACACACATGTTTTTCCTGCGTTTATGTCCCCTAAAATGTCTGACCCTGGCTATAGCGACTTGTATCTGTGCATAGTTTGTCACAAGAGAGGTGTAATTACATCCCTCTCCTGAAGGGGGAGATGTCTGTGCACTTCCCTGAAATCTGAGATTCAATCGTACCCATAGACTAATAATATATAGTCTATGATCGTACCCAGGAAGCGATATTTTTTTTCCCCACTATGGGCCACGCCAAGACCTGCCCTTCAATAGCTACTATTGGCCAATTTTATAGCATTTGAAAAAGAAAATGTATTTAATGGTTTCTAAACACTATCCTGACTAAACTTTGACATAAACCAGTTTGTGATTCACTCAACATCCTTTGACCTTAACTATTAGTCAAAATAATTAATCATTTCTGCTTTTTTAACTCACAAATACGTAACATGTCATATAAATTAAGTTTATTGACTAAAAAATAGCGTCAAAAGCTCAGAAAAAACCTGGAAAAAAAGGACAAGGACAACAAGTTGACGGTCAACGGGAAGACAACACAAGGGTTAATGTGGGAAAACCATGTTAATATTATTATGTAGTATTTTTTACATGCTTTAAAACGGGTGAAGGGGGGTGGGGGGGACTTAAGTGTGTCTCTATAACATGAAATATTCACGACTAAATTAGCAACAATACCCATCTTTATTCTTTCATGCATTACATAATGTTGTTTTCTTTCACAGACTGAAAAAAAACAACAGCTTCTGTTTTGACATAGACAAACAACAGCAACATGGATGGGAAGAGTGGAAAAGTAAAAGTGCTGTTAATTAAATAAAAAATAAAAAAATACCTTAATTTAAATTAAATTAAAATACATTTTTAAATACCTTACCTACCTACAATACTCAAACTTTATTTATAACAAATGGAAGCCAATTTATGACAGGGAAAAACTAAAATACACTGAAAATAAGCATGCATGACCAATATAAATAAGTCAAAATTATGACACCCCCCAGTCAAAGGTTTGGTTTAGTATATATATATATATATATATATATATATATATATATATATATATATATAAGTATTTTTATAATGCCAAACTTTTCATTTCTTTTTCTTTTTTTTCTTGGCAGAAAAGGTCTTCCATAATAATTGTAGGTTCTTTGTAATAGGAAATATTAGTATAAAACCCTCTTCAAATCATAGACAGTGCCTGTTTAGCTTGCTCTCTATCGTGCACGCTAACCTGAGCTCCTGGTATAACAGAATAATAATAAAATTAGAGATTTGGGGCTGGCTATGACATTTCTCTTTGACATTAAGCTAACCAAGCCCCTTGGGGGAACTGACAATCTATTTCTCTGCTGTGGGTCCCACTGAGGTGACATTTTCCAGCCAGCGTTTTTGTTGTTTTTTCGTTGTTTGTCTCTCTCTTCCCCCTTCCTACTTTTCACATCACCCATCTAATAGCACCTCCTCTCGCCCCCACGCACCACGTGCAGAACTTCAAACGGCAAGATCAAAACAACCTTCATCGCACAGGCAACTATAGGCGAAGGCAAATGTCACATATTGTTACAGCCAGATTTTTTCATGGGGGACAGAATGCATAAAAGCGGTACTGGTCAGTGATTGCCTGCAGCAGGGGACAGAGAGCAGATTTAGTGACATCAAACAGCCCGTCAGGTTTTGGGAAGCCACTTTGTGTCATTGTCTGGCCCTGATCCACACGCTGTGCTGGATTCGCTGCCCACATTGTTTCAAAATCAGTGAAAACATAACTCCCTGTTTTGTTCACACTTGACAAGCCTCCTCAGGCAAACTATAAAAAAAATAATAAAAAACTTTTTTTTGCGTTGCATGCTTGTTGTTGTGATGAGTAACCTTGCCATGAGAATCAGCTTTTTAGTTCAAGCTCTGCGGGGCGACTTTAGTCCTCACTCCCCTGGTTCCAGTGTCAAATTCTCCGCCAGTTAAAGCAGCAGATGCAGCTCTATTTTAAGATCTCATATTTGCTGATGCTGTGAGATCTCAGAGTCTGGTTTAGGAAGTGCATTGCAGCAGGCCCGGTCAGGTCGTTCTCATGAACCATTCGAACATATAGCTACAAAAAAGTATTGCACTGTAATTTGTATGTATTCTACGTATTTGTTACTGTATGCACCTACAGTGCACAGTGCAGACTGCCGCTGTATAAGAGCGTTTGGGTCATAAAACAGAGGGTTTTCAAGCGGTAGGGGGGGGGGGCACGTATGTAGATGGTACTGAGGGAGGACACGTTTAATTGCACACGTCCACCTGTCTTGTCACAACCTTCCGTTCTCCTTGTTGCAGAGTGTTGAAACACCTGCACGGGCAGGCAGGGTGCCAGGCTCCCCTTCAGAGTTGCATGATGCTTGACTTTGGTGTGAATACACACTTCTTTTACTAACCCCCCACACACACACACACACACACACACACACACACACAAAGAGGGTATAACAGATCAGTTAACTGACTATGATGCCATAGTTTTATTATGAAATGAAATAAAGCATAGGCCACATACACTTCCAGGAAAGTGGAGACGCATGACACCAAACACTTGTTGCCTCTTAAACAGCAGCTTGCTCATTTTCCTGCTACATCCTGTTAGCAGCTTAGCGCCTAGTGACGAGCCAGGTTGGTAATATTAGCATACAGTGTGGAGTTTAAAGATGTCACATTGTGTCATTTTTATGTACTGATATTTATTTTTAGGCTGTGTACCACGTTCAACATTTCTTCTTTTTTTTCATTATGAAATGTACAAAATATGGGTAGTAGTTTGAGCATGAGCAGAGTACTCTTATCTCCAGCTGTAAAACTTACGCTGACGGTAATAATAGTGTATGAAAATGTACTGTATTAGAGTTTTTCTTAAAATGAGCTGTGAGTTAGCTCACCTAGTTAGAGCAGGTAGAGCAGGCGCCCATACAGTTTATAGAGGTTTACTCCTCGACGCAGCAGCCTCAGGTTCAACTCCGACCTGGGGCCCTTTGCTGCATGTCATTCCCCCCTCTCTCTCCCCTTTCATGTCTAAGCTGGCCTATTGAAATAAAGGCCTAAAATGCCCAAAAAATAATGTTAACCCTCCTGTTGTCCTCTATATCAGAAATTTGGGTTTTTTTCAACCAAATTGTCAAAGACAATAACGTGGATGGTTCCATACAACTATTACTCTTCACAAGTAAAATAAATGATCAGTTAACTACTTTCATTGGATTTGGGTATTTTATTCAATTCTATTCTCTATTCTATTCTATTTAAAAAAAAAAAAAAAAAAGAGTGAAAAAATGTCTTCAAAAACGCGGGAAAGAAATTGGCAAAACCATCGGAAAAAGTGACCAAAAACTTGGAAAAAAGTGACAACATCGGGAAAAGTGACAGTGTGTCGAAAAAAGAATGACAAAATGTTGAAAAGTTAGAATTTAAAATTTTGACCCAGAAAAAAAAAAGTTGCATGGGTGACGGGAAGTCAACAAACAAAAAAAAAAAAAGAGTTAATCAGGAGGGGATTGGTGGATACTCGCTGGGACAATTTCCGGCTCTATTCACACATGGGCTCAGTCGGACATTACATGGACTTTATACTTGGGAGCTGGCAGGCTGAATGCTGTTTATTGTCCGGTCTAACTGATTCAGACATTTGCGTTGTCACATACAGCTCCTTGCGGGATAAGTTCAGGGTTGCAATGCATGTGTGATAGTGTCATCTATCAAATCACGTTAACTTGATTGAAGCCCAATTAGTTAAATTGTAAAAACCACTTACTTAAATTTGAAGGCTAATTCATCCCCCCTGATTTACGAGTTATTGCTGCATATGAGAACTGCATATTTGATTCCTCTATCAATATGAGGTATTTGTATAGCAAGACTCACTATATATTTTCTCTCTCCACGCGGAATAGCTTTTTGTCATAACTGTAGCCATTTACGAGTTATATATAGATTTTCTTCATACAGTTTAGCAGTTAATTTGTTTTTCTGGGTATTCCATAATCATGTCTTCATGTCCTTATCGTCTTTACGCATTAACTGGTGGAAGTAAGTCGGGTTGTGTCATGCGTCTTGTCTCTGTTAAGCACTTTAAGCAGAGCCAGATGATGTAATTATACAATAACAGTCCTTAACTCGGCCTTCATACGTTAACATCATTACTGACTCCACCGTCAGAGTGACACTTTCCATGTACCATCTCCATCACATGTACATTTACGTTAGCTATATCACTTCCTCGGATGTATAGTCGATATAATCTCTGAGCCCATGCATCTTGGACTTATTTTATATGTACAGTGGCTGTTTATCTGCGAAAGGCAGATCACATCCTCAGGCCTGAGTGGAGAAGAAGCAGCTCTGGACAAACTCAACTTGCAGCCAAATGAAGGCTGCTCGGTTTAATTGATCACATCCACTGAAAGCTCAAGTGTCCAGAGCACCGCTGCGTGTGTGTGTCTGTGTGTGTGTGTGTGTGTGTGTGTGTGTGTGTGTGTGTGTGTGTGCTGTATGCCTACATGCTGTGAAGCGGTTTGCAGGATGTTCATGATATTCGGTTGAGCAGGGTTTCCGCGGGGTCTTAAAAAGTTTAAAAAAAAGTCTCAATTTTCAAAAACGAAATGTTAGGCGTTAAAAAGTATTAAATTCGCTGAAGTATTGTGTTCTAGGTCTTAAATCATTTTAAACAGATCTTCATTTTCCTACTTCAATGCAACGCTACCTCTAATGCTCATTAAACTGTTCCCTTTTTTTTTTTTTTTATTCTGTGGTGTTGTAGTTCATTCAGTCGCTAGTCCAAATATAATTTACTGTATTACGACTACAAATGAGACCAACATTCAACTTATATTGTAGCCAATCCAGACACCAATCCTCTAATGCCATTGAGGAAATGGGGGAGTTGTTTCAGACAATGTTTCCGGACTCTGACATCTGACTTTGTTTTTGATGTTGTATAAAGGTCTTAAATTTCATTCATAATGGCCCTAAAAAGGTCTTAAAAAGTCTTACATTTAATAGCGTACATTTCAGACTGGAGCTATGTTGGAGGTGTTGTAAAATTAACATAACACGTTAAGTAACGAGGTGCATGTCTGATGGGAGCTTTAAATCTAAATGCTTGTGATTTATCTGACTTGTGACTGTTTAGTATTATGAAGCAAGTTAATGGTTTTAAAAGGTGAAACCTCTGTAATGTAGCATTATTCGAGGCTCTTGTGACCATCAAGCATTTCTGTGATGAATGAAAAATCAAATTGCCCGCATGGCTTAAGATGTAGACCATTGATTACGCTGTTGTGACAGCGTGACCCCCCCCTGAGGCGTTTGTGTCTGTCTGTAAGTGAGGTCATACTGAGGCTGCTCTTGTGACGGATCAGGGCTACAGTCACCTCTGCCCCAGAGGTCAGGGGTTAAACCATGGGGAGGGGAGGGCAGGGTCCGGCCTGAGCTGGATCAACTTGTGACCTTTCGTTCAACGCTGCTTTGTGTCATAAGCCACAGCTCCACTCTTCTTAGTATTTTACGTTGTCAACATTCTTGTTGTCTTCCCATCGACGGTGCAACTTTTTGTTTTTCTGGGTCAAAAACGATTTGGTCGTCTTATTCGACACCTTTGTCACTTTTCCTGACGTTTTTTTTTTTTTTTTCATTTTTTTCCTATGTTTTTGTCGATTTTTGTTATATGACGTTTTTGTTGCTTTTTTTCCAACATTTTTGTCACTTTTTTATTTTGAAAGGACAGCTAGGTAAGAAAGCGGAGAGAGAGAGGGGGAAGACATGCAGGAAATCGTCACAGTTCGGATTCGAACACTGGACCTCTGCGTTGAGGCATAAACCTCCAAGTATATGTGCACCTGCCCTACCCACTAAAATTGAATAAAACACCCAAATTCAATGAAAGTAGTGAACTGATCATTTAATCTACTTGTGAAGAGCGTTGTATGGAACCATCCACGTTATTTTTTTGGGACACAACCCAAATTTCTGATGTGGAAACTTTCTGAAAATCGGTCAAATTTGACCCGAGGACAACAGGAGGGTTAAGACTGAAGTATTGCAGTGCATGACGACGCGTTTGTTTTAGTGGGAATGTTGCAAAGATCAAATAAACTACAACAAGCTCGTTGTGGTAGTTTGGGCCAGAAATACTGTTCAGTTAGCTCAAAATGATGTACTTGTTCACCACTGTCAGTTTGGGATTGTGGACACGTGTGCTTAGGTGGGAAAGTCTAATGTCACATCGGCTGATTATTTTCCTGAATTTCCCAAAAATCCTCTGTTTTTCTTCTTTTCTCCATCTAACAGTCCGAAGATTTTTAAGTTTACTATATGACAAAGGAAAGCAGCAAATCATCGCATTGAAGAAGCTGGAACCAGAGAATGTTTGGCATTTTTGCGATTGCACTTATTCAAATTGATTGTCAGTCAACTGATTGATTCATCTAACCCTTTTAGCTTCAGGACCTACTGTATGTTAAATCAGCCTGGAGATTGAACAGAGAAGTAACTCTTTGATGCAAAAGACAGCCACGATGGAATATGAGAACACTAACGTTTGATGTTTTCCTTTATTTACACCTCCAAATATTTGCTTTTCATAGCAGCACGGTGGCTCCCGAGCCTTTCTGTGTGGAGTTTGCATGTTCTCCCCGTGCTTGCGTGGGTTTCCTCCAGGTGCTCCGGTTTCTTCCCACCATAAAGACATGCATGCAACTAGGACTAATGTTGAAAATTAGCCGACTGGCTAACACTGGCGCATTTACAGAAATGTTTATTAATGTGCATTGTCCTAATCCAATCAATAAATCTAAAATAAATCTAAAGACTGGGCCATCTGAGGCTTTCCCTTGCTTCATTGGGCTTCCATGTAGAGTTGCAGAGCACTGAAATCCAATCCACAAGCTCCACAGTAATGGTGGTGACTCCATTGTTTAAACCGGTTAGACAAAACTACATCAGTAAAGGGGTGGACATAGGTCAAAACTGGACCGTAGCACTAACCAGCACTCTCTCAGACATGGGCAGAAGACAAAATTAAAATCACGTGCTTGCAGACGCTTGCAGCTACACAGATGCAGAGAGAATAATTTGGCTTTGAGACAAACACCATAATTGGCCTTCAATTCACTGAACGCATTTGGATGAATGTCTGGTTTTTTAATGCAAGAATGCTTGTTCTAAAAGTGAGAGATGGCTGAACATAACTGAAGTGTAACATATTTTTACGTTTACCTTAGTATTTGACCTACAGCAGGCTGTGATGTGTAGGTTTTACTGAAGTCCTGCAGCTAATGGTGTCTCTTCTTTTCTTTGCTGCAGGATGCCTCCATCGCCCATCGCTTTCATCTGATGCGAGAAAAGCACCCTGAAAAGTTCAACAGCAGGTGAGAGAAAAGGACGTTTTAAAAAGCACTGAGCCGTTGATGAGGCGGATACTGTTATTTCAGAAAGACTGATAGCCTTCCCTGCTCCGACGTCCTGACACCATTAGCTAGCGAGCAACCTCACAACCAACTGGTGACCTCGCACTTTCATCTGGAAATCCAATATCACACCGGGCCGCAATCGTCAGCAATCAATAAGAACAAAACTCGCCTGCATAGTGGAATCAATATATTGGCTGTGCCTCGATTGTGTTAAAGCTGAACTGAGCTATCATGTGAGAGGATGTGAAGGCCAACTGGGCCGCAGCCATGGTCTCCATGGTTTCCATAGTTCAGACACAAATGTTTGGAATGACAATTATTAGTTGTGTTAAAAAAGCAAACTGTCAGTTCAGGTAAAGGAACTGTAAAAAGTCAAATGGGGAGTTCATTGTCTCAAAACAGTGCTGTTACATTGCGAGAGAGTTCAAATGAAGACTGAGGACAGTGGTGATGTAAATGGAGGTTTACGTCAGTCTCAAAGCAGAGAAGTGATCTTCAAATGGCAGACAAGGGCATAGCCGTCTAATGAATTGTTACATGTATATATAGAAATAGAAATACCTTGCACTACAAGTTAAGAACGTTAAATTCAACCTGGTCACATCAGCAAGAGACCTTTTGGGACATGGAATCTGTAACATTACTGGCTTCATCTGTCTATTAAAAAGCCCCTCTGTTATAAGTTTGAAGTCTCAAATGTAATCTGAGATCATTTTGATTTTAACATAATTTTTTTTATCAAACTTGACAAAGCCCCTCCAGAGCCATTATACAATACATTATACAACTCTATTGTTGAGTACTACTCCTCGTGGGGAATAAACTGATCTTCATGTGTAAAATCAGCGGAGTTTCCCTTTAAATGTTGTATAATTATTTTTTTTTAAACAGGCTCGCCCCCCCGGATATATATCTCATAAATCAGGAAGTGTGTGTGTGTGTGGGGGGGGGGTCTGTCTTTGGAATATCAGGTTTCCTTGGTACTTTGGTTTACTGGCGTTGACTGCGGTTCACTTTTTGCTGCTTCCAACGTTACATGATTGCTGCATATACCAACAAGACTTTTCTTCCCTTTTGCTGGAGCACGAGCAGATAGCTGACAGGAACATCAAAACTGTTGGGTTGAAAAAGGTTGAGAAAAAAAAGGCACTACCATAAGCTCTTCTGTGTCTACCCTTTCCCAATAAAAGCCATTTTGCAGACACTAAATATCACAAATTAAGTTGGTGTGAGCTGTAAATTCACCACTTCTAAACAGAGGCAGAACATAACGTAGTCGTAACGTGCAGAAAGGTTGGGCAGTGCGAGACTGCGAGACTATCTCGGAGCTGACCAGGCAAAGACAACACTCTTCATCAGACTCACCCTGGGTCCGGTTGTTTTACGTAAAGTGCTCATATTATGGTCATTTCAGGTTCATAATTGTATTTAGAGGTTGTACCAGAATAGGTTTACATGGTTTAATTTTCAAAAAACACCATATATTTGTTGTACTGCACATTGCTGCAGCTCCTCTTTTCACCCTGTGTGTTGAGCTCTCTGTTTTAGCTACAGAGTGAGACATCTCACTTCTGTTCCATCTTTGTTGGGAGTCGCACATGCTCAGTAGCTAGGTAAGGACTACTAGCCAGTCAGAAGCAGAGTATGAGGGCGTGCCCTGACAGTACCTAGGTAAGGACTACTAGCCAGTCAGAAGCAGAGTATGAGGGTGTACCATGCTAGCAGCTAGGCGAGCATTATAACGTGTGTTACAAAGTGACCACGTTGTTTGGAGCAGTTTGTGAACAGTGTTTTCTGTTGGAGATGGTAAGTCCCTTTGGGGGGGACTTTGGGCTTTTTCACTTTGTAAACCTATAACATGCACAAAAAGATATATAACACAATAAAGGAAAGGGAAAAAGCCCTAAAGCATAATATGAGCACTTTATGTGTGCTGCTAACTCATAACACTAATAACAGTACCATCGGCAAAAAAAAATGAATCCATTCCACGTTTCAACGTTAAGGCTCTTATATACTGGACGCATCTAAGGTGGCACGTGCCATCGTGACGTCAAAATGACATAATATCATGCCTGCCCGCCCGATTTATAGCGCGCAAGCAGAGGTCGCACACAGCTCTTTTTATGCGGCGCACAGCAAAGCAGAAACAGGAGACCTGAACGAGTTCGCCGACAACGTGATGCCAGGACTCTCAGAGTGACTGCACGTCTCTCTGGTAAACTTACCGGGTTAAGATGAGCTCTTTTATGGTGAATGAAAGGCTCGATCCGACCAAGTAGGTCATTAAATCAAATCGAAGCATTGACGGCAATGCTGCTGCCAGTTCTGCCGTTGTTTACCTTTTTCTTCTTCTTCTAGTCCGTAGAAAGAGCAACGTCGGTAGCCTTTGCTCATTAGCGCCACCGCTGTTCAGGAGCTGGGCTGCGTCTAGTATATAAGAGCCTTTAAGCCACTAAACCTGTATCAAAATGAACACCTCTCCTGAAGTGTTTAATTTGTTAATAATATTGACGAGACAGCACCGCAGTCATTTAAAGGGATGGTTCAGAGTAATTTCACCCTAGGCTCCTTTGCACCATGACCTCGAGCCAAAGGAAAGATGAATTCCCAAAGAATATCGCCGGCCTTGTCTTTTAAAAAAAAAAAACATTAACAACCCTCAGCCCCAAAAGCAATAACATCCACAAATATGAGTTGTTGGGGAAACACCACCTTTGATGTTTCCCTGCTTTCATTTCCAGCAGCCTTTGCTGTGGCCACACTTCTCACTGACGACTCATTCACATGCACACAGACAACAAACAGCAGCAGTAGGCACACACCTTCAGTAGACAGCTACTGGAGCCCTGAGGTGAATCACTGCCGATGAGTTAAGGTGCTGTCTGCTGTCTTCGCTGTAGCCCGAGGCAGCGGGATGTTTGTGTGTTTGTGGATGTGGTAATGCTCTCAAGTCAGAAAGCAGGTTTAGTGAAAAGTCTGTGTGTGTGTGTGTGTGTGTGTGTGTGTGTGTGTGTGTGTGTGTGTGTGTGTGTGTGTGTGTGTGTGTGTGTGTGTGTGTGTGTTAACCCTGAGATGAGGGAAACTCTGGATTTCTGTTTCAGAAAGGGAGGTGATTTAAAGCTGAGAAAGAGGGGCAACTCCAGCCGGTTTCAGAAACTTAACTGAGCAGGGAGCAGGTTTTCTTCAATAAACCTGAGAGTTTCTCTCAGTCTCCTCCCTCTGATACAGCTCTCTTTAAAGCGTAACCCTCGCCAAAATGCAACCTAGGGTCTTTTTGTGAATATACCCGAGTCAAACGTTCGTTTAAAAGCATAATTAGGACGGACACTTTTAAGATTTACCGTATTCTCGATTTTGGTCAAATGGCCTTTTGAATTGGAGTGCTAGGGGCACTACTATGATGGCATCAAAATTGCTATTTTTAAAACACAAAGAAGGCTCGACACAACATGAAAAACCTTTCTTTTTAGTAAACTCTGTGTACACAAGCAATGTTCAGCAATGCTGGAGTTCATGTGTAGAGCCCCTGGTGATACTTGGAGCAAAGTCTCATGTTGTGTCGAGCCTTCTTAGTGTTTTAAAATGTTGATTTTGATACTATCATAGTAGTAGTTGTAGCAGAGAAAGGGGAGGTAACCTTGCTCCTTATGACCTCATAAGGAGAAGATTCCAGATCGGCCCATCTGAGCTTTCATTTTCTCAAAGACAGAGCAGGATACCCAGGGCTCGGTTTACACCTATCACCATTTCTAGCCACTGGGGGACCATAGGCAGGATGGGGGAACGCATATTAATGTTAAAAAAAAAAACTCATTTTTCAAATTTTCATGCCATGGGACCTTTAACTCTGAGTCAACATACTATTCTGTGCTGTTCTGGAACCGAAAACTCAGAGTTTCCCATCTCAGAGTAAATCAACTCAGAGTTCAGGGTTAGACTCAGAGTTTGTTAAACCTCCTTCCTGAAACGGGCCCCAGGTGTCCCAAAGCGAACCTGTATGCAAAGCGTGCACGCAGACCTGCACCAGTCATTTGCTTAAAAGCATCTCTGTGTAAACTGTACACTGTGTGCCTTAAACAACAACATGAGCACAGATCACTGAGGGCTCTGAAGGTTCGAATTCACAATTTAACAGTAACAGTGGCCAACAGACGAACACAACGTGTGCTTTTACTGCATTGGAATACTCAGTAAAGTGTAAAAACTTGTTTTGCAGGCTACCGACTCACTTGGGAACCGAGTCTCTGCGCAGCTCTCGTATGTTTGGGCCGGTTCATGTTGTTTGCATGATGACAACAACATGTGTGCCGCTGCCTCCCTCCACAGCTAATAGCTAATAGTCTACTTCATTCTATAATTAATGCTTAAGTCTTCATCCCGAGCCCCATGTATTTTTTTTTTCCAGGATCGCAGTCAGAAGGAAGAGAGGGTGATGAAAGATAAAAGAAAGACAACTCTGTGCTCTGGGGACTCTCTCTCTCTCTCCCTCTCTCTCTCTCTCTCTCTCTCTCTCTCTCTCTCTCTCTCTTATATATATATATATATATATATATATATATATATATATATATATATATATATCTTTGATCCACTAAACAGCAAACAGTTGAAAAGATGCAAAGCATTATGCGGAGAGACCTACTCAGCACACAAACTGTAAACTCAGAGGTTAAACACAGTAAGCTATAGAGCGCTTTCTTCTCTACAAAATGTTCTTCACCGCTTCAAACTATTACATAACTTCTATTTTGCTGCATCGCCGTGTGAGCCACTCATGGCTCCGATCCAACTGCATTGACACTCAAAATAACATCTTTACAACAATAACAACATTTGTCTTCTGTTAGTTTTCCTCTTTAGTACTTCCACGGAGTAACAGACAGCTGATGGACAACTGTAACTGTTCTGTTGTTGTCTGACTGATGTTTTGGCACTGTAAATATCCGTCCTTTTCTTTTTTATTTATTTATTTACAGCGATTTGATTTGAAAGAAGTCAGTGTGTAGAAGGAGCTGTTTGTTTTTTTTTTCTCTGCGGGCGTGCAGATGATACATCACCTTTGACCTAGTGAGAAAAGGCCCATAGCCACATGTAGCACTGAGTGCTCTATTGTCCTCCCTGCCACTCAACAGTCCCACATTGTCTGCATGTGTGTGTGTCTCTCTCACACATACTCACACCACACACCATCCCCCGCTTGTCTACTAGCGCATACGCCCCCCCCTCAGTGTCACCCTCCTATCCCGCGCCTGTTGGGACAGAGGGGATGTGTGACTCCTGACACCTCAACCCACCAGCATCTAATTGTCACAGTAGCCAGACCTCCAGGAGCCCAAAGCCCAGGTGTTAATGACTTCTCACAGTGTGGACAATGCTGTCTTTCTGTTTGTGAATGTGTGTGTGTCGTCCCGAGTGAGGGAGTTTCAGAGAAGAACAATTGGATTTGGAAGTGTTAAAAGACGATGGGGGGAAAGACTAGTTTTTGGAAATGCATCTTTCTCTTCCAGGTTTGGCTCAGACCCTGTCTGTCTACTTTATTCTCTTATATTATCCATAGTTAATGCTGGTCTCTAGACTTTATCCTTCCACTATTGGACTGATTTGCACTACCACCATGACACACACTCTCATAGAGCACCTTACCATGCAGACTGTCACTGCAAGCGTCTCATGCGTATACATCCCTTTGTACATTCATGTGGATTTTTTTATTTAGTATCTTTTCTTTTATTGTCCACATTATTCATGTGGATTTGTTATTTTATCATCCTGTTTATGATGTATGTGGATGTTGTGTGTGTCTTTAAGCTACTGGGACCTTGAATTTCCCCTTGGGGATCAATAAAGTATCTATCTATCTATCTATCTATCTATCTATCTATCTATCTATCTAAGTGTGCCGGGCTTTGAAGCCAATTTGACAAAGCGGCCAATCAAGTGGAATTACAACGTTCGTGTCCGTGATGCCCTCTGGCCCAAAAAGACGTCTTCCCATAGACTTAAATTGGGAAAGAGACATCTGTTTCACTAGCAGAATTATTTGATCCATTCGGTCTCATAACATTTGGAAAGTCTAAAAGAGCCGCATGATTAAATCATTTTATCTCCATTCAAGTTAGCAGAGCGCTAAACTGGAAGTAGCCGGCTCGGCCAGCGGAGGTCTCTAGTGCGCCTGCTCTATGGTCCCAAAAGTGTAGAAGCAGCACCGATCATCCGGGTAATTAAATACATTAAATTAAATACATGGTTTTATTATACGTCCATGGTCTGGCCTCAAATCTACTGTACACTTGTGCAAACTAGGGGTCATTTTATCTGAAGATCCATGCTGAACATGGCAATACATTACAAGACAAGATAGAAAATAAATCTAAACTTAAAGAGTACTATGTACACAATCGATTTCTGCCTGGCTCGTCCCAGAAGGAATATTTTGAAAATGTGACGTGTCCCAAAGAGAGAGGGAAAAATGATCCTCGCTCTCTCTGCTTCCTGTTAGACTGACAAGGACGGGCGAGCATGCGAGCAAACATTCATAAACGCATTTGAGGACTTCGTTTGTCATAAAAACATGCGTGCAAACAAGCTGACTCATGCCATGACGCAAACACATGCACATAAACATGACCTCGGTTAAATATATTTTTTTCCACTGCTGAGATATAGACATTGATTTCTTTTTTAATACACTGAGTCATGACCTCTGACCCTATTCACCCGCTGATATCTCTTCTATCAAATGATTGTTTTAGTTGTCGCGGTAGTAAGGGAGTACAGTGAACATGTTTTTAAAATGATTCTTTTTATGCCCGCCGTTTGTAAACGCAGTCACCATTAGCTCTGTTCATAAGCTGCTTTGTCAAGCCTAACGAACAAGGGGGGTGATTAACACCTGATTGGATTATCCGAGATCAGAGATCAACACCTTCTTGACCTCTTTCCAAGAACACTCCTGGCGGTGTTGTTTTTCCCCTTTAAGTATTCTGGTGATCAGGTCTGAGAAATGTTCCTTCTGTGTTTGTTCAGCCACAGTGACATCTATTTGTTACAAACAAACAGCTCTTACTGCTCCTAGAAAATTAAAAGCCTCAGTTTCTCTATGCAGAAGGACTTTTTTTTTTTTACTGGAAAGTACCTACGGTAGCAAAGCAAACACAAAACCTATGATAACAGAAGATAATAGCTACAACTACTTAACGGCTTATGAAACAGTCGCAATTTAATACTGACGCCTCTATATGACCGACATAAGCAAACAAAACCATCCTTTATTAATCCCCCAATGGGGAAATTCACACTGTTGCAACAGCAAGGGATAGGGGGAAAAGTACAAGACACAGATAAACAAACAACCAATAAATATAAGTAAAGAGAATAAATAGCAAACTAAAAAAAAAATATATATATATATAACAAACTAAAGTTTAATTGACACATTTTGGGCAAATCATTTAGGAGAAATCTCGGGGAAAAAAACAGTCCGTAGACACTGCGACTGGTCTGTATATACGCTTTTGTTTGTTTTAACTAGAAATAAAAAATGAGATCACCAAAAAGAAACACTACCGCCTTTGTCCACAGGGGCCGCCACATCAACACAAAATGAAAGCTCCTTGTAGTTGCTTTACATTCTTTAGGCTTTTAAAAAATATATACATATATTTGGCTATGTAAATACATCATGTTTTTATGTTTGCTGTAAATGTTGTTACAGAGTGAACTTACTTACTTACTCCTCTTCGTCCCCTATAGGACATAAGGCTTCAATGAGCACTCTCCATTACATTTGGTCCCTGGCAGCATGTTGGGCCTCTCCACATGACAGGTTCATCTCTTCCAGCTCTTGTGCTATTGTGTTACTTTATAGACTTATTGACAATTTCTTTGTTCTTACTCAAATGTTTGCCTTAAATTTAACTGCGAAACAACTGCAGCTTAACAATTTCCCTGAGGGGAGCAATTTTAAGCCCTTAACAGCATCTGTCTTGTAGGCACATCCTTACAGACTTTACCTGATCAATAAATCATGATTATTGTAGAATTCAGCTGAATACACACCATCTACAGTAAAGGCATAGATGGAGATGTTATGCTGAGTTTTATCAATCAATATTTCATATGTTTCATGTGAACAATGAATCAAATGACTACTTGTGTTGCTATGGCGAAAAGGCCAGTCAGAGGCACCCATGAGAGCCTTTTCAAATTCAAAATTCATTGTTGTTGCAACTGAGAACAACACAACTAAGCGTAACGTAATGGAATTGAATTATTTTTCACAATCATGTGGACGGAAAACTCACACAGACAATGCAGGAACTCTTTAGGATGAATTTCAATTTCCACAGAAAGCTCTGCCCACGATATGTTGTGTGGATCATTGTCGTTTATGGTGTTTGACAGTTTGTCTTCATCCTGGTGTTGCAGCTTCACCATCCGAACATCCACAGGGTTTCCACGGGGTCTTAAAAAGTCAAAAATTTCAAAATTCGCTGACCTAATGTGTTCTAGGTCTTAAATAATTTTAAACGGGTCTAAATTTTCCGACGTCCATTCGACGCTACCTCTAATGCTCATTCCGTGGTGTTGTCGTTCTTTCTTTCGCTAGTCCAAATGTAATTTCGCTGTATTCCGACTACAAATGAGACCAACATGTAACTTATTTTGCAGCCAATCAGCTTTGGTGTTATTGGCGCGAGTCTCTTTCAGATTGTACCACAGGCATAAAAAACTGATTTTATTCTTCAGCTTTGGGGAAGTGCAAGTTTAGCGATACGTTTTTATTTTGGGCTTAGTTGATGTTGTGATAAAGGTCTTAAATTTCATTCATAATGGTCTTAAAAAGGTCTCAAAGCAACACCAAAGATTCTTTTGTACCTTAAAATAATGTTTCCTAAATCGTTTCAGTGGTTCATCAACTTGTAACCGGGTCGAACGGCACTTCTGCATTCGCTTTGCGGCTCTCTATCGACTATAAGTTTATGCAAGTTTGCCAGATCGGGTAGCGGATCTGTAGCCTTGTGAGACCATCCTGATCTCGCGAGCTCCAGTTTTCCACTCGCAGATCAGTCTGGCATCTTGAGATAGAGAAAATTTGGAGCCGCTCGCGAAAAAACGACCGACCAATCAGCTTTAGTTTTGAGGCGGGTTTAGGTGTGACGCAACGAGAAGCGACTGTTCAGTCTAAACAACATGGCAGCTTCCACGGATGAGATGAGCGTAGCTATCGGAGTCAGGTTAGCTGATCTGTAGTTCGAATGAGATGATAATGGACAATTCCGCTTCCAACCTGTAGGCGGACCGGAGAGGAAAAGTGCTTTGGTGTTGCTTTGAAAAGTCTTAAATTTGACTTGCAGAAACCTGCAGAAACTCTGGTCCATATAAGGGTTTGTATTTGCCTCTCAGTGGTGAGGAGGGTGGTTCCATATCACATGAAAAAAAAGTGATGTCAAAACTCAACCTCTATATCTTAATGCAAGATGTATGAGAGAGATGAGGGTGAGGAAGAGGAGGGGCAGGAAAGAGGTGGTGGGGTCACAAGGCCACTGCACATATTGGGGATTAAAGGAGATGCTTATCTGCAGGGAGGGGTAGCAAGGGGCACAATGGGGGAGAGATGGCTGGATACAGTAGCTGGAGAGCTTTGGAGCCCCGAGCTTTTGCTGAACAGTGTTTTTATAACAACATGGTTCCACCTTCCACTGTATTATAGAGGCGGCGTGTGACTCCCCCAGGTCTTTGAAATTCTCTTTTGAAAGAGACAAGTTATCTTACAAACCGACTGTATTCATTAAAGATGAATAGAATTTATAAGGACTCTGCTTTGTTCGGGAAAAAGCCTTACACGGTTAACTGGAGTGTAAAAATGGGATAAAAACATGTCATAATTGGAATAAATACCCTCTTTTATTTAAGATTCATTAACAGCCTTTTTGTTCCAGTATTTCACTAGTTTTGGTGCATAAACATGGGAATAATGGAGGAAAGGCTTATGGAAGTAGTCTGTCTCCCTGTTGCACTCTGTGTCCATACGAGAGGGAAGAAACACGAGTTAATTGCATTTTTTTTTTTACAGACCGTCTCAAGTGGAAGCAGCTTAATGAGGTTAGGCAGTGCGCCTCATTGAAAATCGCAACTGTTCCTAATTGTGAGCTCAAATATGCTCATAATCCCCTGATTTGACAGTGGCAGAGGTTTCTGGGGAGGTATTAAGGTGAAAGAGAGCGAATAAGGGACAAAAAGACAATTAGCAGGGAGAAAAACATGTGAAGTGGGGCGGCTTAAAAGACATTCAGGCTAAATATTAAGTAAAATAAACAGTTCTGAATTATTGAAATGCTTGGTTTGACGTCCGTTGTACAGTTTGAGTCCATGGTGAGTTTTCTCTCCTGAATTATTTCAGTGTGCACGAGTGAAACCTTTCAAACTGTGCACCGCTTACTTTGAGTTGTGTCATGTTTAAATGTCCTCTTCTTGTTCTCAGTGCCAAGGTGGCACATTGATTGATTGATTGATCGATTGATCAATTGATTCATTGATTTCATTTGATGACTAAACACATTCAACACAGCACTGGGGTGATTATATACGTTAAAAGTCACAGACGATAAAAACACAGCACATCTACAAGACAGCAACTGCAGACAATGCAATACAACATATAAATAGCAGGGAAGCCATGTAAAACATGCTCTTGTTTTCTTGGTCATACAAAATAAAAGATTTCAATAGATTTTTTTATTGATCCGAAAAAAAAATGGGAAATTACCATAATATATAAAAACCTTTCTTAGAGCCACTTTTAGAATGCTTTTGTGAAATACTCAGTATCAGATTTGTGTGCATATCATTCCACTGTACTGATGCATTGTAGACTAATGTGTTTTTGCCAATAACATTACCCTGGCACTGGTATACCCACATGTTACCGAGCTGTTGTGTCAATAGCTATGTTGTCAGTATCAGCAGCATGTCCATATTATGACATGAGTGTCATTTGTAGAGTGATGCAGGCTGTGTCAGTTATGTTTTTATTTGTTTTTTCAGGTATTTCAGTTTTTATTCCTCTGCGCTGGTGACAGACGTGGCCAGAGGCATTATGTTTCCGGGTTATCTGTCCAAAACGTACGTCTGTACGTCCCATTCTTCTGAACGCAATATCTCAGAAACACCTTGAGGGAATTTCTTAGGATAAAATGTTCAAATCTCTTTAAACAGAGACGGGGGTTATGATTGCCACTTAGCCTAAGTACAGCCTCTCAGAGCTGCTGGCATAACTGTAGACACTTGTTTTTTTTTAATCACACATTATGCAGACTCATTTTTGACACTTTGAACCTTAGATTGAGTTGGTGTGAAGTGTGGTGGGAAGAGGGTGGCAGTGCTGTCTTTAAAGAATTACAAATCCATATGATTACTTTTGGCACAGGTTCAACAGTGTCTTTGCTCACTCAGTCTCAACTTACAGAGACAAACCAACAGTGCAGGGCCGCTGATTGTGAATTATTGTGATATATGATAATGATTCTTCTCCTTTTCGTGACAGAATTTCCACAGTTACCTTCAGTTCTCTTCAGATAGCTGGTTCGCTGTTTGCTTCTCCCTCCACCCCTCACTGTTAAAAACTCAGAAGTTTCACCTTGACTGTAAACCGTGTTGTTCAGCCACTGTCCAGTCCCAAAAGTACAACAAATGACATCAGGATATAAACAGAGCCACCATCAATCAGGTCACCTCTGACAAATCCTCTGCAGGGCAGAAGTCAACCATTGCTCATTCAGTCCTGTGGGTTGCTTTGAGTGTTGCGAATCACAATAATATTTACCGTGATCGCACACCAACAATGTTCCACCCTGTGTCTCCTCCAGAGGCAATGTTGACATTTCAACTCTGATGCGACTTTGTGGATTGTTTTGATGAAAGAGCGGACGACAGCAGGGCGCCTTTTTGACAGATGGCGGCGTTAACTTTCTGTGCTTCAGTATCCAGAAACCAATGCTGCCAGGGCCAGTGTCTAAACTTTAAGGCTTTAGGGTGCATCGATGGAGCCTCTGTGGTCACACAGCCGCTAGCTGTCCTGAGCTGTCACATCCAAAATGTGACACAACTCGAGGCACCAGATAGCTTCAATATGTGTCCACTGCACCCGAAACAAATCCCGCTGTAGGCTCACAACACTGTACTCATGTGCAAGTTAGGTTTGGGCATATTGTCTAATGTCAAAAAAAACATATCTGTTCTCTGTTTCCCCTCTCGCTCATCAGAATGAAGAACAAGCTCTGGTACTTTGAGTTTGGCACCACTGAGACCATATCTGCCACCTGCAAGAAACTTAACGAATGCATAGAAGTCGAGGTGAGTCAGAGTCTGATCAAAAAGTGATTG
The DNA here is from genome assembly GCF_004354835.1 of Perca flavescens. Taxonomy (NCBI): domain Eukaryota; kingdom Metazoa; phylum Chordata; class Actinopteri; order Perciformes; family Percidae; genus Perca; species Perca flavescens. The sequence continues at coordinate 9,083,988 of NC_041341.1, forward strand.
GTTGTTTTACTGACAGAAATGAGACAACATATCTTTAAATACCCAAGAATATACCATATTTGATGCAACAACAAACAAAAAAAACACTACATGTCAACAAGTTAGCTTTTCTGTCTTATTGCTGAAAGACTTTTAAGATGCTGCTATTCTTTTATGTGCTGCAGAGATTTACAACAAAGCAGTTTTCTCATATTAATGAGATGGGCTATTCATAGCACACCATCAGATTAATGCTCCATAAAGTCACTGATTGCCTCATTCTGTCATACAGCGCTGCATAATCTGTCACCTGGATGCTTTAGGCACAGCAAGACTCACTGAGCAAGCGTTTCATCTCAAAGGGTTCATGCCCAACACTCTTCATGTGTTTAATTGATTCAAAAAATCCAATTTGACCATCTTTGGAATCTTTTATTATTTTTATATATTTATTGTCAGACAACAATATTCAAGATTTCATTAGTCACCCGCTTTGAATGGTATCAGCCGATTGAATCGGTTGTTATATCACTACCGATATGAGGCGGTATGGCCCTACTCTGGCTCCTAGTTGTCAGTAGGCCGTTATCATCGATTTGTAAACTGGATCACCCATCTGTGTCAATATTGGACTCTTGGATTGGTCAAACAAACAGGACTTTCACCTGGGAGACGAGTTTGTGTCCAGTGTGTGTCAACATTGTACAGTGCGTAGTTTCTGTTGTCCCAATGAGGAATTCTAAGTAATGACAACAACACTGTCGGCGTGTCCACATGATACAAGCCTTCCGTGATTGCGCACGCGCCCCCACCCCTCCTCCACGCAGATGTTAGTAGCCAAGGAGGACACGGAGGATAAAAAAAAACACGATGGGCTCTTCAGAAGAGGTAATTACCTTCACTTGAGTTTCTGCGTGGGAAAGTCACCGGACGACACCGTCTTCTGAACATAGTCATACTGAGAAATCCAGAGAGAGAGAGAGTTGGTAGAGATGGTCTTTAATATCAAAAAGTTACGCGCTAAAGCTTTAAACTACGTAGGCTACATAAGTTAACTTTCTTACGTAATGCTAGTGTGATTGATTGAAGTTATTGTTTAATCCAAGTATGTTTGTATGTAGTTAGTATTTCTGATATTTGTCATTGTATGATGTGATATGTTTCTGTGGCAGTTTTCCAAAAAGAAATTGGATATGGATTGTATTGCATCTTACTCAGAAAACCTTGTACTTTATGAGTAATACAGTTCTTATAAGTGTCACCTTGTTTCTCTCTAAGGCAATGAAAGATTTTGCCTGAATTTTTTCTCAATCTCTCTGTGCAGCTGACTGCAAAACAGCTTGTGTTGTGTGTGCGTTAAGGGACGCTGACGTGTTTACCACTCAGCCCTTCTGAGTGGTAAACATGTCATTTCCATGTAGTGTGACATCATGTCTAATAAAAAACTAGGGGACAACTGTTTAGGCAGGTTGCAAATCATAAGGGTGCTAAGGTGATGTAAAGTGGCAGGAAACCTTTGGAAGGCACCGTGAGAGGTGCTAAACCACAGTGTGTAGAAAATAAACACCTGGTGAGCGTAATCAGAGGCAGAAATGGATAGAGAAAGTGCAGTTGTTGTCTTGATAGTTTTTAAAGCAGCTGCATTAACTGTGGGGCTTGTATTACTATGACCTTAAAGAGAGAGTTCCGATTTTTTTGAAAGGACCTGCTCCTTCCTAACCCCAAGCCATTGTCAAACCCTACACCCTGGCCCAACGATTGCGCTCCTCTGCATGTGTACGTTCAGCAGTCCCATCACTTAGAGCAGAGATCTTCAACAGGGGGGTCTGTGACCCCTTGAGGCCTCAGAGGTAGTGCAAGGGGGCTGCCAAATTCATTATTTCTTGAAAGTTTCTTTTTTCAAAAATTCAAATATCTGAAAATATACAATAATATGAATCCAGCATATTATAGCAAATATAAAGTGGCCTATTTGTAAAACATAAAATGAATAAATGTATAGATTGAAGATAAGCTTACTATAGGTAAACTAGCCACTATTGTAGCCGTACAGTTTAGAATCATATTTAACATTTAACATTTAACATTAAAACATGATGTATAAATAATATATTAATATCCATTCATTTTCATCCATCCAGCCTGGTTTAACATGCAACTTAATTTTATACAATATATGTACAGTAGAACTGAATATCTTTGAGTTGTGGACAAAACAATACATTTGAGGACGTCATCTTGGGCTTTGGGAAACACTGAGCGACATTTTTCACCATTTTCTGACATTTTATAGACCAAACAACTAATCAAATAATCAAGACAATATTCAACAGATTAATCAACAATGCAAATAATCGTTAGTTGCAGAAATGTTTCTTCATAATCATTCTTTCTTTTGTCTGTTTTCTTTCTTTCTTTTTGGTCTCCTCAATTAACCCCCCCCCCCCTCCCAGTGCGATGGGATCATCATGGACCTCAGCAACACTTCCTTAGAGGGCATCGCTGTGCTCAACATTCCCAGCATGCACGGCGGCTCCAATCTGTGGGGCGAGACGAAGAAGAGGAGGAACTACAACCGCATGAGCAAGAAGGTTCCTGAAAGGATGCCAGCCAGCACTGTCACTGACGCTAAAGAGCTCAAATTTTGCATGCAAGGTAAGTCAAAGCGGATGAATGTTTATCGTATCGGATCATGTCCCGTGTGTCACGTTTCCTAAACCCAACTGTCCCATTCTTCTTTTCGTAAAACCAACTGTCCCATTCTTCTTTTCGTAAAACCAACTGTCCCGTTCTTCTTTTCGTAAACCCAACTGTCCCATTCTTCTTTTCGTAAACCCAACTGTCCCGTTCTTCTTTTCGTAAACCCAACTGTCCCGTTCTTCTTTTCGTAAAACCAACTGTCCCGTTCTTCTTTTCGTAAACCCAACTGTCCCGTTCTTCTTTTCGTAAACCCAACTGTCCCGTTCTTCTTTTCGTAAACCCAACTGTCCCGTTCTTCTTTTCGTAAACCCAACTGTCCCATTCTTCTTTTCGTAAACCCAACTGTCCCATTCTTCTTTTTGTAAACCCAACTGTCCCATTCTTCTTTTCGTAAACCCAACTGTCCCGTTCTTCTTTTCGTAAACCCAACTGTCCCGTTCTTCTTTTCGTAAACCCAACTGTCCCATTCTTCTTTTTGTAAACCCAACTGTCCCGTTCTTCTTTTCCTAAACCCAACTGTCCTGTTCTTCTTTTCGTAAACCCAACTGTCTTAGAAAAACAACCCACTCTATGCTTTTGCCAAGGTTTAGTCAATTCATCCCACTTCTGTCTCTTTCACTTAACTTTGTCTCTACATCTCTGCTGACTGAACTGAACCTTGTTTCCATGGAGATCTCAGGGCTGTACTAAAGTAAAGGCTGGAGGACATGAAGAGCAAAAGACAGGAGAAAAGGAATACAGTGAGAAAATCTATAGAAGGAACAGGGGTGACTCATATCAGTCACTTTCAGTTTTGTGTGTGTCTGTAAGTTGACGGACTTTACCTCTTCGTAGGTGATCGGTCTTTGCACTTAATACTGCATTTTGAGGAAAAGAATTACAATTATTGTTTATCCTCATCGGCATTTAAACCATCTCCAGTCTTTTTGCCAGTGTTTTTGGTGGTGGGAGGAAACCCACGCAAAGACAAAGAGAACATGTACATACAGAACGGGGGATCGAACCGGTACTAAGCACTTCCTACTTGCTGTTGAGCGACAGACATGCTAACCACTAAATTACCGTAGTGCCCCTTTAGAACATAGCATCCTTTGATAACATACATACAACACAGTACAGTAGATACACTTCCTCTGGTCTATATCCATGATGTTCCACTCCCGGGATTGCTCCGTTGTCTCCAGAAATCCTGCCGGATTTCATTCTTTCCAGCCGGATGTCTTCCGCTTTTTTTCTGTTGGAATTCTAAACTCCGATCAATTTATGAGGACTATGGTTAACTGCTCCTCACATCTCTGCAGGGTAAATTGAGACAGCTATCTGTCCAATCTGAGTTTTCTCTCGCGCAACTATTTAACAGCAGCTCCGTGCGGAGCTTAGCGCCGCCCATGGCGATTGTGATTGGTTTAAAGAAATGCCAATAAACCAGAGCACGTTTTTCTCCCATCCCGGAATGCTGTGTGGACGTATGGCTGGACTGGCAAAGCGAGACTACGGTTCCCATAACCAGTGCCTCCACCATTAAGACATTAGCTGTTGACCCCACCACCCTGTCCTATCTCACTTCAGTCCAAAGCACCGTTGAGTCCACATGCAGAAGTGTTTTCACCCACAAAACACAGAGCAGACATCTATACGCTGCCGTGGGCACACACAAGCAGAAACACAAGTTTGTATAAGTGTACGTCTAAGAGCTTTTGCATCCATCAGCTCCATTTGTGTTGTAAATCTTCAATCTTCAGTATCAACTCTTGACCTAAATCCGAGCCGTAATCCCAAAGTAGCCTCTTAAAGAAGTGTTGATGATAAACTGTCCTCACTTGAAGGGATTTTCATTATCTTATTACACATACTGACTAGAATAAAAACATAAACCTCTGTACACTGTAATACAACCTAATAGCCCTGTACCACATTTTAATTATGTCAGAAAGGAGTTGATTGATGTTAGTTTGTGCTGGAGTTGTATTACAATGCGTATATAAAAAGATTACTCAATCGATTATTGGGGGGGAAATAAAAATCATTACATAATCATAATCATTATCTACTTTAGGCTTTTCCAATGTGCTCCTGTTTGTTTTACATCAAGGTTCAAGATTAACTTTATTGTCCCACATCGTGGGAAATTTGTCTTGGGCACTTAACCCATGATACTACAGATACTGTACAATACCATAAAACAGACTGTATTATGGTCCTGATAGTGTATAAAAAAAAAATCATTTAATGATTTGGGGGTTTGGACTGTTTGTTGGACAAAATAGGTATTGAACAAGATGAACAAGCATTATAAAAGCATGGGAACAGCATTGCACAGGTTGTATTATTGCACATCTATTTCATGACACCAAGGTGGGGAAATGTTTGATTTTGTTCACTTTAGTGATGGCTCTTGGATAAAATCTGAGCTTTGAGGGCTCTATAGCAGTGCTGTGGTTTAAGTTCTGGCTACACCACAAATACATTCTATACTAAATACATACAATATTAACTAAAGTGAACTGTTCACACTATACAGTAACGTGAGTTATTTAAATGAGCTGAATACATGGTTAAACCTCATTGGCTCTTACCAGTGTATCGCCGCCGTGTGTACTTCATCCACAGCAATCCCACCAATCTGTCCCAAAACGTTCCAATTAGAGAGAAAATACCGTAAACATATATCATAAAATTTTAGAATCATTCCTCGAAAGAACCAAGCAGGCCTGCCTTGTTGCCCGGTCCAAATTTTTCTGTAACTTGCTCGCTCTAAGTTTGTTGTTGTTTCCCGGTTCCGTTTCCCAACTTCCGTTGGTTCAAATTAATATGAGACTAATATGAGTTAAACCATTTTTTATTTTTTTTTACTTTGCACACACACACAAAATTTGCGGACCACTAGCTTCACCATTCAGGGACAGTTTTAGTCTGAAATGTAAATATTTCTGGGTGCCTGGGTAGCTCACCTGGTAGAGCAGGTGTCCATATATAGAGGTTTACTCCTTGATGTAGCGGCCGCAGGTTCGACTCCAACCTGCAGCCCTTTGCTGCATGTCATTCCCCCTCTCTCTCTCTCGCCTTTCATGTCCTATACAAATAAAGGCCTAAAATGCCCAATAAATTATCTTAAATAATGTTAATATTTGTGTAAATTCACTCACATCGTGCATGTTGGGACATATGTGATGGAATCTTTGTGCTTCGGCGTTGTCCCTCAGGTTTGAACCTTTATTCAATTAGCTTTTCCAGCTATTGCTATTTGGAAACCGGACTCAGAGATGAGCGCTCCAGTTTCAGAGAGGTATGCATTTATGTGCCTTGGTGTCTGTGTGCCGTATAGTGTGTATGTGCGCTAGCATGCCTTTGTCAGTGTGTATGCGTGCCGGCATGTTTATCATACAACTAATTGTTTATGGCAGTTGCTTTCTCTGGCGCAATAAACTAAAGCTTTTAAATCCATTTGCCTCAGTTAATGCAATCAGCCAGGGTTACCCAGAGTGACTGAAAGACGCCTTGGGCACTTCTGACCTCAGTGATGAAACTTCAGTTCTCTGAGTCACTGTGTATCTGCTCTGGTTTTTGTTCTGCACAGACAACGGAGACAGACACACAGAGACAGCCTATAGTAATGTATCATTGTAATACAGACATCGCATCTACAGCATTACCCGGTTTAGTCTTTAACTGAAAGAGAGAGCTGCTGTGAAAGCGTTCTTGCCTGCTCGCATTTCGTGGTTAAGTTCCAAAAACATTGAGGCTCTGCTTCGTTAAGCGAGTGTTCTGATTAAAGAGAAGAGAAGCACGAGTAGCTCCTCCTCACTCACCCACTGGCAAAAGTTCGGCGAATGACGGGAGACACAACAGTGTCATTTTGGGTCATTATCCCCCCACGGTCCCCCCACCATCACGTCAAACAGACAATAATCTCAGTTGAATGTAATTCTCACTGAAGCTTCAAAGACCCAAAAATGGTATCCGGGACAGCCCTAAAACAATTACACCAAGCTCATTCAAGTTTGTTTAGTTTCACTTCATTATAATGCCCACCGCTGACATCACTCTTGTCAATTAGCTTGTTTTCTCTCACAGATATTTTAAGCAAAATGTTTTTTATTTCAACTTTTAGCAAGGAAGCAATTTAGGCGAGAGAGAAATCACAGCTGGACTCTTAACATATGTGATTTTTGAACAAACATTTGTACTCAAAAACACTGCGTGCCTCCTGTTCTGACGTCAAGGTGTACATTACGCACAGCAAATGGAACAAAGAAAAAAGACTTTCCAAAAGTGCTGTTGTGGAAAGACAAAGTCAAATTCTGTCTGAATTTTTGAGAAAAGTTGGGGGTCAAAAGTCCATTCTTGTCAGCCGGATCAAGATGGATAACAATCAGAGCAGCGATGACTGGAGCTACTGCCAGGAACAGGATTCATGTACGAAGGCCCCCGGTGTCAGCCCATCCCATCACCCTGCTCCTCCTCAACTTTTATCTGTGCGCCATCTCTCCCCTCCCCTGTTTATTTCCTCCCTGCTCCTGGATCAGATTTCCTCAACTTCCTGCTGTGGATTGAGCTGGAAAGGATGCCCATAAATAAAGTGGCTGTAGCAAGCAGTAGTCCAGGGATTGAAACGTGGGAACTGTGAGTGTGCTGTATACTGTGCTGCTCATTAGTACTCACTAGCATGTTACAATTCTTCTTTCTTTCCTTTTTGATGTCTCATGTAGCTAACCAGTGTCTAGTTCGCCAGGTAAGAAGAAACAACACGTAAAAAAGACGTTGCCGGAAGGCTTGCATTTGTTGTTCTTGAAAAGACTAGCTCCACATCTCCAGTCCCTGTGCCAAGCTTACACAAGTCTGTCCACTGAATTCACAGAATCGAAACTTATGTTAACCCTCTATCATCTCCTGGTAAGAGTGTTACGGGGATAAGTACAGTAACTGTAAAGTAGTCAATGTTGTGTTTTAATGCCTGTCTTGGCGGCAGCTGTGGCTGGAGGCATCGTGTTTACTAGTTGTCCATCCCGTTCCTGTGAACGTGATATCTCAGGACCGCCTGGAGGAAATTTGGTAACTCTTTACCTGAAGGTATCTACATAAGAGTGACATGACACTGTCATGACACATGAACCCTAACCTTAACCCTAACTTCTCGTGGGTGGTGATGGTGCAGAGGATATGACACATGCCTTTGGTGCGGTAGACCCGGGTTCGATTCCCACTGTGATACATCAACCAACGTGTCCCTGAGCAAGACCCTAGTTGCTCCAGAGGTGTGAGACCTCTGATATGTATATAAGAATTGTAAGTCTCTTTGGATAAAAGCGTCATCTAAATGACATGTAATGTAACAAAAACCGAATAATACTTAATGAGAGAAGCGTTATGTCATTAATGTTTATGACAGTGTCATGTCACTCTTATGTAGATACCTTCAAATAAAGTGTAACCGGAAATTCTTTAAATTTGGCATAAATGTCCACTTGGACTCAGCTAATTGATTTTGGTAGTCAAAGGTCACTGTGACCTCACATTACAAATATTTTGGCCATAACTCGAGAATAGGAGTAATTACGACAAAAATTTCATGAGGATAAAATATTGGAATGATGACATTTTATACTCAAAGGTCAACTTCACCGTGACGTCACGTTCTGCAAGAAACCATTTTCTGGCCATTACTCAACGACATAACTCAGGAACAGAAGGGGGCACATTTGGTCGGATACTGAATTGATGACACTCATCTTTAAGCTGTGGTGACTGTACAGTGGAACATGTGTGTGAAGAATCAACATTTTAGAATTCATAGCTTCTTTCAGCAGCATCCATATTTGAAGCATTCTGTACTGTCTTGGCTACAGCTTTGTGTTCTATCCTGTTCCTCTGGTCGTCCACCGTGAGCTCATTAGTTTTGATGATATTGAGCTTCAGGTGATTGTTGTTGCACCATGTGACTCAGCTCTCTCTATCAGTCCTCTGTACAGTATGTGTCTCTTAGGCCATGATCCCACTTGGGTTCTTTTTTGACAAGAAAAAGTTGACTTGGACGCTTTTGCAGTTAAAAAAAAAAAAAAAAGAAGCTGGCAGCATGAGAGCAGCCAAGAGCGTCTTTTGTTGCTATAAAAACAGCTACTGCTACAGTATCCAAGAGTGCTATACGGAGCAATAGATAGCTATATAGGGTTAGGGTCAGGACTTTTTTGAAAACACGGTTAACTCCATAAGATTATAATGTAAAACAGATGCTGGCAGCTTTAAAAAAGAGGCCATGTGTGAACATTAGTATAGACCAGGGATGCACCGAATCCAGGATTCGACTTCAGATACAGCCGAATATTGGGCTTTTTGACGGGGTTGGGTTTCTGCCGAACCTTAGAATATGTTTTCCACCAAACCGAACCCTACGCTTTCACTATGCGCTGGTCGACGTAATGATTACGGGAAGGTGTTTACGTAGGTGGAGCGTTCAATGCAGTAGGCTGTGAGAAAGTGAAAATGGAACTCATGTGCAGAAAAAGTGTTGTTTGGCAGTACTTTCAGTCAAAAGAAAGCCATTCATGTCCAGCTACATGTTCAATTTGCAATGCTGATTTGTTATACACAACATCGCCGCAGTTAAAACGTTTGAGTATGAAACATCCGAAAGAATACGAGTTGCGCATGAAGGAATCCACAGACAGCAGCCAAAATGCAGCAACTTCAGATACGGCAAAGGAAGGACAGTCATTACTTCATTAATGCGTTTACTGTGTTAATGGACTGAGGATGGGAATAGGATTCGGTATTCGGATTCGGCAGAATCTTAACCAGTGGATTCGGTATTCGGCCGAACCCCAAAAATCTGGATTCAATGCATCCCTAGTATAGACAGCATGTTTCTCACTGGAGATTACTGATTACTTCTTCCGATGTGTAATAAGTACAGTAACTGATGAGTAGTTGATTGCATTGTTCATGTTAAGTAGCTCAACACTGGCAGTAGACAGCTGCCGTGTTTTAGAAACCTGCTATTTCAGGTTTATGTTCTGACCAGGTTCCCATTGCATCTCCCCTCCATGACTCATTTGTTTTCTTTCCTCGCTTGTCAGACTCTCTCCTCCCTCTCCTCTTCAACCCATCACACAACCAAAGTCTCCCTCCCCTCACCTTTCCTTCTCTCGCTCCTCCTGCTTCCCAATGTCCACAAACCCCTAGCCACCCCCCTCCCCCCGCTGGCAGTCAAGCTGTGACACACCATGAAGGAGGCTATATTGGGCCGATCACATCCAGAGATATTGTTTTCTTCTCACACAACAGAAACAGCGCCTATAATTACTTTGATTCACGCCCACCGGTCTGTGCGGCTGGAAATAGTTTTTGTATGAAGCTGCTGAGTTGCTCTCAGCGGATGGTGGGAGAGTGGGTGACCTTCCAGTCATACATTTACTCAAAGTTATTGAATAATGAAATGAAATAATGAATGACAAATGATCTTTTAAAGAGGCCAGTGCCTTGCAAACAAGATGGGAACGGAAAAGATGACATTTCTTAAAGCTTCTTTTTATAATCTGTTCTTCATGATTGTTTTTTTCCCATCTGGAAAATTCTCATGACGATTTAGTTTCTGAACAAAACTGTTCAGAGACGTGTGTGTGTGTGTGTGTGGATTTGTGTAATGTATCATAGTAACACAGTGTTCTTTGTCAAATGGCCAAGTGCTCTCCCCCGTACCTTTACCTCCGTTGGTGTTGTTGGAGGCGAGGTGAGCTGCAGTTCCTCTTGACCATCTGCCATGACTCTGGCCACCCTGAGACAATAACAGGCCGGTCGGCGAGGGAGGGCATGTGGGCGGAGGAAGGATACACAAATTTGCCTGATATAATTATAGCCTAACAACTCAAGCCGATGCACAATGAAAGCTGCAGCTATTGCTCTGGGGGATTTTTTTTTAATTTATCTCTCAATTTCAAATTGAAGAGGTTGTTATAAGTAATTCATCATTAAATGTAAAACTTACAGAAAAACCAAAAGCCAGCAACAAGTGCTGTCTGTGTGGCCAAAGAGAAAAAGATATAGTTTATTCCTCCGTGCCATAGAGCTGCGTGGTTGTTGAGTGACATGTTCCTTTATCACGATGAATGTGGGCACTTCAGATTAGGGAGGGGATGCAAGATGAACAAACATACCTGTGGCCCTGCTGCAAAAACCTGACACTGCACTTCGCTGGCCAATTATGTAACCAGTGATCAGACAAAACACGATGGAGTGTAACATTATGTTTCATGTGTAGTCACTTAATTTGGCCTAGTGCACCAGTTTAAAAACCCACCGTAATCAGTCTCACATACTGGTTAGTTATTAAAAGTACTTATTTTTTTGTAAATGCGGACAGATAATCACTCATAGGACCCGGAAACTAGCACCATGGGGAACACAATGGAGACACAAATGGGCCATTTAGACACTCCCACACTGCATCACAACTCTGCACTAAACGCTACGACTGATTTGGTGTAAATGCAGCCTTACACCGTAAAATTAATGCAAAACTAGGGGGGCGCTATCATGAAACCATAAAATATAAATTTCTCACCCTTGTTTTCTTTTTTGTTTTTTTCTCAAAGGAGAACAAACGAAAATGCAGTTCTATTTCAGAACAAATGGGTTGAGAGACACAGAAAGGGAAGTGAAAGTACTTTTTTTTATTTTGGTCTTTTCATTTGATTCGTTGAAAACAACTCAAATATAGAATAAAGCCAACCTTCTCTTTTAATTTGTATTGTCATCTCCATCTTTCTAGTTTTTGTTTCATACTTCTATATATTTATATTTAAGGTTTTAGTCATGAATAACCTATATTTTATATCTCTTGTAGTTGATTAAGCAATTCTGAATATTTAAATATCAGTTTAACAGTTAGAAAATATCCAGCAGTAATGCATTCAGAAATATTCTGAGGTGTCACTATATAAGGCGTGATTTTTCTTTTTATGTAATGGATGAATTTTTGAAATACCATGAGAATGCCTGCACAGCAGAGAAAATAGTGCAGCACAGCAGTGACGATTTTCGCTGCCCGCTGCTTGGCAAAGCAATGCCATCCCATCCCAGAATGCACCGTGGCTGCGTTATGTAAGAGGCTGTTCTGTTCTATCTTTAGCTCTACCTCACTGGGAAGTAACAGTGCTGGTTGCCTGAGAGTCAAAAGCGCAGAGATCTGATGAGGTGGGAATCATCAGTGAGGTGAGAACTGGCACAGTCTGCCATCAGGCTCTCACACTGCGACACGGGCAGGATGGCATGCCCATTTTTGGTTTTTGGAGGAAGTAGAGGTGTATATAGGTGGGCGTGCGAAGGAGGGGGATTTATATATTTAATATATAGTACAACAGGAAAAGGATATATTAATAGTACTGTTTTAAATCCTAAAATAGGCCAGTTTATACCTCTTCTGTCTTGCTGTATAAGACTGTGTTACAGCTTTACACACTTCCTGTTTTTTTAACATCATAAAAAGACAGACTGCGTCCATATTTACATCCAGCCTTCCTTTTTAATTCCTATCTGTCATGTGTAGCCATTGTGTCACTACTCTTCTTGATCCCTTACAGTCTCCAACTGTCCATTTTCTTCTTAATGGATGCCCAATCCTATTAGAATTATTTCCTGGAAAACTCTGCAGAGACGGAGGGATTCATGTGGTAGCCATGTGTCTGTGCTGTAGCATGCAGTCTAGAGATGAGCCATAGTTTCTGTATTTGACGCAGGATAACTGACATGTGATCAGGACAGATGCCATTTAGGACACTCGGATCATTTCCTGAGTATTTTTTCTGGGAATTTGGGGGTTTTATAAAACTGGGAGGAGTTCATTCTACAAGTAGAGGATTGCATTTTATTCATATTATAAAGTGCTCATATTATGCTCATTTTAAGGTTCATAATTGTATTTAGAGGTTATATCAGATTAGGTTTATGTGGTTTAATTTGAAAAAAACACCATATTTTAGTTGTACTGCACATTGCTACAGCTCCTCTTTTCACCCTGTGTGTTGAGCTCTCTGTTTTAGCTACAGAGTGAGGCATCGCACTTCTGGTCCATCTTTGTTGGGAGTCGCACATGCTCAGTACCTAGGTAAGGACAGCTAGCTAGACAGTTGCAAAGTATGAGGGCGTGTCCTGACAGTACCTAGGTAAGGACTACTAGCCAGTCAGAAGCAGAGTATGAGGGCGTGTCCTGACAGTACCTAGGTAAGGACTACTAGCCAGTCAGAAGCAGAGTATGAGGGTGTGTCCTGACAGTACCTAGGTAAGGACTACTAGCCAGTCAGAAGCAGAGTATGAGGGTGTGTCCTGACAGTACCTAGGTAAGGACTACTAGCCAGTCAGAAGCAGAGTATGAGGGCGTGCCCTGACAGTAGCTAGGTAAGGACTACTAGCCAGTCAGAAGCAGAGGATGAGGGTGTGTCCTGACAGTACCTAGGTAAGGACTACTAGCCAGTCAGAAGCAGAGTATGAGGGCGTGCCCTGACAGTACCTAGGTAAGGACTACTAGCCAGTCTGATTCCAGTGTTTTGTAGCCTTTTTGTGTAAATAAATAAAAGATTCAGTATCCTTGAATCAGTTCTGTAGTACTCAAGTCCAACGTTTTTCTATTGTCTCGGACAAGTCTTGGGCTTGTTGGCAGTTGCACACGGACTGGGCCATTGTGCTCGTCAAATATTCTAGCTGGTCTCGACCAAGTTCGGCACTATATGCTACACTGTCTCTCACATTGCATAAATTATAAACAGGTAAGTGAGGATTAAAGGATTAAAGAGGATTCTTTTTTCCGTCTCGGTCTTGAGTGTCTCTCATTTGGACTCGGTCTTGACTTGGACTCAAACTCTTTGGACTCGGTCTTGACTTGGACTTGAACCTCTTTTAACTCGGTCTTGACTTGGTTTCGACTAGTCCTGGTCTTGGACTCAATAAAGGTGTTCTTGATTATACAGCCCTGTATAAAGTCTATAAAGTCTGTCATAACAACTTAAAAGGTAATACAATGCCTGCAAAAAGTGCCCCAAAACAATCTGTTATTGCAGATTTAAAGGCTACAGTTAAAAACGTACACAGGCTGGCATTTTCATTTCCAGTATTTTGTTGAATCAATTATTCAGTATTCAAAATTGTATTTGTGGTAGTGAGGAACAAGCTGTGAAACAGCATATAGATCTTTAATCTTTACGTCGTAAATGTTGCCCACAATATCTACTATTAATGTTCTAGAAATACAAACAACAATTCTGTAGCAACTGTAAAGGAATTGTTTTTACATTTTCGCACCACAACTGTACTTTTCAATTCAATCACCCCTACAAACGTACAAAGTAAAGTATAAAATCAGAGTTAGAGTTAATGTAACCAGCCTCTGTAAGTATAAATCAGTTACATCACCACATTAATATCAAAAAGAGCTTTATAATGTACATTCTCATGCAATAAACAATACGTCGTAGTTTTTTCCCTCACGAGCACTTCTGCGTGTGTGCCCCAAGCATTTAATTCTTACGAGGACTGACGCAACTGAAGTACAGCCTTCGAGTGATTTTAAGACGTTTGTTCCTTACTCGGCTCTGACATTTTATTTTTGAATTGTCATCTGAAATATTCAAGAGTGCCAGTGACTCAGCAGAAGCAGCAACCTTATTCTTGTATAAACCTTGATCATCTTTGATGCTAGGCACGAAATGGCAGCACTTTCTAAATGCCACACATGCAGGTCCACACTCGTGCCTTTATACATGTGAAGAAACTGCATATCCTCAACATGTTAAAACTTACATTACCCAGCTGCTGTACACATTTTGACCACAGTGAGAATAACTGACGAAGAGATGAACACCCAGTTTTCTAAATTAATTTACAGATAGTTTTTTTTAATGATATAAGATTGGAAACAACACGGAATGTGTTGCCAACCATTACATGGTCTCTGTAGCTCACTCTGTACTTGTGTCACAATGTTTACATACCTTTTTCAGGTGGGAAAAGTCATGACTCAGTATTGTCCTCAACTCTGTTGCGCCAGGCTTTTTGCAGAACACATTTCCTCTCCAGAGCAGGGCAAAACATATGCTACCGTTTCCTTTTTGTGGTTGGTAACAAAGCCAACAGGCTGAGCGACATTGGGGAATTATTAACGTTGTTTACACTGTAACAGACAGACAGACGGACAGACAGTCGGACCTTGTCTGGGCTAGATGGAGGATTGAGACCCTCAGGTAACGGTTTGACCGGTTCCCCTGAGTGCCTCTTACAAACTCTCTTTCTTTTCTCCTCTTGCTCTGAAGCAAACTCTGCTAGAGCCTTCTAGAGACTCTTATGCTTGACATTTTCTGTATGGCATTAACATTAGAAACATGTAATTTAAAAAAAAACAATTGTCACAATTTGGAGAGCTTAAATGTAGAACTTTCAGAAGTCATTCTTTGACTTTTCAAGATGTATGATTTAGAGAGGCAATCAGTGGAAATCCAGTGCTTTTTGCATGCATGAGAAAGGACTGGAATATTTAGGTTTAGGTGTTCAGCTAGCACCAGCCTGCCTGACTGGATCAAATTATTCATCTCTCAGAGTACCACACTAACCTGCATGATTAACCATGGAGACTGGGTTACAGAGGCAGAGGTTGGACTCAACTCCGGGTCTATTTTTCTGTGTGGCACCACCAGACCATATTGTCCAAATAAAAAGAGAAGATCTTGTAATAAATACACTCATAAAACCAACTCAACAAATACAAACTAATTATAGTATTAATAGTTACTGTTACTGAAAGTAAAAGAATTAAAAAACCAAGAATGACTATCAAAATGAAAATCTTTGGTCAGCTCCTCCAGCTTTGTTCCTGTTACTATGTTCGGGCGCGACCACAGTTAATTATTGTAGATGAGTTGCCACAAACACAGTTGTATGAGATTTGATTCTGCTGTAGCACCTCACAAATTATCACCCTGGCTGTGAAGACGAAACATTTCTCAGATTTCTCTCTAATAATTCATTTGTAAAATCTGTGAAGTTGCTAGGGCCTTACAAACACTCTCAATCATATTAGGTTTTTTATGAGCTAATCTTTTTTTGAACGAGAAATGTTAAATGACATCATCACTGACCTTTGAGATCATGTTGGTAAATATTGAATATTAGGCATCACACTTTCCAAAGAAAGAGAGAACACAAAGGGGAAATTCCCTTTTTACAATTACGCAACTATTAAACGCTTTGACACAGAATAACAGTAAACATCATTGAATTATCAACTGAATCTGTAGCTCCACGCGGCTTTACAGAGCTTTATAGTTTGAGTTTTAGCTCATTATTTAGAATCTGTCCCACCACAATCAGCCGGACACCACCCTGTCCTTGCACTCCCCTTCAACACATGTACATGTACCAGCCCCTAATACTGCCACTTAGCCGAGTGGTAAGTAAGATAGTATGATAGTGTGCTCACAGAGACAAAAAGGCTGCCTGGCTCTTGTTGGCAAGATGGCTAAAGTTTGAGTGGAGCATGGGTGAAATCAAGATGTCTTGTAACGTTTTGGTGAACAAGCTGCATTTACACAGTATGCAACTTGTGTTATAGTGGAATGTGGCTAAATCAGAAAGCTATAGTATTATGTTTGAAAGTGCCTTAGCTTGCTAACACAAAGCTAACAGTAGCTTACTAACAGCTAACTTGTCCTCACTGGTAGACATAGTTCGATAGAATAATCCTCATGTTTTTAGCTAGCTACAGGCACTTTTTTGGCGTTTAAGGGAACACCTTAGCTCTGGGTTGTTTGCATTTCTTTCAACCAGTCACAATCGTCTTGAGCGGCGCTAAGCTCTGGAAGCAAAGACGGTGGCTCTGCAAAATAGTCTCGGCAAGGAACTTGTTTTGGTCTAACATTTGCACGAACATCATTTGCTCTTACCAGTGTTATCGCCGGATGTGTTTCGTCCACAGCAATCCCACCAATCGGTCCCAAAACGTCCCAGTTTGATAGTAATGACCGGAAACATATTCTTTGTAAATCTTTACAATCATTCCCTAAAAGAACCAAGCAGCAGGTCCACCTTGTTGCACGAGTGCAGCTTGCTAGCTTGGAGTTTGTTGTTGTTTCCCAAAGCGAAAGGATTTTGAGAACACACAGAGAGCGGAAGGTGAAGGGCAAAGCCTGACATCCGGAATGTATTTCCGTTGATCCAGACTAGAGACTAGCTGGTGAACACAGTGGAGCATTTAGCAGCTAAAGAGACAGAAATTTCCCTCAGGAGTTGGTGGAAACCAAAAACAGAGCCGAGAGAGAGAGAATTGGAACACATTTATCAGGTGGACACAAACACAACTCCAAATGAATGATCATGCTGCTGTGTAACTGCTGGATGTGTAAATAGCAGCTAGTCAGAATTTTGCACTGTCATGGTGAATCAAAAAAGTGAATCAGATGAGGGAAATACATTTGTGAAAAATGTGCTTTACAGTGCAAATATTGACCTTTTCCTGTAACTCTATTTTTCAGTTTGGTCAAGCATCGTACCTATAACTTGTCATAATATATCTCTGTTTCACTGTCTCTCTCTAACACACTCTCTCTCTCTAATCTCTCTCTGTTCCAGACTTCAGTGACCAGCTGTTGGAGGTGGTTGGCCTGGAAGGGGCGATAGAGATGGGACAGATCTACACTGGACTGAAGAGTGCCGGGCGTAGACTGGCTCAGTGTACCAACGTGACCATCAGGTCAGAACCTGCTGCCTCTCAGCTACATTTAATCCGTCCTCGTCACCTCCTGATCTCCATCCTTCCCGGTATCTGCCTCGTGTCATCAACCCTCCCTTCCCTTTATCTTCTTTTTGGTCAACCAACTGGAAGCTGTACTTTCTGCACAAAATACATCAATCTCACATGTGTGATCAAAAATGCATTCCCTTTTGAGTGTTTGTGCATTTGAAGGCCAAAATCCCTGCAGCATCCAAAGAATAACGCACCTAAAAAACTATATATTTCATATATGCGTGAGCCGTTGGAGCCGAGGACTGAGTTGCAGTCGCAGTCACAGTATTAGAAATAGATCTGTCTTTGTGTAGAGTTTGGATTTTGTTCTAGGATGCTAATGACTCTTATCCGTCCTCTCTCTTGTGTTTTAGTAAAAAGCAATCAGGTCGAATGTGCCTCGTCTTTAGCTAATGTTGTCTGTACTTTGGAATGATGAACGATTTGAATGCATGGGTTCAAATTATTTTTAAACTCAAAGCTTACTTTTTATTTACTATAACTCTAATTACAAATGAAAGCTGACCTAAATAAATACGATAAGCAAATAGAATGGATCGGATTCAATAAGCTTATTCGATACTGGTTTCAGATTCAATGTAATTCAATCAAATCCAACTGTGGTTTCTTTTTAGATCTGACCCATTTCTTTTCATTCAAAGAAAGTGCATTTGTTTCAGACTCAGCCCAGTTTACATCTACAGTGAGCCAGTTTCACCAAAGAAGTGACATTTAGAAGTCGTTCTCTAACTTGTTCTGCGAACTGCCCCCAATATTTTCCTAGACCCGAATTAAAAGAGCATTCATCACAGTCATTCTCCCATACTGTGTTTCTCTAGCCGGAGAGGCATGCATGAAAGTCTTAAACCAACTTTGAGTGTGTGCATATGCATGTGTGTGTGTGTGTGTGTGTGTGTGTACATATACAGTGGGTCTGGGAGTTTATAGACTGGGGGCCTGTCTGGGAATGGGTCTCATGGGAACAAAGGGTGCAGTGTTTGACCCTGTCCTGGGGCAGTGTGAACAGGCCTCTCGTGCCTCAAAGGTGTGTGTGTGTGATCTGACCTTCACAACCTCAAACCCCCACCCTGTCCTCCCTCTCTCTCTCTCTCTCTCTCTCTCTCTCTATCTCTCTCTCTCTCTGCCCTCCCCCCCACCTCTCTTGCTCGTCCTTCTGGTCTCTCTTCACAGGACGTCCCGGCGGCTGCCCATGCAGATCGATGGCGAGCCCTGGATGCAGCCCCCCTGCACGGTGAGAGTTACAGTAAATCAGAATCACTGAAAACTTGTTTTAAGATTGGGATTTTCTGCATGTTATTATATTCATAAAGTCAGTATGTTACTCGGCTTTTATTCTGTAAGGGTTAATTTTCTTGCTCTTCCTCCTCTGCGCGCCCCCAGCCTCGACCTCAAACAACAACATGCCATCAAAAACCACAGTCCAACTATTTCTTCATTAAAAAAAAGAGGGAAATCCATTATTATCTGTTCATCCTCATGGCATTTCAACCTCTTTTTATATTGTCATAGTGGACCTTGATAGAAGATAGAAAGCTTTTTGTTGTGTTATGGAGGTTATTTGCAAGGCTGCAGTGACTGATTTTATAAAAGGTCTGTTGTGAAGAGCAAGGAAGTGATGACTGTCAACCTTGTGAATTTGTAAAAAAGAAAAAAGATATTGAGAACCGCTTCCTGTACAAACATTGTACCATTGTCATGTTCTTCTCTATCGGAATCTTACAGATCAGGATCACACACATGAACCAGGTCCCCATTTTACTGGGCCCGCCTCAGAAGACGCCGTTCTTTTTCTTCAAGAAACGCAACCGGAGCCGCGACTAGGATACACACACGCACACACAGACACACACACAGACACACACACACGCACACACACGCCACCCACTGTATAGGCAGCTCCATCAGACGACTGGTACACTGTTCCCTGGTTGGAGAATGAAAGTGGGACGTTCATCAACAGGATCACAGTGTGGAACATTCCTGAGGTCAGGATGCCTACAGACAATTCATTCCCAGAGCAACTACAGTGATGGCACCTGAAAAGAAATGACTCTCAGTATACAGCACCGACCTTTTCCTGTGTAACCATCATCCTCTAGTTATTTTCCCCAAAACTCCGTCCCAGCCATGGATTTAGTTTAGTCTCTCAGCCCCAAAGAAAACTCATACCAGTACTACACTGCCCGCTAAACACAACTCTGGCGGCTGGGATTCCACCACAGCCCTCAAATGAAGTACAGAAAGTGATAGTGAGAGGGGACGTAGGGGTTAAAGAAAGCAGGTTGTGTGATGAGAAAGAAAGAGCTCCGACACACTACGGCGAGAAAGAGAAGGAGTGAGAGCGGTGTAGCAGTAACCGTGGTTGTTTACAAGACCGGTGAGTAAATAGAGAAGCATCCACCTCTTCGTTAAAACACCTGTATGAATAATGAAAGAGCGGTTGCTTGTAAGAGCGCTCGCTCCGGGGCCTCCCCACAGACTGACAGCACGGCACAGCCGGGCAGAGAAAATAGGAAAAGCCTCATCCATTATTGACTTATTTTGTTTGTGGGTCAATGGCAGCGGGGGCGTAACAGTGGCCTGGGATGGGTTGAAACATGCAGGGATCCTCTAAACCATATTTATAGACTGTGTGGAAGATCTGGCGATAGACTTCAGGCAGAGGAAGTTCCTGTCCATTTGTTCTCAAGTTATTGCTTTAGAAATCAAACCGAGATTGAAAGTAAAGATTGGAGACATTGTAGTTGCGTTCTCAAGAAACTCATTGGTCCTCTGTGGTTGTTTAAAGGTGCACTATGAGTTCCTGCATGGCGTAGCGCGATTCCAGTGAGCAGAGTTGATTGAGTAGCATGAGTTGTTGATTGGCTGGAATGTGGTTTGTTATATTTTGGTGCACAGCCTGCGCCCCTAGAGTTTGTTTGACGTTTACGACCCCTGTGTTGTCTCCCGAGACCGGGCTTTTTCACGGTGTGTTCAGGGGGCAGGCAGCTAGCGGATCAAGGAGAGATGCATATGATTTGAGACAAAAATGAAATCGCGCTGAAGCCGTGCAGGAACTCATAGTGCACCTTTAAGGCTACATCTACGCTACTACGTTTTCATTTTTAAGCTGGGTTTTGAGACAAAAAACAATCTCTGTCCACAAGAGTTTTAACTCCAGTTGCAGAGCTAATCTCTTTCTATATTAACACGTCTGACAACACATTTCACATGGCCATTCACACACACTGGGCATGCACATGCCAGTGTAAACAGGAAGCAGATTGTCTGACGTTACTCTGCGGCAAAAAGTTAAGAGCAGGGATTTAATAGCTTGGAGAGACGACGATTACTGAAAGGTCTGTAAAACATGGATACAGCGTTTGAAATTGGCCCGATGGTCGACGCTGCTTCCACACATGGGGCCCATAGAGCTGGTGCAGGAGGACCTTCCGGTGTAGCGCTCCGCTAACTCGAATGGGGATTAAAAGATTCAATCGTGCGGCTCTTCTAGACTTTCTACATGTTATGGTGAAACGAGTAATTTCGCAGGGGTTGTGACGCTCGATAAAATGTATCCACTGATTTACAGACGTCTCTTTAGCTGTGTAAGTCTATGGAAAAAAATGCCCATCACGTGATGGACACAGAAGTTGCAATTCACCTGTTTTGACCACTATGTGAAATTGGCTTCAAAGTCCGGCGCACTTCCTGGGGGCCTGGTCCAGACTACAAAGCAACCCCGGAGTTTTCAAACCAAAATGGGGGCAGCACTTTTTCCAAACATCTCCGTTTTAGGGGCTCGGGAAACGCCGGAGTAGTGTGAATGCAAGGCGTAAACGTAGCAAAAAGATATTTTTTTTAAACCAAAACATAGTCGTGTAGATGTAGTCTAACGCTACCATCCAAATTGTATCAACAGCAGCTCCTGTGCACCGTATGCCATACAGTATAGGACACTTCCAGTGGGTCAAGGATGGAAATAAATCCCCACAAGGGTATAACAGCAGGGCCCCCGAGGGTTTTTATTTACCACAGCATTGGCAGGGGCACTAAATTTATCCTTCTATTTCAGGGAGGGTCTATCTCTCCTACAGTGAAACTGTACGCCTAATTACCGTGTCAAACATCGACTCACAATGTCAAGTGTGCTGTCCGAGTGCGAATCCCAGAGTCTGCCCCTACTGCTTTAATGCATTCATGATTTGTTTACCAAATCAAGATGTGATGGTACTGTAGAGGAATTGTGTTTGACGGAAGATGGCTATATCACTCAGAAACCAGAGAGCTTAGTTCATTGTTTAGGAAGAATGTATCCATATTAATGCCCCCATAATATGGCAAAGTATACTATACAGTGTGTGCAGAAAGAGTATATGTATATTTCTGGAACGTAGGAGTAGCTCACATACTGTACACACGAATGTGTTTTTAATATATCATTGTTATTAATGTGGAAATCTTAGCTTAGAGGAGTTCAGATCAGTATCCTTTACCGTACTGAGCCGCTGCAGTCGCTCTCTGAGTGAGTTTCCCACTTTGTCTAATTCATATTGTTTTAGATCAGGGTTTACTGTTGTATCCTCTTCTCTTCTCAGCTTGGCTTCGTCCTTGCTTGTAGAAGAAACGGGGAACGTTGGATCAAATGCATCAAAATGACAGAATGTGTGACAAAATAATATCACGGTTCATATTGAGCTTTAAACATGGCCTTCATCAGCGAATGGAGCAGGCTCAAGTCCTTGTCTATCGGCTAAAAGTAAAGCTAGACCAATGATAAAAGGTTATTGCAGATATAGCGGCGTTGGCGTAACAAACAAGAAATTAGAAAGAAAAAGAAATGTTCTGATACTGTATGATTGCTTTTATTTTAACAAAAATAATATCTAATCTATCTAATAAAGGGAAAAGCACCAAAAAAAAAGAACATATTTAGAGGGTCCTTATCAATGTTTATTTAAAAAAAAGAATATATATATATATACTGTATATATATATATATATCCTCACCTTTTTGTGACTCTCAAACATCGATATCGGCCTCAGAAAAAGGTCATAGGTACAGGTAATGGACCTTGAAGTGAGAATATTTTGCCACACATACTTTCCCCAAGCTGAAGAATGAACTTTCATGCTCAAGAAAATTACAGACAAGCTTATCAAAGAGAATGTAAATATGTGAATGTTAGAACTCTACCGATCTTTTTGTGAGTTAGACGATTGTGGGAAACTGTCTTGCACCCTGTTGAAATGTGTGTATCCTAACAGTACAGGGCGGAGGGAGACTGCTGGGAGGTTCTGACGGTCCAAACTGAGCTCCACTGTAGGGTCTGGCTCTGATGCCTTTATACCCTGTTTCCCTTTAAAATACACCGAGTCATTACTCTTGCACCCAGGCCCCATGAAAACAGACAGGTTTGCCGTATGTCACTGTCATCCATGTCAATGGTTCATGTTTGAATATACACCTATTGAACTGGCAGTAATGCTAAGGCACTGTGGGGATGTCACAAGATGAGAAATACAGCACATTATAATCATTTTCTCCTTGATTTGTAGTTTTTCCCAATGGAGCCTGGGCGCCAAGAGAACTCAGTGGGAAAAGAGTGCATGTTTACAGTAACTTTACATTTATTGAGAGAATTGTTTTAGACGGCTATATTACCAAGTGTATATATTTGTTTATAATATTTTATCTGAAGTTAACTTACATCACCGCATGCCTGCTGAAACAAAAGGAGAGTGAACAAAAAGGAGAGTGTGGATCAGACTATTCAAAACTCATTTCTTTGGTTAAAACATTTCCATTTATCGGCTATATATATTTATTTGTTGTGGTTTTCTTTTCTTTTTTTGGCAGCATGTTTATAATCATGTGCAAGAAAAGGCAGGGAAGTAGCTGTCTTGTTACATTAAAAAGAAAAAAAAAGTATAATCCCCAGATGAAGTTTCTACCAATACAACATCCATTTGTGATTTATTGTGGAATCAAAGGGCAGAAACACGAACGCCCACACAGGGCCTGTCTGTCTGAGTGAATATCCAATATGTGTCACAACTCATGTCTATGTCTGTCCTTTGAAGTAATCAATTGCCTTAACAAATAAATGGCTCTGTTATGTGCTCACAGATTTTCACAGAGAAATCAAATCACAGGATTCAGGAGGATGATTATTTGTAGCAAAATATTGCCCTAAAAGTTACTAGAAAGGAATTGCTTTAAACCCTGACTGTCAACAGCTGACCCACACGATTTAGACAATTGATGCCGACAATTGCGACAATATTTGCCAACCCAGCATAGTAATTTCTGTGGCATCCTAACCTTCAGTTAGCGGCAGAGGTTGGCATCGAGGTAATGGACTAATGTAATTTGGTGCCACTGAGCTGACCTTTGTTAGCAAACACAGGAGGAGATATCTGTGTCTATGTTAATCTGCAGGCTGAGTTTCCTGGAGCAAATTGTCTTTAAAGATAAGGCATCAAATTCCATGAAAAGAGACCAAAACCAACAATGCGCTATCTGTCTCTAAAGACTTTTTCGACTGTGGCACTCATAAGACCATTTGTTCTCATTGAATACTTCATTAAATTCAGGACACATATATTTAGTTTTCAAAGGCTCTGTAATTTCCTAAAACAGCCTGGTTTTTAGCAAACTTTACTTAAAGTGCTCATATTATGCTCATTTTCAGGTTCATAATTGTATTTAGAGGTTATATCAGAATAGGTTTACAAGGTTTAATTTTCAAAAAACACCATATATTTTGTTGTACTAGACATTGCTGCAGCTCCTCTTTTCACCCTGTGTGTTGAGCTCTCTGTTTTAGCTACAGAGTGAGTGATCTTACTTCTGTTCCATCTTTGTTGGGAGTCGCACATGCTCAGTAGCTAGGTAAGGACTACTAGCCAATCAGAAGCAGAGTATGAGGGCGTGCCATGCTAGCAGCTAGGCGAGCATTATAACCAGTCCCTCCAGAAAAATGTGATTATGCAATTGCATAATTCAATGTATAATCAGCCAAAGTCCGCATATTGATGCGGGGGCTGCATTTGTTCAAATACGCCGCACTTTCGTAAAATATGCAGGGCTTGCATGATTTCATAATCCCCGCATTTTCGTTGCAAAAAAGTTGCATATATATCTTAGCAGAAAGCTTAAAAATGTTGCGTTTACTTCACACAAGAGCAGGCATTTTCCCCTGTTGCCATGGGAACGTTATGAAGTGACGTAATTACGTCATCGAATCACTTTTTCTTCTCTCTTTCATCAAACGTTTTGCAAGTTCCCGCAATTTCATCGCATAAGATTGCATAAATATCCCACATATTCCATCGCGTTTTTTAAGAAAACGTGCCGCATAATCAAGGATTTTTGCCCGCAACAATCACAAAAAAACACATTTTTCTGGAAGGACAGTAAAATGTGTGTTACAAAGTGACGCACGTTCATCTCTGAAGTAAAGGCTGGACTACAATAGAGCTGATTGGAGCAGTTTGTGAACAGTGTTTTCTGTTGGAGATGGTAAGTCCCTTTGGAGGGGACTTTGGGCTTTTTCATTTTTGAAGCATATCACATGCACAAAAAAGATATATAACACAATAAAGGAAAGGGAAAAAGCCAAAAAGCATAATATGAGCACTTTAAATAGGAGTAAGTGGTACATTTGTTGGGGTCTACTTTCAGCAGCGGATTAATACACATTTTATGGTCTATTTAGTTTATCTGGCTGCAGAAAGGTGTACGTGGGATTGACTCCAAAACGACAGTGCCCATGTTGGTCGTAATGAAGGAACATGTCACACAGTGCAAGCGTATGGATCACTGATGGGATTTTAATAACTTGGACAGGAAGTATTATGAATTTAACCGCATGAGGCTTTGGCTACTTTGGCTTTGATGTAATACTTGATTAGTAATATCAATGAATTGTTGGTTTTGGTTTTTTTGTGGGTTTTACCATCCTTATCCTTTATTGCTACTTTTTAGATATTTGATAACTAACTGATTCTCAAAGTATTCAAAAGGAACATGTAGTTAACCAGGTTCAATAAAAGTAAAAGAAAAAGCCACACCTGGACACTCAAATGTATAATGCTGGTTTACTTTTTCTTCAGTTTGAGATGTCTTTGTGTTCTGAGAATGATGTTTCTGAGCAAAGCGACGACAAGCTTGGCACAAATCAGCCACAGGCTATTCGTCGAGTTACCCAACAGGTTTCCACTTGTAAAAACACACAACATGCAACGTGGCTCTCTAGTCTACTCATAAGCTACTGTCTCTAGTCTACTTACACGCTATCTCTCTCTCTCTGCCCTTGGACTAAAACCTGCCTCTCACTCATGGTTTTCTCTCTGTCCAAATGTTCCTTTAAGCCTTGTGTTGTCTTCCCGTCGACCATGCAACTTTTTGACTTCCTGGGTCGAAATTTATGATTCCAACTTATTTCGACACGTCTCTTTTTTTCCGACGTTCTTGTCACTTTTTTTTTCCAACGTTTATGTCGCTTATTTCTACGCTTTTTGACGTTTTGGTTGTTTTTTTCTGACGTTTTTGAAGCTTTTTTAGACATTTTTGTCATTTTTTTTCAACATTCTTTTACCATTTATTTTTCAAATGCTATAAAATTTTATAAATCACTCAAATTTAATGAAATTACTGAACTGATCATTTATTTTAATTGTGAAAAGTGCTGTATGGAACCATCCATGTTATTTTTCTTTGACAGTTTGGTTGAAAGAAACCCAAAAATGTTGATATAGAACCTTAAAGGTATTGTGGAGGATTTTCCCGAATTTTAGAAAAGAACCGCCCTCTGTAATTTTTGAAAAAAATGCACATGCGCAACACTCTGCCTGCTCCCAAGAGGGAACGCCTATTAAACGTGTGCACGAGAGTGCACTGTTTACAAGTTTCTGTCGGCTCATACAAGCCTACTTTCCAAAAGAAGATTTGCACTTTTTCACAAATTGATTAGCATCGCTAATCATAGCTTACATCAACTTTTACTAGCAGTGATTTTAAATGGATTTCTCCAAATAGCCAAACTTTACCTGTGGAGTAGAAACTTCACGACTGAGGCATCAGTGGGAAGCCCAACCTGTGCTTTTAGCGCACGCCACCGTGTGAAATATTCTCCCAAAAGCTTCAATGAATGGCTGAAACCGTAGCTCAAGCTCACCACACATATACACCTGAAAGCTAGGGACGTGCATGTACGACAGCTTACGTAAACACATCACCAGAATGATTGACCACCAGGAGGACCAATAGTCTTGATGATCCACCCGGAAAAAGAAAATCCTCCACTATACCTTTAAGGAAAAGAAGTTTATAATTCTGGCAACACATGCTTATTCATTTTCTTGTCGAGCGTTGGTTGAGAAGATCCTTACCACTGTTCTGTCGTGCCTCAGGAAGCAATTAGCTTAGCTTAGCATAAAGACTGAAAGCAAGGGGAAACGAGGATGTCTCGTGTCAGCCAAAGTCGTTTGACGTGGGTAAAACCCAAAATTCTATGGATGTAATGTCACTGACCATTCACAGTATTTTAACCCTCACACGACAAACTCTGCAGTCATACAACCATCTTGAGTTGCAAGTCGTAAACATGGGATTATTTCCTGTCTCAACCATTCAGCCCGTATGATGAACTCAAATGTAACTAGTTCTTTATGGCCTAGTCCACACATGCATGGGTATTTTTGAAAACAAAGGTTTCTCCCTCCTTCGTTCCAAAAGAAATCCCATCACCATTGTTTTAAAAATTCTCTGTCCAAATGAAAGTGCGAAAACACAATTGAAGTGTTGTCCAGGGCATGCCAAACCTACAGGGGGCGATATAACCCTAAAGCCATTTTGGCCAATCAGAAGCCTGTAAAAAACGCCATTACCGGAGGGCTTCGTGGCTAGCCTAGAAATCTAGACGCACCCTAGTGGCAGTAAATTTAATTTGCAGCCAGGGGGGTCTAGGCACTCTCCGTTGACTTGCCAGCTGGAAAAACCCAATTCTGGTCAGGCCAATCACATCGTGTATAGAGTCGGTGGGCGGGCTTATGGCTGCTGCTGGGAACAGCGGTCTTCTGGAAGACTTGGAGTTCAGCTTTACTTTGAGAAAAGTACGGCACTGAAGTAATTCTTAAAAAAAGGAAGATGTGTTCTGAGTTTTGCCGACCAGATACGGCAAAAGTTTAATTTATAAACTAGCTCCGCTACCTTCTTCGTGGCCCTTACTGGTTGTAGCGCTATCCTATTACGTGCAGAGGGGAATTTGAAAGACAACCGTTTATCCCACCCCTCGGATTGAGCCCTGACCAATGGTGAGTTCCCAGACCCTACATCTCGATGTGGGTCTGGCTTGTCAGGCTACTTCTTGGCTGCAATGGCGCATCAATCACTCTGTAGCATTGTGACGCATCTGTTCATCAATATATCAGAAGAGTAACTGTGCACTTATGTGTAAACGTGTTAAAAGCCAGTTTTAGTCCGACATTGCATGAAATGTCACCTCGTTTGTGACGCCTCCCAACACTCTGACGCTACAAGCCCAAAACTTTGTTTTTCGCTGTCTACATGCCAACATTGACAACGTTTCTGAAAATCTATACCGTGGCAGGAGTTTTCCAAAAGATACATTTGCAGTGACCTAAAACACAGTTTGTGTGAGGATGAAAGGCCCAAAAATACCCATGTGCTGTGCACAAGGACTAGACCTAAGTGTGACATGTTACTGTATGATATTTATTACCGCCGCACAACTCTGTTCTTAATTAGCAGCACTTTAGTTAATCAACAGCAGAAGGAAACATGTCTGTGATCCTCACAGACATGTTTCCTTCTGCTCCCCCCATGTGGAACTATCTGACCCTGACTAGTGTGATCCAGATCTCGTCCTGGGACAGATTAGATGTATTGAGTGACATCAGAAGCGCAGAGCCCCTGCAGCGTTTTGTTGCTCTACATGTATATTCAAATCACCAAATCATAGAAATAGAGTTTACAGAGCAGATCGCAGATCAGATACTACACATCACAAAAGCGACATCATCACACAGCTTCAGGGTATTATTACAGAGTAGGAAAAAACCTACGGTTTGTAACCAAGTTAATCAAGTTAACCAAACTCTACGTCTGTGATATGATCCTTCTGTTCCCCCTCGGGGGGCGGTACCATGGGGGGCTCTCAGCCCACAGAGGGTCAAGGGCAGACCGTCCGCCGTGTTGTCCAGGACCTGATTGGATGAGAGAGGTTGAAAATCAATATGTCCAGCCTCTGCAGCCTGCCCTGTGTCTGTCTCTACAGTATGTCACCCTCGCTGTTTGTTGGCATTTCCATGGACGAACCATTTTACCACTAAACAAAGAAGGTTGAATATGCATTTTGTCTATTTTCTTTCTTAATTCAGATAAACTAAAGCCACTCCTGGATTTCTACTTAAGCTAGTTGGATTTGAAATGACCTTTGAACTCCACACATTACTTCTATTATTTAAAAGAAACCTATCACCTATTACAGATTTGTATTGTACTTTTAAAAACACAAAGATATCAAAAAGAATTTCCCAAATAAACTGTGAATCTACATGTCAGTGGTAAAAGAACATGAAGAACCTGTAATTGTGAATGACCATAACATTTCCATAAAAAAGAAAAGAAAATTAATTTGTTTTAACATAAAAAGACAAATGGTAAAATACATTCGTATATGTATCACAATTTCACAAATGTTTATCTTTTATTTAGTAGATGTTAAATTCAAGTTTAATACTGCATATGCATTTCTTGAATTAAATAAAATTGCTGATTAGTGAAAATTTGTTTTTACAGGTATAAATATCCATCAAACATCGAACATCAAACGCAAGATATCATGTAAAATGAAAGCCACAGACTATTTTAATTATGGAAAATTACTGTATTAAAGTAAGAAAGTTATTTTTACCTATTTTTCCAGAAAGAATTTGTGCCCCGGCTGCCGTAATTTTACCTTTTTTTTTTACAGTGTACATTGTTGTGAATAGCTATATATATATTTAATGATTCCAGGTACACGCATTATTTGCATGCAGCATTAGCATTAAACATTACAGTTGCGTGGCCGGGTTAGCTCAGTTGGCAGAGCAGGCGCACATATATAGAGGTTTACTCCTCAACGCAGCGGCCGTGCGTTCGACTCTGACTTGCGACCCTTTGCTGCATGTCAGTCCTCTCTCTCTCTTTCATGTCTTCATCTGTCCTGTGGAATTAAAGGCCTAAAATAATCATAAACATTACATTTGCTCACTTGTGATATAATTAGAATCTGTTACATGGTGCCTGACAGAAAGCTGTGTATTATCTTTAATCTTCATGGATCATTGAAGACAATCCAACAACACATGAGTGAGTCACTGATGACATTAAACAGTGCGATCCAGACTGAGAAGAAACACGTGAGGAGAGATTGACTGAGTGAACAAACGACGAGACAGTGGTTTGAAGAGCGCTGCCTTTTCCTACTGGACTCCAGAGTTCAGGTGAGTTCAGGTGAGTGCAGCCTCACGGAGCGGCTATAGCTGCTTAAATGTGCAATTTGGTTTTAGGTGGGTTTAGTGTCACCGAGTTTAAATCTAAAACCTGGAAGCAAATAACTAAAAACACTTGATAAGCAGGGAAGGTTCGGTTTTGTCCTCGTTACCAGTGGTGTAGTCTAATGTATTGTAGTTTGGAACGTCAAGGACTTCATTTCCTGTATTCGGATACACTTTTATGCACCAATTTACGGTGGAGATACCTTTATTTAGCCTACGTGAAGAAGAAAAGCACAGATGGCAATTCAAAATCTATCAAAAATATAATGGAAAGTATGTTGTTGCATTTTTAAGTGGGTATATGGAAATCTTGGAGCTCTCTTAGTGGGTATACTGCGTATACCTGCGTATCGCGTAGACCAGTGGTTCCCAACCTGGGATCCGGGCACCCCTTAGGGGGCGGCAAAGATCACAATGGGGGGCGCATGTCTTTATCTGGTTTAAGGTTGAGGTACACACTAGAATATATATTCTAGTGTATTATCATAATTTGTATAGTATAAATATATAGTTTTTATACAGACTTTTGTATACATAGTATACAAAAATCTGTATAAAAACTATATTTTTTTTTTCTTGCTTAAAATTGTAAGCAGGCTACTTAGTAGGCCAAACCTCCAGGACCTCTTAACCTGGGACCCTGGCTGTTATCAGGTCAGCTGCTAGCTGCTAGCTGTTAGCTGCTAGCTGCTAGCTGTTAGCTGTTAGCTGCTATCATTCTCGTTTCTCCTGCCGCCACGGCATCACTATTTTAGGAATGAAACATGGCAGAGAAACGTAAAAGTGCTGATAACTCCTTTGTATCCAGAAAGAAAGTAAGGCTCTATCTTGAGAGTTACCTCAACTTCGGTTTCGGGGCTCAGGCTTTTCTTAGACTTAAGTAGGGGGGGCGCCAAGGAAAAAAGGTTGGGAACCACTGGCGTAGACTACGCCACTGCTCGTCACATTCTGCAGTGTGTTTAAATCTTCTTCTGGCGCTGATCTGTGGCCCAGTAGCTGCAGAGGCATGAAAAAGCAGAGCGGGAGAAAGACAAAGAATCAGGAAGAAAAGAGAAAATGTCAAAGAAGAAAAGAGGCATTGAATTAACAATGGGAAAGAGACGAGAGAGAGAGATTATGAAGACAGCATGGTTATACAACTCGGAGCCTCAGAAGAGTCTGCCTTTGGCAAAGCTTCTTGATTACGGCTGCAAAGATAACAAGGCAGGAATTATCTCCCAAAGTGCTATTAATAGCAGGCGAGTCACATCTTGTCCCTCGGTGAGAGAGAGCATCCTACACCCAGAGGCACTTCTTTCCCATTTTAACTCTTTTTGAAATGTGCACACATTTGACAGACGTGTGCAAGCTGGGACAGACTGCGCAGACTCTCAGTTATAATGCTCTCACCCACTTGTGTTTCATCACAGCGGCCGCTATTATAAGCTGTGATAAGACTAACGCTCGGGTTCACCGATGGGCCAAGAAATGAGAAGAAGAGTTCAAAAAGCTCCACGTTCATATTTACATTTATAGTTTGTGTGTTGCAGTGGTAGTTGAGGAAACGATCTCACCACAAGGTCCATTTAGTGGCCGTTTTGGAGCTTTTGACCATCATGCATGATTCTCATCATAGATAGAGGCCTAACGGTGCGTTGCATTTGAACTGGGAAGTCGGAATTTCCGAGTTCTAAGTCGGAAATTTCAACTGTACGCCCCCCCCCCCCGAAGTCAGATTAGCATCAACAGTAGTGAAAGCTGTAGTTATATACAGATAATTAGCACATCTGTCTTGTCTGGTCGTACACACAGTGCTGTCCAACTTCTATCGTTAAGAGTCATGGTTCAGAGATTCCAGGGCGTAGTGTTTTTTTTTTTCTTCTTCTTCTTTTTTTTTTTTCCTCACCTGGTTTAGTCAAGGATTTTCACCATCAGGATTAGCCCACATTGCGCCCAGGCAGCTCTACTGACCTGGCCGTTATGTCATTGTCACACTAAGCTACAGTAGTAGTCTTCGAGGGAACAGGAAATTAGCACTTCAAATCTCACCCTGCCTTCACAGCACCCTCTCTCACACTTGCAGTCATACAGAGCGAGAGAGAGAGAAAGTAAGAGGTATATGTACACAAGCAGCATGTCACCCTTTGCATGTGGTTTATTTAAGGAAAGAATAAGAAGAGCAACACAATGTGCTCGCTCTCCACACGCCTCCAAGTGACCACCCACTACATCCGCACCAACGAAGAGATGCGCCATACAGTCAGTGTTGGGAAGGATACTTTCAAAACGTATTTCATTACAGAATACAGAATACATGCCCACAAATGTAATTTGTAACATATTCCGTTACGTTACTCAATCTGAGTTACGTATTCTGAATACTTGGATTACTTCAAGATTACTTCTACATTGAATTGCGTTTTATAAGTGTAGGAATGCGGCCATCCCATCCAGTTTACTAAACAGGCCTATAATGGTGTGTTCTTTTTATTCCAACTGGCTGAATGTGTACCTGAACAAGCAGATAGATTATTGTATTGGTAGTCCCGAACTGCATACTACAAAAATCTAACCACGGTCTAAACTACCACAAAGCTAATTTTAGCTAACGTTAGTTAGCATGTCAAACGGGGCTATAGTCTTTAAACGGCTCTGGAGCTAGTACATCAGCACCTAGGAGAATGTAAAGTCGCACGTCAATGTTAAAATAGCAAGGTGACCAGTAAAACTACAGCAGACGACTACTCTTGGCTAATTAACAAAATAACTTACTTTAAGATGCTTCTTCAGGTTGGAAGTGGAGTAATTTGGAGCTGAAAGGAGGTTGGTTGCTGGCAAGCAGAGGCTGCACGGCACAGTTAGCTGTATTTCATTCTCCCTGTTCGTTCTTTAATGTGAAATGCTGTTTGAATTTCCAAGATAGAAACTTATTGCTGCCCTGGCTCTGTCGTGCCGGTTCCGACTCCATTGTGACTGATCACGCAAGTAGCTATTTTTTTTCTATTTCATATCGGGTCTTCTGGAAAATGCATTAAGTTGCCTTAATTTATTCAGAGTGAATAAACTCGTGAAACGGAGAAGTATTGTCATGTAATCCATTGATTTTAACAATGTAACTGTATTCTAAATACCAACTACTTAAATTGTAACTGTAACGGAATACAGTTACTCATAATTTGTATTCTGAATACGTAACGCCGTTACATGTATTCCGTTACTCCCCAACACTGTGTACAGTGGACCTGCAGGCGGTTGCTTTTCAAACAGTCCTCTGCAATTTAATGCTTCACACACACGTACAATAGAATGTGACAGCGGGTATTTTTAAACGCTCTCCCCTTCACATTTTTTTCAGCGCCACATCTCCAAGTGGCGCTTATATCCTGAAAGACAAGCTCTTTGCCTTTGGCCTTAGGTCTCTCTGGGGACGACCAACAAAGATAGCTCAGTAATTATGTCATTGTGTGTTTGTCTTTTCTTACTATTATTGCCTCGGCGGCAGGCTCATAATATCTGCATCATGGCTGCAGGGTTTAGCCGGGGATTCGAGTTTTCATACCGGCTGCTGGAATTTGCGCGTGCAGTGACACAAAGTTTACGCGAGGGATTCCTAATTTGGTGACCGAGGTGATAATGGCAAAGGTTAGTTATTCATGAACTCTAACCTTTGGGGTTCCAACAGCCGTTCCGTCACACACATGTTTGTGAGCAAACACTTGCACACACACAAGTCATGCTATCTTTTATTTATTTGTTTCCTCTCAATGCTTTATGGCGGTCAACTTGGGATGGCTTTTGAAACAGAAAGAGAATCAGAAAATTTATTTATTAATTTAATTTATTGCTAAATAAGTAACACTACTAACTGACGAGGCATTTGAACACATGAACATATTGAACGGAAACAATAAATGTAAAAGTAACAGTAACGTAAATGAACAAATATGTAGGCCTACAATATAACTGTTATAAAGAAGGCTTTATGGTTTAGTTCAGGATTTGCAAAGATGTTGATAAATGTGCAAAAAGTTCAGGAGATTTAGGAAGTTGAAGCCATTTTATTACGATTGAAGACCACTTGTTTAAAAAATAATGCTTCAGTTTTGTTGGCAGATTACAGATTGCCAAAGAACAAAATACTGACCATGTTGCTTTACTTGATGCTGTTGAAACGACATCAGTTCATCCTCTCGGAAGCATGAATGTGTTCAGCAAATACCATGGTGGTGAAGTTAGGACCTTTGTGTACAAAGTTGCTCATTTGACATTGTGTTTATTGCGTAAAGGAAAGCTGATAATCAAAAATGAAAGTGGTTCATCTTCTGGGGAGCTACTTCATAGCAATCTGATATGAAATATATCTCAATTAGGTTCTCATATGTTGGTTGGCAAAAGAAAACGTTGGATTGGTTCTCTTGGAAACATGAATATCCATAACAGGGTTCAGAAGATATATTATTATAGACCCAAGAGTTGGTTGAAGGTAGCTAATGAGAGACTGGGGTCATGCTCTCAATAGCAACTTGGGGAGGACTTACATTATTTTAAAGCCTGATTCAACAATTTTTACACTTAATATGCTATAAATGTGTGTACTTCTAGAACATGTACGTCAGGATTTACCCACATGGATTTAGACCTTAATTCTGGGTACTAAAGTACACAAAAAATATGTAGTGTCAATGAACAGTTAAATGGCTAAATAAAATGGGAACCAATCAATACATGTTTATACCCCATTTTATGCAAATTTGACCAGCGTTTGTTTTGGCACCTTGCTCTGACAACAAAGTGATGAACAGATGTACTAACCTCATCATCTTATCACCTCTTATAATAAATAAGGCTCTTTAAATAAAATGAATCAGATTGTGGGCAAATAGATGCTGATGGAAGTTAATTGTATTTGTTTATTGATAAATATATACTACTTAGATGAGCATTAAAAGACAGTGAGCAAACAAACAAAACATTTAACCAAGGCAAAAAAAAGTAATGCTTCATAATTGGTATTTTAGATGCAGGCGCCATATAAGAGCTAATAATTAATAATTATCAGTCATTAATAATAAGTCATTTCCATGATCCATTCACTTATCATTTACTTGAAAATACATTTCCTTCTTTATCATCCCTTTTAATTCTCAACCATTTGCGTCACTCTCCTGAAACACAAATCTGTTAAATTACTGTTTAAGTCAATTTCAAATTGATTGAGCACAGTGTGTTAAAGTCCAATTGCTGTTCTCACTATTATCTATCATGAGAGTCCATGGGAAATCAGCGTGACACTGACTTTGCTACAGCAGCGTCTGTATAGCTCTGTGTCGATCTTTAGTATATTTCCACTGCTGCTGGCCCTTTAACAAACACATCTTGGCATTGATGGTTGAAAAAAATGTGAATGAAATCCAGCCATTCATAAAAATAGGCCTGTGCTGCGCTGTGATTGGCCAAACAGAACCTCATGCATTATTCATTAACCCCGGAGACGCCATTGGCTACTGACTTAACGGACAGGGTCGATCCACCAATCAGCGCCTGTCTCTGCGTGCCGCTCGAGCCCAGGGGAAAAACCGACCGGGCCATTAACGAAAAGCTCAGTCAAGTTTTGTCAGTCGAAGGAGACACATCGTTGTACCAGTGCGCAGTCGATTACACCACTATCGACACGTTGTTGTTGTGTTTGTGGATATTAATACCGTATTGTTTCGACACAGAGGACGTCTATAAGCACAGACAAGGTAAGCTGCAACGTTTATTTCGGCGACAACTTGCTTTTGTGAAGCCCTGTTTTAGCTAGATATTTTTTTCTTACGCTCTTTTAGACTACAAACTACTGCAACGCCATCTTATTTTAAAGTATTTACTTTGTCAACCATTTTATATCGGCTCCTATCTGTGTAAAATTATACGCCGTATGTCATATTTAAGCCCAGCGTGTGTTGTATTCGGTCCTTCGGTTATCTGCGTGGATATTGACTTTGGCTTATCGGCGCGGTCAGGCGACTGATTGATTTTTTTTTTTTTTTTTATGAATGGACGGGCATTTTTTTTCTCTCCTCTGTTTCTACACGGCTCGAGTTTCACTTCATTGAGAAAAACAAGGGAGGTATGGGTGGGGGAAGGGCGGGTAGGAGGTGGCGGAGGAGTACAGGGGGGTGTCGGGTGATTTCGTCCCCCCATCCTCGGCTGAAACGCAGAACTTCTACGGAAAATGACTCGATTTTGACATGTTAGCACAGTAATACAAGTTGGTCTGAATTACGCACTCCCCAAGTTTGTCTGTTTACTTGTGACTTTTTTTTTCTTTTTCTTTTTTTTTTAAATACCGCAATGGCTGTGAAGTCGTAGTGGAAATTACACGCCAGTTGTGTTGGTAAACTTTGCCTAGTTTTTGGTGCGTTGAGGCCAGATTTTGGCACATCAAGTTCTGATTTAACCTTATTATGATAGTTGACGCTGCTGCCGTATTCTTTTGTAGGTCATTACTGTAGTTTTTGTCTTAATAGGCCTATGTAACTTTTGCCTTTTTAAATTTAAAATCTCCAATCTTAGTTCAATTCTCACTGTAAACCACTATGTGTGAATGTCAGAATAGAGCCAGCACAATCGGTCAGTAAACTTCCTACTCTTGATTGACGTGCTATATGACCAAGTGCTCCACATGAAGACACAGTGAGTTCTAAGGTTCTAATATGTGCTCGGCGCCTGTAATTATTGCCCAGCAGCTATCCTGTATTCGTCATCCATTAACAGTAGATGGAGCAGTGAGTCATATCACTCTGCTGAGAGAGAGATGTGAGGATAGAGGGCACTGCTAGTGGCTTAGTGTTATTATTGTTTGAAGGAAAACTTTGTATTTGTTGCTAGTGTTTCTGATTTTATAGTACTAGGTTCCGTAGGTTCAAGCCTCTATAAGCGTCTAATCTTGTTTGGAAAGCTTTGTGTTTTGCAGTGCAGATCTTACACCATAGACATAATCTAAAGAGTGGCACTTACTCTCTTTTTTTTTTTTTTTTTTTTTCCTCAACACCTCCCTCCAGGCTGATTTTATAGTGGAAAGTAGTGCCCACAGATGGCCAGAGAGAGTGGCTTTTATAAGTGTATAACAAGCGCTCCATGGGACTGTGTGTTTACATTGTGCTGCATTCTCTCACTCGGCACGGCTCGGTTCACAGAGTTTGTTGGTTAAATAGAAGATGGTGGCCTTGTTACAGCATCAGCATATGATGCAGAGGACCACTTGTGTTGTTATATAAACACTTTACCAAAATGATGAAGCCCAGCAAACAGCATGGCCTCAAAGTAGGGCTGCAACCGGCCATTATTTTCATTGATTAATGTGTCGATCGTTTTCTCGATTTTATTCGATTAGTTGTTTGGTCTAAAAAAAATAAATAATGTTTATCAGTGTTTTCCAAAGCCCAAGATGAATGTCTGTCTTGTACTCGGAGATCTTGAGTTTACTGTCACAGAGGAGTGAAGAAACTAGAAAATATTTCCATTTAAGAAGCTGCAATCAGAGAATTGTTACTTTTCTTTTTTTATAAAAAAAAAAGGGCTCAAACCGATTAATCGATTATCAAAATAGTTGGCAATTTAATGGTTGACAATTAATTGAATAGTCTTTGCAGCGATAATATAAATACATTACAAAATAATGAAGCCCAGCACACAGTATGGCCTCAAACGTGACAACAGAAGTGAATTCCAACCACATTGATGCGCTGTGTCCACCCTTACACTGGCTAAAAGACACATTTATGGCCAAAGGGATGGTTTTTTTTCTCGCCGTTTTGTGACACCTGCTGTATGTTTCCAATCTTGTGTTTTCCAGTGACCCACAAAGTGACCCGGGCGCTGTCGCTTTAAAGCGAACTTCTCCCCCCCTCCCCTCCCCACAATATCGGAGCCCCCCCAATCACCCACATAACATGGATGGATTCTATGACCAGCAAGTCCCATTCATGGTCCCACCCAGTGTAAGTGGACACATGCCAGCCTCACACATCACATCCTCACACTTTCAACCCATGGCTCTACATTACGGATGGACACTTCTAATACTCTTACATACAAATCTGCATTGTCCTTTTTTGCGAGGTGAAGTGACCTCTCTCCCGTTGGATGCTCTGACATTTCTCCATCTTCCCCTTCTCAGCAGCACAAGTCCCACGTGGAGGAACCGTCTCACAACAGGCCTCTGAGCGACAGGAAAAGGAAGTTTGTCGACACAGAACTCGCCCAGGACACAGAAGGTAACGTCGTTGATGTGAATGAACGGTGCAGGTTGCACATATGAGCTGCCACGACGACATGTTTTTAACATGCAATCAGAAGTATAGTCAAACTGGTGGGGGACTTACACTCGATATCTTTCACTTCTTGATTTTCAGAACTCTTCCAAGACCTCAGTCAGCTGCAAGAGATCTGGATTGCAGAAGGTGAGCTCCATGTTGGTTTTATTAGTGGAGTTATTTTTGGTAATGGCCGCCAGTGTTTTCTGCTGCTGTCTCCATCTACACAAACAACCTTTTCAAAATCATTACATTGGATTTGGTTTTTTTTGGCTTTGTGAAAGTCATATTTGACTTAAGAAACATTTTGTAGTCCTTTTTGTTTTCTAAATAGTGAACAGGATAAAATTGGGCAAGATTAAAGATTAACTTGTAGAGAATGTGAAATATTTCATATTTTTTCAATATATTTTTTTTGTTAGCAATTAGAGCAAGAAGAGCAAAGTCCTATGCATGAAAAACTGCTTACCGAGACCCCCCTTTTGTCTAAGTAGCTTTCTCGCCTTTTTCTGTTAGATTACATTGTTACTCTTCTTTAAAACTCTTTTTAATGAACCAGTTTCCAGCAGATTTTTTTTCTATCTTTTTTTTCTTGTTTTTGTTTCCCTTGTTTCATCTTTTTGTCCACTGTTTTTTGGCACATAAAATATGTTGGCTATAGAAAAACAAAAAGGGGTATGTGCTTGATTTTTCTCACATGTGCAACATTCTCGTCTGTCTTCACAGCCCAGGTGCCTGATGACGAACAGTTTGTCCCAGATTTCCAGTCGGATAGCTGTGAGTACCTGAGATTTTGTGTGTGTGTGTGTGTGTGTGTGTGGGTCCGGGTCCGGGTCCGGGTCCGGGTCCGGGTCCTCTAAACCGATTCTGTTACTGCTTTTTTGATATCCGTCAAACCGATTACAATGTTTTTAGCCCAGCCTGGTTCTTGTCTGATTTGGGCAGGGATTCAAACCACAGTGGCAATTCAGGCTGAAAACCAAGATATGCTTTAACAGCACTGCATCAGAATCCTTCACCACAGGCTTCTTTCTGCTTGGAAGAAAGTGCTCTTTTATTGCGTTACTGTCCCTGACCAGATGTCTAGGTCACCACCTCCTTTTTATCAACATTTCTTCATCCTGCCGAGGACAAACGCCATTCTTCAGCCTTTAAAACACAGCTCTGGGAAAGGCTGCTCTTACCCCCCCTCCCTCTCTCCCTCATTTTGAGTTTAATCAGCCGATTGGAATGGGGCATCACATGAGCCAAGCGCCTAATCTGATTTCACACTTTCCCGCACCCAGGCCCTGCTGCTGAAGTGGGCTGGATTCCAGTGGATAGGGCAGCTTCAGAGCTGCCTGTTTCAGTCCTTTCCTTTTTTTTTTTATGATCTCTCCCCCATCCCCTCTGTCTTTCTGAGTTTATGTTTTGTGTCTGATGCGTAGGAGGTGGAGACAGGGTGTGGCAGCCGCTGTCATTGTGAGGGCTGCCTTTTTAAATCTAGTTTAATGTGCTCAGCGAGCTGCAAACTGACCGCCAGCCTCTGGTGCAAACATATTATTGAGGTTGATGCATTGACATGTATGTATTTGTTTTTGTTTAGTTAGTGTGTGTGTGGGGGAGTTTGGCAGTTGCTTCTGTTGCCAGGCTGCAGGCCATTCTCTCTCACAAGTTGCCTATTCACCAAAACCAGATTTATTTTATTTTCTTTTCAGTATGAGCCACAGGACATCACATGTCTCGAACTGTGTTTAAGTTTGCTCCAGAGTGGAGGAGCGCTCTCAGTTCATTGACGTGTGATGCTTTAGCTCCGATCCTCCAGGAGAGGAGTCTGGGTGCTTGCTTGTTAATCCACTCACTTGGCCACCAGTCCGGAGAAGGAAAAGATGCCTAATCTCCTCATTATTCACTTTTCTGTGTGTGTGTGTGTGTGAGGAGCCTCACTCGAGCCATTTAGGTTTCACCGTGCACACAGTGGAGCTCACGTGCCCATTGTAACTCCGCTTCGGTCCATCAGCACCACGGGTGATTTATTTGGCCCCCGCTCCTCTGTGCCAAGAGATCTAGTTTCTGCCTGGCTATTATGTGGCGCCCTGGAAAGTGCAGCCGATACGCAGAAAGCTGCAGCTAGTGTCTAATGGTTACAGCACGGGAGAAGAAAATCATTCACCGCCATTAGATTACAGCCACACTGATTCATGGGTATTGGCCTGCCCTAATGGGAATCAGACGAGACGTTTGATAGCTTTTGTGTGTATAGTGCAGTTAGTATCGCGCTACCTAGCAGTGGTAGCTGGTTGTTTTCAGAGCCCAGCGTCGACCGTCATTAGGGCTGCATGATAAATTGCTGCTAAGTGGCTCTGTCAGTCGAGGGAATACACGGACGTTGTCCATACGTCCATTTATCCATCAATTCCAAATGTGGTTAAGATAACTGCTGCACTTCTGTTTGTGGCTGCGATTAGGTGATATCTGGAGTTGATCTAATGCTCTCAATTCTTTGCATGTCTCCTCGTATCCAGTGATGTTTCATGGCCCGCCCCCAGCCAAGATCAAACGAGAGCTGACTCCCTCCAGAGAGTTCTCTCCCTGTCACCAGGACAGGAGTCCCATGCCCTACGAAGAAAAGTGCCTTTACAGCTACAGGTATGTAATTACATTTGTAGACGGCAGCCACTGGATAGCGTATTGATTGTTCCTCTCCGATTAAAGGAGTTCTGACTGTGTTTGTTTCCCCCTCCCCCATCTCTTCATCCACAGTGCCTGTGACAGGAAGTCCACTCCTGGGTTCAAGCCATTAACTCCCCCCTCAACACCAGTCTCTCCCTGCGGCCCTGCCAACCCAGCAGGGACGCACCCTCTGAGTGCACAGACCCCCCCTCCTCACCCCCACGTAGCCAATCCGACCCCGGGGCCGCGTCCGGTGCACGTACAGCAGCCCATAACGGCGAGCGCCGGCTCTCCTAACCAGCAGGCCGTCCACAGCCCACCCTTCGCCGTGCCCTGTGCACCCATCAGCCAGGATGCCAACAACTTCACACCTGAGCACAGGTGAGCACTCAGAGCCTGCGTCTACACTACTACGTATTGGTTTAAAAACGAATATCTGTTGCTACGTTCAAGTCTCGCGTCCACGCTACTCCGGCGTTTCAGAGCCTCTAAAACCGACATTTGGGGGAAAAAAAGGTCTGTTTCGGTTTGAAAACTGTGGGGTTGCTTTGTAGTCTGGAAAAGCACAAACGGGGACCTTTTGGAAACAACCGCCTCACGTCAGTCAGCCTCATCGGTTAGGTACGCTTACATACCTTACAGTAACTGTTATACCTCGTCGTCGGTCCAAGCAGATAAATCCCTGGTCTTACTTTTTGCCGTTGTTCTTTCTCCAAAGCGTTTTCTGTATTTTTAACTTATGCATCCATGATTTTTAATAGCAGAGTTAAGTCAGACAATCTGCTTCCAGTTTACACTGGCGCACGCATTCCTAGTGTATGAGAATATTAATGTAAATGTGTTGTCAAATGTGTTAATATGGAGGGAGATTAGTTCTGCTACTGGAGCTTTTTTTTTCTCAAAACGCCGCTAGAGTTGAACCTCCTTTATCTAGGTATGAGCCTCTTCCTCGTAATGTTTCCATTGTGTTTCATCTGGTGTATTTACGCAGGCGTGTTTCTGAAAAGAGACGTAATCTCTCTGTCTTGCCACCCCTCCATTTTTAGGTTCCAGCGGCAGATGTCGGAGCCATGTCTACCCTTTCCCCAATCGGAGAGTCAAGGGCGCCCCCAGTTCTTGCCCCAGCCTCCCAGCAGCAGCAACAGTCTGCCACGTGACGGCCGGCCGCCCTACCACCGCCAAATGTCAGAGCCATTGGTAGCTATGCCACCCCAGGGTTTCAAGCAAGAGCTCATCGACCCACGCTACACAGAGCAGGGTGTCCCCACCATGGGCCCCCCAGGTCCACCCCCGGGCCCTCCGCATCAGGCTGCTTTCCACCCCATGGCCATCAAGCAGGAGCCTCGTGACTACTGCTTTGATTCTGGTGAGTAGAGAAGGGTAGTTTAATAAAAAAACAAAAAAAAAACAACCTTGAAGAGTCAATTACCTCTCAAGATGTCCCCGTGGAGCTTCCTCCATATCTATTCCTCTGCTCTAGCATAGCAAGGAAATCCACTGCTAGCTGTGTGAAAGTGATGTCTAGGGCCGTGTGAAAGTATAGCGGGCAGAAGGTGTGGAATGTGCCTGGCCGTGTTTGTTCTGGGCACTAACACGCGCCTGCGAGTTTTAGCGTGCAGCAGAGGCCTGGGCGCACAGGTGCTCATTTCACACACACACTTACACATACGGTACACACACACACACACACTATCTCGCTCTCTCTCTCTAATCTGCATCATTCCTCAAGAGCCATGCCAGTAAAGTAAAAGTGGGTCTCTTAGCTCTGCCTAAGCCTCCAAAGGTAGAAAGTAAATGGGTCATCCAGCCAGGTGCAGAGAACCTCTTGACTGAGCCTACCTGGAATAGATCTAGGCTAGGACCCTCCGAGGACTTAGTGACATGCAGCACAGCAAGCTGATTGTAAGAGCCTGGAAATTCTCAGCTTGGTTTCACAGAATACACAAGGGGCCAAATTGTGCCTCTCCAAAAGGCCTTGTCAAACAGTCACGGCAGAGATGCTGTTTACTCGCTTTGTTTAAATCAAACAAGCCAGAGCGACTGTCGCTGCACTGTGTGATCCTAACGCCCACACACCCAGCTGTTGTCCCTGCTCTGATGCATTTCCATCCTCTTTTCCTGAAACTCTGCAACTCTTATTTATTTATTTTAAATCTTTTCTCGCTCACTCATATATTGTCTTTCCTTTTCTGCCTGGTGGGTGACCGGCTGGCATGGCGGTGATGTAATGACAAATCCTCTTAGCCTCTTATGGCCTTTTTTAAATACCTACGTCACCGGGGCCTAGTGTCTCTGGATGAATGGAAGAAGTGCATGTTTGCATGTTTTTCTCCATGCATTATCATATCCGCATTTGACAGAGGAAGTTTCCTACATTTCTTTTTCAATTTACTCTCACCTTTTCTTTTTCTCTACACGCGTGGTACGACTTGGCAATAGAGATTTACTCCCTGCAGCCTCTTTCCTTTAGTTAGGACAAGAGCAGACAGAGACTTAAGAAAACACTTGATTGATCTCTGGTTGGCTTATCAGTAGACAGGAAAGAGAATAATGGATGGGGGGTGGAGATGGTCGGTACGCACTGCAGAGACACTGCAAACGGAAGACAGGCCTCGACCCCTCGGGGGGGACTGGC
Organism: Perca flavescens; assembly: GCF_004354835.1. Taxonomy (NCBI): domain Eukaryota; kingdom Metazoa; phylum Chordata; class Actinopteri; order Perciformes; family Percidae; genus Perca; species Perca flavescens. The sequence goes on from NC_041341.1 coordinate 9,127,564, forward strand.
GTAACTCGATTGTCATTGAGATTTAATACAGCAACCATGGTGCTAATCTTATTTAAAGGCTTGGTGGACATGCGGGGGATGTTGTGTGCTGTGCAGTGTACTGTGAGCTGGGATTTAGTCCTGCGTGTGTGCGTGTGTGCGTGTGTGCGTGTGTGCGTGTGTGCGTGTGTGCGTGTGTGCGTGTGTGCGTGTGTGCGTGTGTGCGTGTGTGCGTGTGTGCGTGTGTGCGTGTGTGCGTGTGTGTGTTCTTCAGCCCAGCTGTTGACCATGTTCATCTGTAGCATCGTCGTTGGCCAGAAAAACAGCCACCATGTGTTTTGGATGTTTTTTATACCCAATAATGTGACTTAACACGTTAATATAGCTTGGACTCGATGACTCCTGTATAAACATAGAGCAAACCATACATAAGTATCAAAGCTGTGTATCTTTTTGTACACGGTGGCAGGGATCCAAAAATATCTGTCAGCTGCGAGGTGGATTTTGATGTATTACACATTTGATACAACAGTGAGGATGTCTCTGGTCTAAATTTACACACCTATCTTCTTTGTTTACAGAAGTGCCTAACTGTCACTCATCGTTTGGGAGAGCGGGGAGCTTCTACCAAAATAACCACGAAAGTAAGTTGTAGATTATTGTCTGCTTTTTGTCTTTTTATGTCTCCGATGTTTGAATAATTTCATTAGTGAAGTCCATCAATTGTAGAGCTGCAAAGATTAATCGATTAGTTGTCAACTATTAAATTAATCTCCAACTCTTTTTTTTTTTTTTTTTATAATCAATCAGTTTGAATTTTGAAAAATTCTCTGATTCCAGCTTCTTAAATGTGAATATTTTCTCCACTCCTCTGTGACAGTAAACTGAATATCTTTGAGCTGTGGACAAAACAAGACATTTTAAGGACGTCCTCTTGGGCTTTGGGAAACACTGATCATTACTGACATTTTATAAACCAAACAACTAATCGCTTAATCGACAAGATAATCTGTAATAATAATAATAAAAAAAGAATCCTTGAATTGTGACTGTGAACCTCGCATCTTATCGAGCTGCTGAAAGCTCAGCGTTGGCGAGAGCCGGGGGAAAGAATGGCGGTCAGCAGCACTGAAATGACAGCTCAAGAGGGAAGTAAATCTATCGATGAATCGTGTGTAGCTGCTCCACACGTGCAGTACATTTCGCACATCAGCAGCTGGCAGAAGCTGCGCACAACACAAGCCTCCACTGTTGGGAAGCTGCCCGGCTATGTTATTGCTTTGCGTGCAGTTTGGATCTCTTGGGTTGAACATTGTCACTTGCCTTCATGTCAGAACAAAAGCCTGTTTCCCCCGCTCTATCCCGCGCTGCTCCACCTTCATCCCATTTAAGTTGCATTTCTTTCTTTTCGTCAATTGCAGGCTTCTCCTTCGACAGAGATCATCAGCTGTACTTTGACGATACCTGTGTGGTCCCTGAAAGATTAGAAGGTAAGACTGAGAAATCCCAACAAAAAAATTAAAAACAATCTCAATATTAACCCAAAATTAGCGCAAAAAATAAGCACCAGATATTGTATGCCCGTAAAGTTGGCTATTGTGGGCATTTTCTGAGTCCTTTGACTGCTCGTGGTGCATAATGAACAGCAAGTCCACTTCACAGTCTCCATCTGGAAGGAATGTCTCACCACACTGCTGACTGACCCTTTTTCTTCACTCTTTGTTTTTCTGCCTCCTTTTTTACTTTTCTACACTCTCTTCTCCTGCTCTTCTCCTGCTCTTCTTCCACTCCCAGGTAAAGTCAAACAGGAGCCCTCTGTTTATCGTGACGGACCTCCCTACCAGCGCCGGGGCTCCCTGCAGCTCTGGCAGTTCCTGGTCACATTACTGGACGACCCAGCCAATGGCCACTTCATAGCCTGGACTGGTCGGGGCATGGAGTTCAAACTCATTGAGCCCGAGGAGGTCAGTACCCACCGTCCTCACCTGGACTCATGTCTTCTGTCCGACTGAATATTAGGGCTGTCAATTGATTACATGTCCACTGTTAAAGCTATAGTGCTTTAGTAGTTTCTGTCGCCCCCATGACGAATTCTAAGTAACGACAACAAAACTGTCGGTGCGTCTACATGACACAAGCCTTCCGTGATCGCCCTCCACCCATCCTCCAAGCAGCTGCTAGTAGCCAAGGAGGATTAAAAAAAACATGATGGACTCTTCAGAAGAGGTGATTCTCTTCACTTGAGTTTCTGCGCGGGAAAGTCACCGGATGCCCCAATCTTGTGAACATAGTCATACTGAGAAATCCAGAGAGAGTTGTGTGGAGCTGATAGTCTTAATTAGCTTTGTAGCAACTCATTTGGCGACGGCTCGAATGTAACGGACGGATTAATATCAAAAGGTTACGCACAAAAGCTTTTAACTCATGATTAATTGCAATTTTTTGTATCTGTTCTGAATGTTCTTCAAAAAAGGATATTTTTTTAAAATGTTTAATGCTCATGTGGTATTTGAGACTCTACGCCCAAATTTTGACAGCCCCCCCCCTATATACACCGCAATTCACTGCGGCTTACTGCAACTCTTTGTGTCTCGCGTGTCCTCAGGTGGCTCGTCGCTGGGGCATCCAGAAGAACAGACCGGCCATGAACTATGACAAGCTGAGCCGCTCGCTGCGTTACTACTACGAGAAGGGCATCATGCAGAAGGTAAAGGCACGTTCACCATTTTCCTTTCTCTCCCTTCCCTCAGCAACTTTGCGCTGCATGGGGCTAACCTAGTCAAGGTAGTGCTATTTCATTACAACCACGGGGATGCTCTAAAGTAGAGTCTTATCCCAGCAAGCGGCTAAATAGTGGCAGTGAATACTAGCCTGCAGACCACATCTCTTCTCGTAATAAATATTGGTTTTAGCCAGATCAAAATGTCTTAAACTTGATCTAAAAAAAAAAGAAAATGAGCATGTGTGGATCAGTCATCCTTGAATAGAGAGTCTGTAAAGGAAATGTTATGTTATGCACGCACTAAGGGCTGCGACTAACGATTGTTTTCATTGTCAATTAATCTGTTGATTATTGACTCAATTATTCGATTAGTCGTTTGGTCCATAAAATGTCAGAAAATGTTGATCAGAGTTTTCCCAAAGCCCAAGATGACGTCCTCAAATGTCTTGTTTTTGTTCACAACGTAAAGATATTCACTTTACTGTCCCAGAGGAGAGAAGAAACGATAAAATAGGCACATTTAAGAAGCTGGAATTGGAGAATTTTTTTATAAAAATGACCGATGATGCGAATAATTTAATAGCTGACAACTAATCGATTTAATCTTCGCAGTTTTACACCCACCCAGATTGCACAACAAGTATCACTCAGGATGTTTCCTATGGGAGTTAAATATGTATTTTGTCTTTTGTTTCTCAGGTGGCTGGCGAGAGGTATGTGTACAAGTTTGTGTGCGACCCCGAGGCTCTCTTCTCCATGGCCTTCCCTGACAACCAGAGGCCCAACCTGAAGGTGGACCCGGACAGCCTGCTGGGGCTGGACGACGACACCGTGCCCCTCACCCACTATGAGGACGCAGCTCCCTACCTGCTGGACGCCGGGGAGCAGTGCGTGGCAGGCTTGCCATTCCCAGAGGGCTACGGCTACTAACAAAGCCAGCGCGGGGTCATGACGCACATAACGCACGCTAACACTCCCAAAAGTCTCTCGGCGGCCACTTTAAAAAAAAATAAATAAAAATCCAGAGCTGGGACGGCTGAGCTGCTCGGAAGAAAATCCACACGCTCTGCTCCTTTTTATTTTATTTTTTATTTTTTTTTATGGTTTCCTCTCCTGCTCCCTGGAAAACCTTCAGAAAACTCTGTAAGCTCCCACGCTAAGAATGGATGAGGGGAAAAGGCCTGCGACAGCTCTTCTACTGCAGCATCATGGGAGAGCGAGGGTTGGCGAAACCAGCGAGGGACAACTGGACTGCAAGGGGCTGCTGTTGCTACGGAGACCGACAAAGCGAGGCCACACGGCACCAACTTTAAAAGAACTGACAGTAACCCCCCTTTGGACAAGACTGCAAGAGTTGTTGCATTTCTCATTTTGTGACAATCTGCTTTTCTTAAAAACAATCAAGTAACCAACAGAGTAAAAAAACATTTAAGATATTCTAAGTGCAGCACTATTCTATAGTTGCCTTTTTGGGTCCCCCATTTTCATGTCGCCACATCTGAATTTACAAGATCCGTAAAAGGGCTTTAATTTGCAAAAAACGGATTGACAAAAAAAAAAACGCAACATATTCTAAACTCACAAATCACTTTGTTTTCTGTAGATAGAACTACTTTTTCTTCTTAATCCAGCTGTTCAATTGTTTTGCGATTTTTTTCTTTTATTTTTTTTTCTGAGACCCAGAACTCTCAGGTTTCTGGGGTGTTGCTGTATTTCAGGCTAGTTGGTTGGGCTGCTCTCTCGTGTAAACGTTGCGTTCTTTAATCGTTCTGCCCGTGTAAGAGATTGTATCTGCTTCCCGTTAGAGACTGGACCCTACGGCAGGAGCCCACCGTCTATACAGTACACTCCTCTCATGCCTGTTCATCACTGCTGGGTCCTTTTTATTGCTCAAGTTCAGAGATGATTAGCACTCCATCTCCTCCATTTCAAAAGGGATACATAACATGAGTACATATTTTCCCAGAGGTGTTTATAATTCATAAAAGGCTAAAATAATTCTGTATGATAAATGGTCACATTGTTCTTTTTTTTTTTTTCCTGGGTGCTTAATATTTCCTTGGCGGTGTGCTAGTTCCTCTGATGCACCAGTATGGCAGGAGCATCAGGATGTTGCATGCAGTTTTAAAAAGAAGAGTACAATTTTGACACCTTCTTATTGGACACCTCTGCCAGTTACAAGTTTTCAACCGGAGACTTCTGCTTCTCTTTGCATGGTGTAATCAGTCAAGACTGTGTGTGTCCACTAACATATCGCTTTAATGTCTTTTGGACAAGGAAGATATTTGTGATTATTCTCTGCATTCTTTTGTGTTCATTATCTGTTTCTGAATGGGGGGCGAAGACAAACGTATATAAAGTATATATTTTTGCTATAAGGCTGCATTTGTTTTGATTTCAATGTATAAGCTGTATAGTTCTGGCTCTAATAGACACGTACCTTTTTAAAAAGCAATCTCAATCCTTCTGATGCTACTACTGCAGACTGTTTCTTTAGGAGGCCTCGTGTGTGTGTCTGTGTGTGTCTGTGTGTGTCTGTGTGTGTCTGTGTGTGTCTGTGTGTGTCTGTGTGTGTGTGTGTGTGTGTCTGTGTGTGTGTGTGTGTGTGTGTGTGTGTCCAAAGGCCACAGTGAAGATGCACATGATATCGTGGGATCCGCCCCAGGCACGGGTATCGTCTGCACTTGTATAGGCTTCAGTCCCCCCCCCCTCACAATGTGTTTCTTACACTGCTGAGTTTATGATAATCTGTACTGGGTACAATAAACGGTCCTTTATGCTTCACTGCCTGCAGTCCTGGTGTGTTTCATCATTTTCTCGCCACCCCCCCCCCCCCATCCCTCCTGCTCGCACTCAGTCAGCTGACTGAGTGCCGTGCTTGACCTGGCTGATGTCTGAGTCTCATGCTTCTCCTGACTCCTTCTCAGACATTTCTGGGTAAATGATTACTCCATTTTTAACTTGCAGCTAATGTGTCTGGTTAGCTGTGTACAAGGAAAAACACTATGTTCCATGTGAGTCATTTTCTAAAACACTAATTAATGCCAAAGCTCATACAAGTGAGCATTTTTACACTTAACAATATGTAATTTATTTATTTTTTATGCCTCCTGCGCTTGCCGCAGCCAAAGGCTCGGGCTGTCAGTCCCAATCTTGTGAGCATGATATCTTAGGATCCCTGAGATTTCTTCAAATTTGGCACAAATGTCCACTTGGACACAATGTCTAATAGCATAAAATCATGAAGTGATGACATTTTATATCCAAACGCTCTACTTCACTGTGACAACATAATGTTCTGGCCGTTTCTCAACGCCATAACTCAGGAACAGAAGGGGACAACATTTGGTTGAATACTGAATTGGTGAAACTGCGGTGACTGTAGAGATTGTCGGTGCTGCCTGGTTGAAGATGTGTGTGAAGCATCCGTGTTTTGCCCGAAAAATGCCCTTAATACCTTTTTTATTGAATTGCGTCAAAGTCTTCGCTACGTATTGTATACGAGTCTGGAAAGACATGGATGTAAACTGCAACTAGACTGGTAGGCAGACAACCTCAAGGCGATAATTCTAGTTTGAATAAGTCCTCAGCATGACAATGCTGATTGTCATTGGGCTAATTTACATTGGGGTGTTTTGAAATAGTTTTGGAAATGAAAATAATTAGTTCAGTGCTTTTCTTTGCTGTCAACACATACAGTACCAGAGTTTAAGAGAACAAGAAAAGATGTATATATGGATAAATTACACTTTAATGTTCTCAAGCTCAAGCGTGATTCATCAGTGAATAATAGATACTGGATAATAGAATAAAAGCACGGCTGTATTCAAAACCATTAATGATGGCTGCATTCCAGTTAGGAGAGGCCCTGGTATTTTGCATGCTGACTCACTGAAATAGCTTACTACAATTGATGGAACTGAGCCATCGTTAAGGTTATCAATTTCAGCTGTGCTTTTCCTACTATGACCAAGAAGTCCAAATGTCGGCTGTGAAAAAGGTCCATTCACAGTTTGATGCTGTTGAACCTATAGTGAGCTCCGAAAGTATGTTGCACAGAAAGACCGGTTTGTGCTTATTTGAGTGTGTAGAATTATTCATGAGTTTAGGTATTAGACCTGACTGACTGAGAGCACAGAGGAAGCCATAAATATTAAAATTTCCAATGCGTGCACTCTTGTATACACTGACTGAGGTTAAAGTGCAGTCTGCTAGACGAGATAACACCACTTGAATTCTGTAGTTGTCAAGGAGGGCATCGTTTTAAAAGCTTCATATACTGTCGGGTTCAATATTTGCCTCTAAATGTTGTGTAGAAGTATAAATTAAGTAGGTACAAGTACCTCAAATTTGTAATTAAGCACAATACTTGAGTAAATGTACTACATCTTTGGAACTGAGTGAGTGTTTGAATTGATTGTGTGTAATTGTATGTGAACTCTAGCTTTGGACTAGCTATAAGACGTTGCGCAACCACTGTATCTTGTGATGTTTTCACAAGTCATCGAAGATTTCCCAACATCTGAAAAAAGGTTCCCTAGGCGTGTGTAGCCCTTTTTTTATATATATAACAGTGCCTGGCTTGTAATATCACTGTGTTGTTAAATGTGTTTTGAACTGAAATACGTGCATGATGGTATCTGATTAGTTGACAGAACTGAAAATCAGGCTTTGTCTTGATGGCCGGCAGCAGCACTCTGCTTGGTGTTGAGTCAGAGCCTTATCAAAACCACAGAGTGCAAAAGCTGAGCTCTGGTCTCCAGTAACGCAGCCTGGCAGGCAACTCTCCATTGATTGAGAGAGCAGAGTGCCTTTGAATGCTATGAAAGAGCTTTTAGTGTGCTCATGGGAGGTGCCCTGCCCTTTGTGTGTGTGTGTGTGTGTGTGTGTGTGTGTGTGTGTGCGCGCGTGCGTGCGTGCATGCGTGAGTATAGAGTATAGTAGCTGCCAGCACCAATAACAGATGTTTGTTATTTATTAACTTTACTCTTCACTGCTCTCGGTTATGAAATTTGGTACAAACATTCATGTTCCCCACAGGATGAATTTGTATATCTTCAGGTAATCCCCTGTATTTTCATCTAGCGCCACCATGAGGTCAACATCCTAACTTTGGTTTATGACCAAACTAATGCAACCTGATAGCCTGACGTGGTCATACTCAGATTCTAGTTCCCGACCTCGAATTTTGTGGGCGGGGCTAAGTTTGGCTGGCATCCAGGCTAGCAACCTGATCTCTCAGAACTCAAAATCTGTGGCAGTTTCACGGAATCGCCGAAGAAGAATTCCGTGAAATCAACGCGGCCCCTTAAGTTAAGGAAAAGGTCGTTGGTGGGCTTACGTTTCCATGACAACAACGGGACGGTTGGGTTCAGGAAAAGAAGAACGGGACGGTTGGGTTTAGGAAACGTGACACGCGGGACACGATCCCTGGTCTCCTGGGTGAAAGTCCTGTGTTGTTTGACCCATCCACCCCCCCAACCAACCTCCCTATGCAGATTTTCGAGCTTCCATACTACTCGCTACCGTAGTCGCTCTTAGTGCTACGTCATCTTCTCATTGACTTTACATTGGCATTGTTTTCCGTGGTGGCCACGAGGAATTTTCACACATTCCGTGTGGCCACCACCACGTAATGCGGTGTTAACAGTTTGTGATCATTTCACGGGATTCTGTGAGACCAGCCATCAGCTACAGCTGTACTTTGGGTTTAGTGCTCATTAGCAAATGTTTAGATGCTAACACGCTGAACTGATATGGTGAACCTGGTAAACATCACCACGTTAGCATTGTCATTGTGAGCGTGTCAACATGCTGGTGTTAGCATGTGGCTCAAAGTCCTGCCGTTCCCTCAGTACAGCTCTCACAGAACCATTAGCATAGCTGTAGACTTGTCTTTTTCAAACAAGGGGGACAAAAAATATGAATACAGATTTTTACTGTGGAAAAGGCTAGCAAGCAAACCTTGGGTTTAAAAAAAGCTTGTAAGTGGACTTTAGTGAGGATCTTGGGACAGTGATGCATTGCTTCATCTGAATCTATTTATTATATATATATATATATATATATATATATATATATATATATATATATATATATATATTTTTATAAGAGGACTATGGGCTTCTTTTGAAGAATGTCCACAGCTAATATATGAATATTCATATTTCAATATTTACAATAATATGCATTTCTACTGTACTCACTCAGGCACTGCTCAATAAATGAAAAGGAGAACGGAACCCAGACAAACTTGTTTAGAAGTGTCATAAACCGTGGATTAAGGACATCACATGCTTGGATTTCTGCCAGTGAAACTAACACGATCCACTGAATTTTTGTTAATTTGTCATGTTCTAGGCCACCCATACACAACCAATACAAAAAGAACCTCACTGAAGTCCCCTTACTAGCTTTTCAACTCAAGATTTGCTTACTAGCCTTTTCCAGATTAAATGGATTTGCCATAATTCATATTTTTTGTTGCCATGCTAACTGTTCTGTGAGAGCTATACTAAGGGAACAGCAGTACTTTGAGCTACATGCCAACACCAGCATGTTGACATGCTCACCAAAGTTAGGATGTTGACCTCATGGTGGCGCTAGATGAAAATTCAGGGGATTACCTGAAGATCTACAAATCCATCCTGTGGGGAACATGAAGGTTTGTACCAAATTTCATGGCAATGCATTACTTTTTTTCACTCAAAACCACAAGTGTCAACCTCATAGAAGAGGAAAAGTCAGTGCTTCATCCTCCGGGGGCCATAAAAGTCTGTACAAATTTTCACGGCAATCAATCCAATAATTTTTTCGATATTTCAGTCTGGGCCAAAGTGGTGGACCAACGACCGTCATTGCCATCGATAGAGCCACGCTGCATTCATCCACAGTCAAGATTAAGCCATGAGTCCAATATTATAATCTTGATCCATTTAACTGGAGCAAGTGAGGCTAAGGAAATTAGATCCATTACCTGGGAAATGCTCCATCACCAGTACAGAAAGCCTCCTCCTTGACCTGCCAAAGGCTAACAGTAAGGTATGAATATATTATACACGTTGGAGGAAAGATTTAAGATGCCGCACATATGAAACAAACAAGGCTGCATCATAAACATCACACTAAATCAATACATACACTATTACAGAGCGCTTGATGCATGGCCCTAGGCTTGAGCAGGGAGAAAAGTGGACATACCAAATGGGTAGTCCTTCAACATACATAATACCACATGAGCACGAGCTGTTTCCAAGTAAATTATTGATCCACATATAGGACAAGGCAGCTGAAGCATAATGTAGTTTCAACTCTGAATCTTCAGACCATGACAGGCACTCAGTGTGTGAAGCCAATCCATCAACTGCAGTTTGAGAAAGCGAACAACTCCGTTCTGGCGTCGACTATTGAGAAATATGGGTCATGCTGCCGGGAGGGGAACAGGACAAATCTTTCACATTATTTGGCGAACATGCTGTGTTCGCACAATGCTAATTACCATGGTGAGAATGAAAACTCTGTTACATAACTGATTTCTTGCAAACACACACACACACACACACACACACACACACACACACACACACACACACACACACACACACACACACACACACACACACACACACACACACACACACACACACACACACACACACACACACACACACCACCCACAAGTCAGTATTCATTTCAGATTGTCATAAGAGCGCATATTTATTTTATATTAACCATGGCTGCCCTCTAGTGGACGGGCACCTGTCCTGCTAGAACATGAGTAGGGTATCTTGCATGTACAACAAGGCAGTAATAGACTTACACAGCACAATTTAGCCTCCAAAATATAATGTAAGAACATAGGTTGAGTGTTTTTACAGGGTTCAATGATGTTCTTTAGCAACTAAGAAACTAAGAAATGTTTTTGGTCAAGAGGAACCTGAGATCATGAAGTGAAGTGTGACAAATGTCTTGACAACTGGCCAACTCCATTTGCTGAGGAACATTGTGTGATATGATAGAAAGATCCAAAACAGCTACTAAATGTTGAGATTGCTTTGCTGTTTCCAGGGTTAAAATAACTTAAAGGACAAATCCAGAGCAGAATTAACCTAGGGGTTAATTACTACAGGCCAAAAGTTTGGACAAATTTTCTCATTCAATGTGTTTCTTTATTTTCATGACTATTTACATTGTAGATTCTCACTGAAGGCATCAAAACTATGAATGAACACATATGGAATTACGTACTTAACAAAAAAGTGTGAAATAACTGAAAACATGTCTTATATTTTAGATTCTTCAAAGTAGCCACCCTTTGCTTTTTTTGATAACTCTGCAAACCCTTGGTGTTCTCTCAATGAGCTTCATGAGGTAGTCACCTGAAATGGTTTTCACTTCACAGGTGTGCTTTGTCAGGGTTAATTAGTGGAATTTTTTCCCTTATTAATAAAAAATGGATTATTAGCGCATGGCATATTACCTGACTCTATGTTACCTGTACTGTTAGTGCCAGTTATTAAGGACAAAACCTGTAAGGTATCTAGCATAGAAAAACTACAGGCCAATTGCTCTGGCGAGTATACTCTCTAAAGTATTAGAACAAATTCTATTTGATTGACTACAAGAATATATAACAACCACTGACAATCAATTTGGTTTTAAAAATTGCATACTTCAGGTGTTCAGCTGTTATTTGGTCAAGACCACACGCTTTGTTCACTGCCAATTTCTCAATAGCATGGCATACTTCATCAGGTCTAATAACCACGCCATCATTATTAATGACATCATCAACATGATATTCAGCACTCTCAACACAGTTAAGAATATCTCTAAAATGTTTCCCCCACAGCTCCGCAACATTTTCATCCCCAGAGATCCCATCAATACTGGATGACAAAGGCATCTTGCTATTATTGATAACCTTTACTTCCTTCCAGAAATCATACAAATTATTCTGCTGAAACTTTCTGGCCATAGAATTTGCCCTCATCATCTGCTCATTACTTTTGATAAACCGTACAGCATATTTAAACCTGGCATTTGCCTTTTTCTTATGTTCAAACTCTGGGCCATACTTAGCTTTTCCAGATGATACCCAACTCCAAAAAGCTTCCTTAGCATCCACATGAAGTTCAGACACATATTTGTTCCATCCAGGTCTAATATTAAGCTTCCTTTTGTCCTGGATGAATAATTTACTGACATTAATTAAACAGTTCACAATGTTGTCATACATGATAACTATTTGACTATGATGTATACTTTTAACTCAATTCAAATAATAAAAACCTAGTTAACACTAGAATAGTTGGCTATAGCCTCTGCAAAAATAGAAACAGACTTTTGCTTTAAATGCATATGATGCATGACATCTAAAAGAATTTGAACCATATACAAAAAAATCTTAAGTAACATTATTAGATACTACAGCAGTAATCTGAGTACTTTGAGGTGTGGTTTTATTCGAGATACAGTGGGGGCAATTGTAACACTGACATTTTTGCATTACATTTAATATTAGTCTTGTCCTTATAAATCACTTGTATTAATTAGTGCACATATGTATGTTTGTTATATCAAAAGATGACTAGTGTATTTCAAGTAGTCTGTGAATTATGAAGGAAAATGTAACTTTTTATTTTATTTATTTACAAAATGTAATCTATTACTCTCCCCTACATGTTAAATGTTTAAACACAAGAAGCTGTACAATAAATATGCCTGAATAAAATAGTCTTAAATTGGAGACATTTTTATTTAAATTAGGCTTTTTTAAAGTCAGCTTTTGAAGGAATGAGGGAAGCGAGGTTTGTTGTTTACTGTTACTAAAACATGTGACCGTCAGAATGTTTCCAACCGCCATTAAAATAACAAGGACAAGAGCTCAACTGCTAGCGGTTAACTGTTGCGCCACCGCCTGGCGGGAGATGTGAGGTAGGTTACCATTTCCCCCCAAATTATTTTGTATCTCTTGTGGTAGCTAGCTATTAACTGTCTATGATCTAGCTAGCTAATCACGGAGATGGTTATGAGTTTGATTACCAAGCTTTTGAGATATCTCTCTTGCTCTGGAAAAATATAACGTTAAAACCGAATAATGTTGGAACTACTTTCACTAAAGAAATAGTTCCTAACAGTTCAGATCTGATGATAGTTCAGGTGTTACTGCTGCTCTTTCAAATGTAATTTTACAGTTTTGTATTACTACAAATGGTGGGCCTTATCATTTGTTCAGGGGGGTCATTTGTTTGGCTATTCACATACCAGGGCTGAACAGAGCCACACACCACACGGTAGGTACCAATTAACTTAATTGGCGGATTAATCTGGTGCAGACCATAGACTGTAAATATTGTGCAGACCTAGCTAGCTAACGCCACCATCTCCAAACCGGCAACGTAATCGCGACTAAAGCCTGCTGAAGCGCGCTAACGTTATTTGGTTGTTAATATTTTCTTAATTTTTTGTAAAGACGGTGAAAATGGAGCAGGTAACACGACTTATTTGTAAGAAGACGTCGGCGTTTTCCTAGCTAACGTTAGTCAACCGTTTCGTCGACCTCAACGACTCCTCATTGTAATTTTGGACGCTTATTTCGGACACTCAACCCATGGCTGTTTATCAGAAAGTGTGGCCTGCCTTTCCAATCACGTTACCCTACGAGGTGTCCGCTCCTAGCTCGTCATACGTGGCTCGTGAGTATGCGGGCGTGGTGGTGCCGTCACACCTGATACCCTGTTATTACAACATGGCCATTGAAAAGCCAAGTCAAAGTAAGTTACGTCCCTAACTGTATACATCCCTAAAGTGTGTTATTAAAAGATGTTAATATGTAGCCATGCGATCTAAGAATGGTAACTGTACCCACCATGGCATGCTAGCTTATTGGTAAGGTGGCTAAATAATACTCAAAAAAGTTGGGCTAACGACGTTACATTTTGGAAAAGGGGAAAACTAGCATGGTCATTTTCAAAGGCGTCTCTTGGCTTCTTACCTAAAGATATCTAAATAAAAATGAGTTGTATTGGTACCCACGAGTCTCCTATTTACAGACTTGCCCGCTTTATCCCTATCCCATGCAGTTTGGGCAATCACCATGCAGTTTTTTCCTCATCCAGTATACATGTGTAACGTTAATTTTCGCCTATTCCGAAATGCAGTATTTGACTATTTCTGCTTAACGTAACTGGGGTCTTGGAGTTGATTAAATTGGGTATGGCTGAAAAGCTGAGACTCACGTGGATTTATTGAGAGCAATTGTATTGGTCCCCACAGTAGCCATTTCAATTTACTGAGACCATGAAACGTGAGACTTGTTGTCTTAATGTGGTATTTTGGAGGGAGTTTTGGCAATTCTCAAGTGGTAAAAAAAACTCTCAAACTGCTGCAATGACGTATGACTTATGAGACATAAATGAGCAGGAGAATAGCCATGATAAACTAGTATCATAACTTACTAAACCCTTAAACATTTTCAAAATGAATTGTTTATTGCTTATTTGTGACTAGAAAACCATGACAACATTCAAATTAATCCTCCAGTTACTACCATTCAAATGATGTATACCACTTGTGGAATCAACAGTTGACCTGCAGTCACCCCCTAAACATCCCCTGTCCCCCACCCCTACCGCTCTAGAAAAGGGGGCCGAATGCTAAGGGGTTAACGTTGCAAACCGATCCAAGCAATAAATGCCTTTTTATCAGTAGCAAATTTGGACAAGGATGCCATTCATTCATCTAACTGTTTTCTTCATCACCAGAAGAGAAGAGGAAATTCTTGCTGGACAGGTATGCAGATAATTAACTATATCCTCACTCTCGCTCTATGTACTAAAATGACCCTGATTATCAATGAATAACCAAGAGCTGTGCTGTTCTTTATTTTACAGGTCTGTATTTGATTTGGTGGAAGTACATAAATACCTTTCCTTAACTGACCAAAGGCTGCTGGGTTGGTATCTCTCGTTGTTGCCGGAGGACAGAAAGATCATACAAGGTATGCTTGAGTGATTGGCTGCTTTTCTGAGTCCTTATCAGTGTTGGGTGTAACGCGTTACAGTAACGTAACTACTTTTTTCTGGTAAAAAGTAGTGTAACGCGCTACTACTGAAAATTTGGTAAGGAAACGTAGTTCCTTTTTGAATTTGCCGCAACGTCACTTTTCCCAGGGACAGATTTGACGGCGACGCTGCCTTCTCAGCTACGCACTCACAAGCTCCACACGGGACGTGACCGAGGCTGGTAGCACAGCCAAAGCTAACTTTTGAGAGCGTTTTAAGCTTCGTGGCTTTTTGCTGGACAGAGGCTGCATGTGTCTACGACAATGCACGGACCATCGTGGCTGCGCGACCGGTACAAGTCGATACAGACGATACATACACGCCAACGCCGATGACCTGCTGATGTGCATTCAACCCGCGCTGGTCTCGTTCATAATCAATAATCAATCGGCCGTCACTCTGTGAGGAGAGAATCCAGTCTGCAGTGTAGTTCAGACGTTTCACTGATAAACCACAGATTGGCTTTATGGTCAAAGATAGTTTTTGTATGATTAACTTCAGTCTCTGCCAGAGATGCCTGCTTTTAAAAGTAACGAGTAAAGTAAAAAGTTACTTTCCATATGGGGTAACTAAGTAAAGTAATGGATTACTTTTTTAAGAAGTATGAGCAAACTCTACTTTTTAAAAGTAACTTCCCCAACACTGGTCATTATATAGCCTAATTGTAAACCAAATGTTGGTTGATGATGTAGATATTAGGTCATATGGATCAAACAATTAATCTATTAATCATGAACATGCATATTAGATTTATACTGGAGGAAACGAGGAGTCCATTGTTGCAACAACTATCCTGGGATTTGTTTCCTTTTTCTTTTCTCTTCTATACTGGCAATGAAAAAATGAATGCCTGCCTATAGCCATTAATCTTAATAAATCTAAACTTAATCAATGTCTACCTGCCAGTGTCATGCAGACAGGAAATGACGTTTTGGGTATAGGTGGCAGCCTATTTCCACATTTCAAAATTGGGAGGTTATCAGTCAAATTGAATTGTTTTCTTTTCTCCTAGATGAAGGAGGGTTTCACCAGTTCCTGCATCAACATCCCGCCCTAGAACTGACTCGGCATCATGTTTATGTGAAGCGTAAGTCAAGTCTGTTAAAATAATAACCTCTTCTAATAGCGGTGTACTAGGGCTGTCAACGAATATTCTAAATTTGAATATATATTCGAATAGTTTTAAAAAAAAATTTCGAAGGTGAAATTAATATTCGAATAAAAAAAAAAAAAAAAAAAGTGGAAAAAAACGCTTGCGGTAGCAGAGGCTGTCTGGCTGTCTGCTTCGCTAGCGTGCCTGAAAGCCGTTACGTACTGGACGCAGCCCAGCTGGCGCATACAAATGTGACATCATGAGATCGCCGTGACTATTTATACCCGCGCTGGTGCTCGCGACACTAGTTGCAGTCTTCTCCTGAACAGCGGTGGCGCTAATGAGCAAAGGCTACCGACGCCGCCCTTTCTACGGACTAGAAGAAGAAGAAAAAGGTAAACAACGGCAGAACTGGCAGCAGCATTGCCGTCAATGCTCCGATTTGATTCACTGACCTACTTGGTCGGATCAAGCCTTTCATTCACCTTAAAAGAACTCATCTTAACCCGGTAAGTTTACCAGAGAGACCTGCAGTCACTCTGAGAGTCCTGGCATCACGTTGTCGGATGCCAGGACTCTCATTCAGGCTTCCTGTTTCCGCTTTGTCGCGCGCTGCTGAAAAACAAAGAGCCGTGCACGACCCAAGGGGGTAAGCTTCGCTTCAGAACTCGAACCTCCGATGGCGCCATTTTGTTGCTACAAAGGTATCACCTCTTGTTAGCATTCCACTGACCGCCATTTTTTTTTTTTTTTTTTTACGTCACTGGACTGCCAATAACTTTACATCTGAAGCGTTTAAAGACTCTATTTGTCCGTTGTTTATTTCTAAAGAAACCCGACAATGTATAAAAGGCTCCATTACCTTGTACCTCACGTTATGGCTCCGTAGCAGATGTTTTTGTAAAACTAGGCTAACGATTGTGTCATAACCAAGCGACTTACTGTCACACAGTAGAGGAATTACCGCATAGTACAGGAGAAGCTTGCAGGCAGTTTCGACTTACATGAGCTGTTTAGGTTTAATTCCGAATGTTAACTAGCATGTTAGTTAGCAATTATTAGCCTGTGCTTATGTTATCTCCTTACATATACCTACACTCTCCGTCTCTGTAAGATTGGGAATGATTGAGATTTCTCTTGGCACAGCTACCAGAAGACTTCACACTTTCAGACACGTTGCTCACGTCACATCTACGTTGTCTCTGTCAGTTGGAGGCTGCTCAGTAAAGCAAGAGATCACCGGAAAAGTGCTTCTAATAGCCTTCACTGGTCTCCGTCCAGAGCAACGGGGTCTATTGGTCCATTATATATATGTCAATGGCGCGACCTCGGCTCGGCCGAATATTGCATCATTTTGACGTCACAATGTCGCGCGCCACCTTGGATGCATGCACAACCAGATGTTCGAATAGGTCGAATATTCGGTGTTATTTTAGAGGGAATATTCGAACGTCATTTTTGAGCAATTTTGACAGCCCTACGGTGTACAGATTAAATACATTTTGTTATTCCCAATGCAGATAACTTTGCAAGTGACCAATCTGCCCGGCCAACCGTGACATCCAACAGGCCTGTGCATGTCTCACAGTAAATGCAGTGAATTTGGAACACATTACATCAAATTATTCAAGTTTTTCTCATTTTACAGTGACTTATTGTTTAAATTTTGTTGTCTTTGTTTTGTTTTTTAGATCTAGAGCCTCAGCAGCAACGCAGTGCAGATTTGGTAATTTGTGAATCTCATACGCTGGCAGTGATGCTCTTGATATATTTTCTTTAGGTGCTAATTATAAATTTAATTAAAAAAAACAAAAACTTCTGAGATTCTCAAAACGTATTCAGATTATTTACACAAGTCTGTCGCTGGTGTTGACAGCTGAACATGTACTGTAGCAGAGGTTATATACCTACTTCATAAAACCCCTTTTTAAATCACAACACATCACACAGAAGCTTTCTATGGAAAGCTGCTAGCTTTCTCCCACATATCCAACCCCTGCCTTTTAATTAACCCAGCATCAATTTGTAACGGTGAGTAAAATGCAGTAAAATTGGAATAAACTATTTTCACAAATATTTCTGTAGAGCCAGTTTTCCAGACTGTGATTGAGCCATGTAATGGACTGTAACAGAAATATGTAACAATTCTACAACTTCAGCCCAGTCGATAAATCATTTAGTCTTCTTGACATTGTACTGCCTGGATTCATAACCTAAATGTAGAAGTCATCAACAAACATTTTTGTCTCGCACTAGGCATAATCCTTGGTCTGGGAAACGGTCCCTGTTTATCTTATTAGACGTTTTACAGGCAGCAATTACATTACACATGAAACTGGAAAAGTTTCAATTTACAGTTCTGTTTGTTGGCTCGTTCTCTTGCAAGACATGTCCTATGGTCATCAAAACTTGAAGATTCTTTCCAATGATGTAAGGGAGACCTTGACCCTGCTTGGCTGTAGAAACAGTGGGCACGGCTCCCTAAAACATCCACATGAGGAAATCTGCAGCACCACACGGCTTGTTCACCAGCAAGACCGCATCCCAACAGCCTTCAGCAACCCCACCATGCAGGACCCAAACCACCAGAAGGTGCACAATGATTTCTCTACGTATTAAACAGTTAAAGTTATAATGTTGGTGTAGTCCCTTCGGTTTCTAAGTTGTGAATGCAGAATTCATTTTTGTTTTTTTGTTTTTTGTTTTTTTTTTTTGCAAAAAAATGACTGCACAATTTCTTTGAAGGGCCAGTCAAGGCTGATGTCGAGCAGCGCAGCAGCTCTTGCAAACTGCTCTCTGGACATGGACCTGGAAAGATGCAGCAAGGGCAGAAAGCCTGAGCTCAGCAGCCAGACTGCAATGACACAAGGCCAGAGTGCTGACTTCACATATGAAGTCAGTCCATTACAGTGAGTACACATCTTATGGCTGACACAACATGTCATTTGTTCATTTCTTGCAGCAACCATGCCCATCTAAGCTCTTTTGAATTTACATTTTTGCATATACATATTTGGAAATTACTAAATTAGAATTTATCAATTTGACAACAATAGTCTAAAACTCTAGAGCAACTAGGGCAAACTTCTCGTCACTCAGGGGTGTCCATTTTGTAGTTAAATGGCTTGTAGTTAATTAAGGGCTTATTACAAATAAACTTGGATGTCTGTCTTATTCCCGGTCTGTAAAATAAAGTAAGTGTATTTTTTTTAATAAAACCATTTTAAAATGTACTGTTCTGTGTTTCATCTTAGCAGGCAATAGGAATCCTTATTGACATGCGCAACATTGTTTATTACAGGTCAGAATGGACAAATATCGAGTCTCCTGAGTACTACAGCTTTGACCGTATCCAAATGGATGATGCAGAGTACGGTGACGGGAGCATTATCCAGGCAGTTGAGCAGGAACAGGTCATCCCTCTTCTGGACCCAGTTGAGGAAAAGGAAGGGGTTCAGGGTCAGGAGGTCGATGGTAATGAGTACAATGTAGATGATGACGATGCTATCTTTAGCTTTGGAGATCAGAGTGACAACTTTCATAGCATCATGGAGAATGATAAGAGCATACTTGCCTGTCTGACCAGCGAAGATGTAAAAGCACACAATAATGGGGTTCAGTCGGGTCCACTCACCACCGATAGTAAAGCACTGGCAGCCAGCAGGGAGACCTTGAATTTTGACCAGTCTGTCGTCAAGAAAAACACAGCAGAAAAGCACACCTCCACTATGCCCTGCGCTACTACCTGTGACGTGATGGTTGGCACTGAGCTGGCAGTGGGCATGTCGGAGGCCACCCAAACTGAGAATCCAAAAACGGCTGACAAGCATGTCGTCACCGAGGTCCACATGACAGATCTGGACTATCTTGCTGAGGTAAGGTTGAATCCAAAGACCGGTCATTACGATAGCTCCAGCAGAACATTACACCACCTCCCCTTGTTTTTTATTCAGGAATTTCTCAAACTCAAGATGGCTCAAGAGGAACTGAGAAAGGAAAAAGATAAAAAGAAAAGGTAATGCATCAGATAGACATAGTTGTATATTAAACTTGGCCCTAAGGGATGTCTTCCACAGTAGGACTAATATCTGTAATTGTATCTTTTTATCTTCTCCAGTTTGGCTTGTAAAGTAAGAAAGGAATGTGACTGTATCCAGCGTGCTCAGCAGGCGGAGGTGGCCCTTCTGGCCCTGCAGTACAGCATGTGCAGACAGCACTGCTGGAGACTCTACTATACCTCTGCTGAGGGAGGACAGGCCACACCAGTGTAAGGAGATGTTGATCAGTATTGATCAGAATTTACCTTTGCTCTTCCACGGAGACAGTTGTAGCGTGTCAAACTCTAACGCAGGGGTCAGCACATCTTAACCCATGGCACACTAGCAATACGTGTGCACAAGAGTTATTTGGAAATGTTCCAATCCACAGCCATTGGCAGTTATTTACCATAGTTTAATTGACTTTTTTTTTTTTTTCATCCGCATTCTGCAAAGACCTGCCCGACTCTGCCTCTGATTGGCTCATTGCGTTCTTCACAGAATGCGGTGTGAAGGGAAAAAAATACCACTGCCTGAGCATGCTCGGTAGATGATGGCAGGCTCAATGCGGATGTGGCACACACTTATTAACAAGAACATTTTTAAAATGGCACTCCATATTAAGAAGGTTGCGGAGCCCTGCTCTAATGTGATATATTCATCCAGATGGATTTTGTAAAAGAATTTTTGAAAAAAGGGCCAGCTGTTCAGGCCAACTAATACGTATTATTCCCCTCTCTTTAGGCTAAACAACCCTCCTGTAGACATTGCAAGTGTTCTGCAAAAACTGGAGTCTGACTATAATCAGATGAAAGATAAGATCTTGACAGGGGTTCCTCTGGAGCAACTCAAGCCTTTGTCTGTTGATTCTGAGAAGATAACCACAGGTGCAAGTTACATCCCTGCACAGGTAAGCCTACTAACTGGATAGTCTCCAAATAGTTGATTTCATATAGTTTATCCACAGCTCTGATATTAATGCTCTGAGTTTCTGTTGTCCCTGTTCAGATCATTGATGATGTGCTGGGAAATGTTCCATCTTGGTATGTAAGCGCAGACATGCATGTGTGTCTGATGTAATTCAATTTGAGCGGTTTAGCAGACTAGACTCTCTAGATGCTGTAATGTTGTCTTTCTTGATCCCCAAGGAGCCCCCAGGAGCCACAGAAACATGATACATCCGTTGAAGAAAATGGATGTCCCGATGATCAAAGCAGAAATGGCTGCCAGGTATCCTTATACTACACACGGAGACCAAACCCTTGAGCGGCTTGGCATTGCTTTTATTGCCGCTAATTGAACCCAATTTGGCATTTTAGTCCGAATCAGTTTGAACAACTCTGGTGTTTGGCTCATTTCTTTCCCAGCCCAGTCAAAGAAAGGAAAAACAGATTAAGGACGACAGCAAAGCAGTGAGCGCTGTCACTCTTGTCGCCCGGGATAGAGGTGCTATCCATAATGAACACAAGCCGGCAGAAAGGCAGACAAGTAAGCAAAAGCATCCTGCTCACATTTGAGATAATTACCAGGAAAGAAGCTGATTTAAATCAAAGACGTGCCATTCTTTGTGCGTACAGCAGCGGAGTGCAAAGAGCTCAACGCATCCGAGGCGTGGTACGATGCTGAAGAAGACGTGAAGCCTGCAGTAGCTAATCAGACAGGACAGGACCCAACAGTGATCGCAAAAGAGAAGCCCGATGGTAAGTGGTCAGTGAATACAGCTAAAGCACTATAGCTGCACATGTAGCGATTTTTGGATCAACTCCTTAGAGGAGAATTTGTTTTAATTGCAGAATCAGCCGGCACGGAGGTCAAAAGCTCAGTACTCTGTGTTTCCAACCTACCTAGTCATGTGACCGAGGTGAGTTTGTACATTTCTGCTGCCGACTGCTCAGACGTTAACCATCTCAAAGCAGTACTCATGAGACTAGGTGCTGTAATTGTCATATGTAATTCAATATGAATATATGTTGGACATTTTTCAGATTTTGTCATGTTTTGTTTTTTAACCCTAATGCATTGTATAGTACCATTATAGCCAGCAGAGGGCACTACAGGCTTTAACTGAAACCTATGTCTTGCCAGAGTAATGTGATGCAGTGGTTTGAGAAATACCAGGTGTCTGAAGTCAGCTTTCCCGCTTTAAAGAATGATTTGAGGTGAGCGACTGCTCTGCTATCTGAGAAACTCTACTGCAACACACTTGTGAGATTTCATATCGTCCATGTCTTAGATTCATGTGTTGCATCACAAAGTACAAATGTTCCCCAGCCGTAACTGTTACTGTGTTACGTTAATGTCAGTGTACCAACTGCCTGTCTCGTTGGCTGCGTTCCCTAGAGTTGCCATAGTTGTGATAAATGGACTCCAATCTGCCAAGGATGCAGCGAGAGCGCTGCATGGCCGCTGCGTGCAAGGCCATACTTTACACGTGGAGCACGTCCACAAAGCCATCGGTGAGAGCCGGAGCCAGGCCTCAGCCTCCGTCAGTGGATCGGAGTCTTCACACGATGCCGACAAACCACGAACCTCCAAGACTGACTCCAGCAGCACTGAAAGAAAGGTGAGCATATGGGGGAGTAGGGCTGGGCGAAATATCGATATAAAAAATATATCGATATATTTTTAAATGAGATATGGAATTAGACCATATCGCATATATCGATATAGTTCAAATGTGATCCTTGCTCCCATAGATATATACACAGATGTCGCCTTGAGGTTCTAAACATACGTCAAAACCGCCGCCATCTTGGAACAGAGGTCCGAAGCATTCAGATCAACGCTAAAGATGCCGGACTTTTGTACTGCTTAATTATGTTCGATAGAGGAAATGAAAAGAACAAACAGCAATGAATAACATTTAACAGGTGACAATGTGTTTTATGATTATGTATGCCGCCTTCGACCAGCAACCTGAGCTCCGGGCGGCAGCGGGAGGCGGAGAGCTCCGTGGCCGGCCGCAGCGTCTCTTCCCCGGAAAAACACAGCTTTGCCTCGCTGCTGCGCTGGTCCCCGCTGATCCAAATCGGACCAGCCAAAGACAGAGTGGTGATCGGTAGGATCTTACACGTAGTCCAGGACGACCTGTATGTCGATATCGGCGGAAAGTTCCACTAAGTTTGCCGGGCGGCAGGCGGACGGAGAAGAAGCTACAGCGGGGCAGCAGAGACCGCTCTGCGGCTGCAGGATCTGGAGCTCAGTGCCCGTTAAAATGACATGTAACGCATAAATACATACAGAAATAAATAGTGGAGGAATGAGCCTGGACATTTCAGTCTGTTTTAAACTTCACCTTGAAGCAGAAACTCTTAGTTCAGAAGGGTGAAGTTTCCGTTTGACTCAGATCTGTGAACCGATCATAATAAATATTCTTTGTATTAACACATTAATTAGTTTCTTTTTGTTTTGTAGTCGATAGTTCATCTTTTAGTTTACTTAAGTGGAAGCAGTATCAAGTGGAAGAATGGGACTATAAACCTAGGCTTACAGGCATGAGGCATTACATTTTGAACAAAGTAGATTATATTAATATCAAAAGCTTAATTGACCTTTGGAACGAATCACAAATATGGAGCTTTGATTTCAAAAAAGGTACTCCTGTTATACAGTATTTAGGTTTACATTTTATTATTTGAACAGCTGAGCATTTAATCATGAACCAGGTGAAGAAACCGGTTTATTATTTATTTGATTTTGCAACTGTTTCTATGAAACTACTTGTGACATGTCATATTTGATTTTGGCTTTGACTGAACATTTGCTCTCACTTTGCGGAAAGAAATATCGGGATATATATCGTATATCGATATTCAGCCAAAATATATCGGGATATGACTTTAGGTCCATATCGCCCAGCCCTATGGGGGAGGATAAATGTCTAATTAATTGTCTGTAATGTAGAGAAACTGGTGGGTATAAGTAGAACATGTTTGAAAGAAATTGTGGCATCTTGGATTACGTCTCTTGAAATTGCCTACTGTACATTTTGTTGTATTATCAGCAATAGCATTTCTTTAAGTCTGTGTTTGTCACATGCAATGAGCCTTTCATTAGATAAAAGAACAGTCACCAAGTCAGTGAAATAAGTTGTTACATTTTTTATAAATCACTTAATTTTGACCCTGTGGCCTTAGCAATAAACTTTTGTTTATATACACATTCTATTTTATGTATACATTCTTTTCTGACATTTTATAGCGAAAACAATGAAAATAATCATTAGTTACAGCCCTAAAATATAATGGCTCTTGTAGATCGGTACATTCCATTGACATAATCCAGAAAATGTAAACTTTTTTTTTTAATGCTTTGGGATTAATTAATTTCTCTGTCGTCCCTCTAGCTGATAAGTCAGCCGCAGCTTAGCCCCAGCATCAAGCACAGGAAGGTGGTCTCCATCTCCCCCACAGCGAAGGGAACCTGTGTGCCCCAGCGCTATGGCACCATGGGCAGCTTCGATATCCTGATGTCCGAGCTGACGCAGCGCCACCCGGCCGTTGAAAGGCAGAGGATTGTGGATGCTCTGATGCAGCTGAAGGCCAAGCACCAGGGCGTCCTCAGCGGCCTGCCCCTCAGGACCATCCGGGAGATGACGTCCGAGCTTCTGACCACGCCAGCAAGCGATACGGTCGTCAGGAAGCAAAGCTGAGGGCTTTAAAATCTTTGTTCTTCCCAGTGATACAGTATGTTTGAATGGCATTACAAGTCAAATATTTCAAAGGAGAAGGCAGGTATATTAAAAAAAAAAAGGCAATTCATTTAAAAGGAATTACGATTGCCGCATAAGTTGTTAAAATTATTTGTTACAATCTACCATAGTGTGTTTTTCAAAAGTGAATACATTGAAAGTTTGAAGGCTTTACACTGCCTATGCTGCCAGTTATTTGGCAGTTATGTTATTTAGTTTATAATTTCTAAAATGGTGTTTAAGGTTGCATACAGTTGTGTGTGTGTGTATATACAGCAGCGTTGTATTTTGATTTTTCTGTTATTAAAACGCATTGGAAGATCTTCCTCGCTTCAGCCTTGTGCTCAATGTCCCTAAGTGAAGTGGTTGATTAAATGGTAGTCGTGTCGCTGTGGACTCCAGCAACAGATCCTTGACCCCTGACAATTCCTGTAGCACTCGTTAGGAGTCCCCACTAGGTGGCTAACTAACTCAACTGAAGGCAGCTGGCTGTGCGGGGTGTCAGCCTCAATCTGCTGCCAACAGATCAACCAGGAGTCCAACGAAGCAACGAACGGGTTAATGTAATCCCTGGTTGGAAATGGGCGGAGACTCCAGCTGGGACGCAAAGAGGGCACACCGGAGAGGCAACACTCAAATCTGCAGAAGAAAGTCGCTGCTGGAGTTGTGTTTATTTATTTATCTGTTGGATTTCTTTTTCGTTTCCTCTTCCACTTCACCTTTGCACACGTTTTTTTTTTTTTTTTTTTGATCGCATCGAACCGAAAAGTGCCATGAAATCGATGGGAATGTTTTGGGAGATGCTGTCAGCTATGGGTTAAGTAGTGAAGACACGGAAGGCTGTAGCTGTAGAGGCGTCCCAACGAGAGGAACCCGAGGAGCGGATCTACGGGACTGCGTGGAGCGCTGCCTTTCGGCATTACTTCTACAACCATGGAAAAGTCTCCCTGCATTTCCACGGATTCTTCATTATGAGCCGAAAATAAGCGCGTCGGTGGAGCTGAGATGGTCTAAAGACGCTTTGCCGTTGTGGTTTGCACACATCAACAGGACTAAACCCAACGAGCGGTCTGATGGTGAAGTAATAAACCGGTGTCAGAGATTCTATATCTGGTTTCGACGCGTTGATAAACACGCCGAGTTACGCCATGTGGAGCCCGGGGACGTGGATGTGGCGAGCGGCTCTGTGCTGCATGCTTCTGGAAACATTTCTACACACTGCGAGAGGTAGGACAAAGCAGGCTTGTCTTTTTTTTTTGTAGTTAAACATCACACAGAGGGTCAGTGTTTGGTACATAAACACACGAGGAGTAGAGCTACTGTAAACTGGAGCCACATGGAGGCAACATTTGGTTGGTTAAACTTACTGGCAGTTTGCAACTGGTCCTGAGAAACTCCCAAAACAAAGGAATTGTATGCTACTAATACATTTTTAAAACACACACACACACACACACACACACACACACACACACACACACACTCACACACTAGAGCTGGGCAATATATCAATATCGTTATATGAGACTAGATATCTCTTAAATTTTGGATATCATAATATCGTAATATGGCATAAGTGTTGTCTTTTCCTGGTTTTAAAGACTGCATTACAGTAAAGTGATTTTCTGAACTTACCAGACTTTTGTAACTTTTTTTCTATTATTTGCCTTTACCCACTTAGTCATATCCACATTACTGATGATTATTTATCGAAAATATTGTGTGAATATTTTGTGAAAGCATCAATAGTCAACACTACAATATCGTGGCGGTATCGATATCGAGGTATTTGGTCAAAAATATTGTGATATTTGATTTTCTCCCGGTCGCCCAGCCCTAAAACACACACACACACACACACACACACACACACACACACACACACACACACTTGCATGTCCCTATTGGCATTTAGGTCAATGGACTATAATAAGTATGAAAATGTCAAGGTCAACACAAACACTGACTAACCTGGAAAAAGTAGAACCCCCCAAAATGTCATGCAAACTTCCTTGGTGAATATTAGGATTAATAGTTTGTGTTTTATTGAGCTACATTACCGTGCGATGTCAAAACATTTCATCATCTCATTCCCACATAGATAGGAACACTAGAAACATCCTATAATATAGCGCACTCCAGTGCAACCCCTCAAACTACAGCTTCAAACGTGACCACAGTGCTCAATAAACACCTCTCAGACTACCTGCCAACCAAAACGAAAGTAATAACTTTCACAAAGTGAGTATTGGATTACTTATTATTGCATTACAGTGCACAGGGGTATTCTGTTTTTTCTTTTTCCTGGTCTCTAACTTCAAGTCCTTATGGAAATACATTAGTGATTGTTTTTCCAGTTCACTCTAAGTGCTAACTGTCCCTGTCTATGATCTCTTCCCACCCCTTCTCAGGTCTTAACATGTGTATGAGCGGCAGCGCTACCTCCTGTGAAGAATGCCTCCTGATCCACCCCAGTTGCGCCTGGTGCGCACAAGAGGTATAACTCTCCTGCTGCATTATTTTCAGAATTTAAGCGCCGTGCAGAGAGCGTACCATTTCCACAGAGGCGAAATCGTTATTGTAGGCCACACGTGTCCTGTTTCAACCCCTCCGTAATCCTTTCTGGACTCGCAACAGTCCGTAACGCAAGGCTTGTGGTGTTTTTCCGTCCTTCAGGAGTTCGGGAGGGGGTGGACTCTGACGTCACGGTGCGATCTGAGTCCAAACCTGCAGAAGAGGGGCTGCGAGGCGCGGTTCATCGAGTACCCCACCAGCAGCATCTCGGTCCTGCAGAACATGCCTCTGAGCTCTAAAGGGTCCGGGTTGACGCAGTATGGCGTCGTCCAGATTATGCCTCAGAAGATCTCTCTCAGCCTGCGGCCAGGTACACACGGAGACATTTAGAGTCAGGGGGCAGCCGTTGCACATGCATGAGAGAATGTACAGTTCAAAAAAGCAGCAAAGTTTTCTTATGAATAATACAAAGCTTCCCTTCCTCGACTCTTGCATGCTTTTTGTGAGCGAACCAGCTGACCGATTCTTTCCACCCGCCTTACCCAGGAGACCAGACGTGGTTCGGGCTGCAGGTGCGGCAGGTGGAGGACTACCCAGTGGATCTCTACTACCTGATGGACCTCTCGCTTTCCATGAAAGACGATCTGGACACCATCCGTAACTTGGGCACCAAGCTGGCTCTAGAGATGAGCAAGCTCACCAGCAACTTCAGGCTGGGCTTTGGCTCCTTTGTGGACAAAAACATGTCCCCCTTCTCCTACACAGCATCCAAGTATCAGGAGAATCCATGCAATGGGTGGGTAGTGGCAGCGGGATGTTTGAAGTAGGGCGACGCTTAAATGACTTTTGGATTCAAATTTTAACGGCTGTAATAAAAGTATAGGTATGTCAGCTAGGGCTGGGCAATATATCGATATTATATCAACATCGATATATAGGACTAGATATATATAGATTTTGGATATCGTGACATCATAATATGACACAAGTGTTGTCTTTTCCTATTTTATTTTTTGCTGCATTACAGTAAAGTGATGTCATTTTCCGAACTTACCAGACTCTTCTAGCTTTTCTATTATTTGCCTTAACCCATTTGGTCATATTATATTGTTGGTGGTTATTTATCAAAACTCTCATTTTGTAAATAATTTATGAAAGCACCAGCAGTCACCCGTACAATATTGCCGAAATATTTACATTGATATATTTGGTCAAAAATATTTTGACATTAGATTATTTTCCCCATATCGCCCAGCCCTAATGTCAGCTCAGTTTAAATGTAGCCCTACCAACAGGACTGTGTGAGGTTGAGCTTAAGAACTGCTCTCTTCGTGACGTAAACGGGCCACAGAAACATGAAAGGGAAATCCTGAAACATTAATTTACACGGACCCACACATTCTATTTTTGCGCATTCATGAATCATGTACGGTTAGATATCCCGCAGCTGCGACGATAAGAGATTTTTCAGATTCGATAAAAGCCGCGTGAATAAGCAGTTCTGCAAGATGGCCCCTCTCCTGCCGCGCTCCTCAGAGTTGTTGATGAGGGCAAACTGAAAGGGAGCAGAACAGATAGAGGGCGAAAAAAGCGGTGGCACACGGTGTTTGCCCCGGAGGTGAGACTGCACAGCACTAACTCAGCGCCCAGCATCACTTCCCATCTAGGTTATGGCTTGTGTGTGTGTGTGTGTGTGTGTGTGTGTGTGTGTGTGTGTGTGTGTGTGTGTGTGTGTGTGTGTGTGTGTGTGTGTGTGTGTGTGTGTGTGTGTGTGTGTGTGTGTGTGTGTGTGTGTGTGTGTGAGTCACACAGTGAATAAAGACAGGGGAATAATAAAAGGGATAGATGACAGCATTTTTGACCCCTAAGCAAGCCAGCTCACTTCTGCCATTGCTCATCCTGTATATACAAGAAGAGATTTACATTTGAAGCTGTTCTCAGAGTAAACGTAGTCTAAAATCATGCCGCTGGGGTTGATGCAAATATTTCATTAATGTCGTACAAATCAATTCAGCTTCATCACGTCCGTGTAAATAAATGGCACAGATAAGCCGAGGTCAGACCTTTTTTTTTTTTTTTTTTTTTTTTTTTTTTTTTTTTTTTTTTTGAATATTGCCGTGATGTGACTTTCAGAGGAAATCTATCTGGATCTTTACCTTTTTGTGTGTCGCCCTGCACAGATACAAACTGTTCCCCAACTGTGTCCCCACCTTCGGTTTCCGCCACATCCTCTCGCTGACAGATAAAGTGGACCGTTTTAACGAGGAGGTGCAGAAGCAGATGGTATCTCGCAACCGGGACGCGCCCGAGGGTGGATTCGACGCCATCCTGCAGGCTGCTGTTTGTAAGGTGACAGGTGTCTCATTTCTGCTCGATGGTGTTTCAAGCCCCCACCGTCGACGTCAAGGCACCTAACCCTAACCCTAACCCTTGCACCTTTCCATGCAGCGCTGCCTGGAAGACGACGTTGGGGGCTTAAAACACCAAACACCCTCATTTCTTGATCACTTTTCTTCATAGAGGCTTACATTTATCCAGTATTGAGAAGCACCCTGACTTGGCTACACTGAGTGACAGATAGGGTTGGGGACCGAAACGCGGTGCCAATAGGGCACCGGTTCCGACGTAAACGGTAGTGACGATGACATCATTTAAATTTGACCATATGGCCTTAGCAATAAACAAGCCGTTCTTTAATGTCGCAAACTGTCGTTTAGTGCTCTTTTTTTTTTATATTTAATATTATATACATTATAAATATATTATATATATTTCGGTTTAGGCATTGGCACCGTTTTAAAAGTATCGTTTTAGCACCAGTATCAGAAAAAAACCAAACGTGGCGGCCTCTAGCTCACCCAGTAAGAGCATTCGCCCCATGTAGGCTGAGTCCTGCAGCGGCGCAGGTTCAAATCCGACCTGCTGCCCTTTGCTGCGTGTCATCCCCCATCTCTCTCCCCCTTTCATGTCTATCCCCTGTCACTGTAATAAAGGGAAAAGCCCCCAAAAATAATCAAGAAAAAAACCCAAACGATACCCAACCCTAGTGACAGAACACATTTAGTTCAGAAGGAAGGGAAAGCCGCTGTTAAACTACTGCGATGCCCCCGTGACAAGCGTCTGGCCTATTTGCTCGTTAATTAAAAGCACCAGGGGGGATGGACAGGAAGTACAGTCTGGTGCAGCTGGTTAAACATGAGGACGAGTCCCTCGCAGGCCCAGTCATATCCCTGGTTTCCTCTCCCTGGTTAATTGTTTTCTACAGGAAGAGAATGACTCCCTCCAAGTAGCTCCTGCCTTGTAATTTACTCGTGCTGCACTATTTCAAACACTCACTGGTTAGGAGGCAGGGCTGGGTCACTCCTGTTTTTTTATGTTTTTTTTTTTTTTTTTTTAAATTAAATGTAAGTCAGGTCTGCATTTTAATTTCAAGGTTAGCACATAAATATAAAATAAATAAATGGAATTAAAGCGTAACTACTGTTCTTTTTCAACCTGAACCCTATTGTCCTATGTTTTTGTGTGTAAGTGACTGATGGGAACAGCAATCTTTGAAATTGGTCCAATATTAAGCGCGAACGCTGTAACCGGCAGCCACAGACCGGGCTGCAATGTAGCCCTATGGGGCAAATGTGCATCGTCAATTTGGTCCACTAAAAGTTATTATTATTCTAAGTGTCTGACAACATTATGGAAAGGATCCCTACAGAGATAGGCCTTTTTAAAACCTCTTGAAGACCTTTCTGTTTAACCAGAAACCGCTCTGAGGTCACTAGCACTCAACCGACCAGACTCCATTTAAAAAAGCAATACT
The DNA here is from genome assembly GCF_004354835.1 of Perca flavescens. Taxonomy (NCBI): domain Eukaryota; kingdom Metazoa; phylum Chordata; class Actinopteri; order Perciformes; family Percidae; genus Perca; species Perca flavescens. The sequence continues at coordinate 9,158,478 of NC_041341.1, forward strand.
TTTAGCGTGTGTAGAGCCAACATATTTTCACATGTAAATCTGTAAACTATGTGTTTATTTCAACCAAAACTAGAGTTGTGATGGCCGGAAAAGTGGGAAGAAGACCCAAAACGGCTTTCATAGTTTTATTTTGTTTAGGTCAACTTTGAATGAAGTGTATTTTACGATGCTAAAATCACTGTTTATTTACGTGGAGTCTGGTGGGTTTAGCCAACGCAATTTGGCGGATGTTTTTATGTTTAAAAAAAGGATCTTACTCTTTAACAGAAAGGTCGACCTCCTTAGAAATCCTTTCCATAATGTTGTCACACACTTAGTTAATATTAATCTGAGCCTGTCAGTGGCAAAACGAGCACTTTTGTGAAGGTAAATACAAGCTGGACAACTGCCCTGTTAACTTACATTGTAGCCTGTTTCACCGCTGCAGACTGCAGTGATCTTGCTTAATACTGGACATATGTCAAAGATTGTTGGTTCCCATCAGTCACTTAGACAAAAAAAAAAAAAATGGGGAAAATAGGGTCCAGGTAGAAAAAAAAAACGGTAGCAAATACTTACGTTGTGTGTATGTGTGTGTGTGTGTGTGTATGTATGTATGTGTGTGTGTGTGTGTGTGTGCATATATGTATATATATATATATATATCTCATTTTTGTTTTGTTTTTTTATTTAATGGGTGAAAAGCTAATTCGCTGTTATGCAGCATATGTGGATAGATAGAGAGAGATAGATAAATACTTTATTCTCCCTGAAGGAAATTTTCTGCATCCAGTTGCTTAGACAACCATAACACAACAAACACACATACAAACATATCTCTCTCTTACAAGGGGGGAATTCTAGAAGCAGGCAATATAGATTTATCATCTTTTATTTTGTAAAAATCCTCCTAGAGATGATTTTGACTTAAGTTTTCACTGGCTTTGTCTACGAGTTGAGCACAGTTTATTTCCCTGCAACATAACTGCTTTCCCAAATCACAGGAAATGGTTCTCAGTGTGTGTAAAGCTCAACCTTCTCACACAACATATTTTCTCTTTTTGCTAAACCCTTGCTAAAGTTCCCCTTGAAAGAGGCCTCTGATAGGGGCATCCACAGCTCCATTGTATACCTTACAGGCCACATAATGAACTGAAGGATTACAAAATCCCTCTCTTCAGTGGCTGAAATGTTACGCGTTAGTCACTAACGTCAGTTGCTCACTTTGCCCTTGCCTGATGTTTCCTATTGATAATAGCCAGGAATGGAATGGAACTGCGGTAGAAAACTAGCTGTTACACTCTCACTGTTTTGAGAGTGTTTGGATCGGTGATTGTGGAGCTTGTGGAAAGTGATAATGAGTTTTTAGGGTAGGGTAGAAAGCCATCTACTATATGTGTTGATATGTTGTTTCTGTCCTCTGTAATTGAAATGCCTCCACACATACGGGCTCTTTTCCAAATCATCCTTTGGTGCATTCCTAATAATCAGGGATGCACCGAATCCAAGATTTGGCTTTTTTGACTGTTCGGTTTTTTCCCGAACCTTTTTAGAATTTCTTTTTTCCACCGAACAGAACCCTGCGCTTGCACTAGGCGCTATGCTGGTCGACGTAATGACGCCGTCGTTGATTATGGGAAGGGGTTTACGTAGGTGGAGCGTTCAACGCAGTAGGCTGTGAGAAAGTGAAAATGGAACTCATGAGCAGAAAGTGTTGTTTGGCAGTACTTTCAGTCAAAAGAAAGCCATTCAAGCAATGCTGATTTGTTACACACAACCTCGCCGCTGTTAAAACATTTGCGTATGGAACATCCAAAAGGAATCTACAGACAGCAGCCAAAATGCAGCAACTTCAAGTATGGCAAAGGAAGGACAGAAAAGGACAAAAATACACTGCTGTGGACGTTGTTTACTTCATGAATGGGTTTACTGTGTTAATGGACTGAGGATGGGAGTAGGATTCGGTATTTGGTTTCGGATTCAGTAGAATCTTAACCAGTGGATTCGGTATTCGGCTGAACCCCAAAAATCTGGATTCGGTGCATCCCTACTAATAGTCAGATTAAATAACCCAACCGTAACAGGATTGTATTAACCCTACAGCATATGCAAGTAGGATACAAAAACTCAGTTCCTATTCTGCTGTGCCCTGTAAACAGGAGGAGATAGGTTGGAGGAAGGAGGCCTACCACCTGCTGGTGTTTGCCACAGACGATGTCCCTCACCTTGCTCTGGACGGCAGGCTGGGAGGCCTCGTCCAGCCGCACGATGGACAGTGTCACCTCAATGAGGACAATGAATACAGCGCTTCCGAAAAGATGGTAAGAAGAGCTGCCCTTTCTGTTGTTTTGCTCACAAACAGAGCAGTGTTTTTTTTATTTATTTTTTTTATACCAAAGGTAGTCTCGCTACCTTTGGTATAAAAGGTATTGCCAGACCTTCCTCCACAGCAATGCGGAGGAAGGTCTGGCTAGTCCACACAGAGTTCCCGGGATGGGAGAAAAACATGCTCGCGTTTATTGGCATTTCTTTAAACCAATTGCAATCGTCTTGGACGGTGCTAAGCGCCGGACAGAGCCACGGCACTTCTGCAAAATAGCCTCTGGAAGGAACTTGTTTTGGTGGAACGTGTGTACGTTCAAAAGTTGTTTTAAAAGTGCAACAGAAAACTCGGATTGGACAGATAGTCTAGCTAGCTCTCTGGATTTACCCTGCAGAGATCTGAGGAGCAGATAACCATAGTCCTCATGAATCCACCAGAGTTTAAAATGCCAACACAAAGAAAGCGGAAGGTAAGGGACATCCGGCCGAAAAGGACATCTGGCGGAATTTCCGGCGGCATCGGAGCAATCCCAGAAGTGGAAGTTAAGAACCTTAAGATCGCTAATATTTTAACAAATGATTAGACTTTTATGAAACTCGGAGATCGCAGATCTCCACCAAGGCACGTTCTAACTCACAATGTCAATGTCAATGATTATTCCAACACCACATGAATGCAGCACCCCATCTCGCAGTGTTAACGAAAGTGATAAATAATTAGTGTATCCGCCCTGTGATTCAGTTTCACTCCCAAAATGTATTGGGATCTTCCCATTGGCTCATGCTACATCCTTCCACCAACCATGTTTCTTGAAAATCGGGGCCAGTAGCTTTTCTTTAATCCTGCTGACGGACCAACAGACAAAGACACACACAAACCAACGTCAAACATAACCTCCTTGATGGAGGTAATAAAACCTACATTAACCAGTATCCTTAAGAGAAAAAGAGGAGCACTGTTATTTTTCAGCAACACAATGCATAAAACAGTCAAATTAAAAATGTCAAATTTGGTTTAAACCTAAGTGGAATTATCTTTTATATAGATATTTTATAGCAAGAAATTCACTCTGCAGCTTTAAATTGTCTAAGTTGAAACCTGGAACTTACTGTAACACACATTGCCATTAAACAGTAAACCTCAGATACTTTTCCGTACAAAAACCCAGCTGTTAAGGGACATTGGAATGTCCAGTGTTTACTTAAAGAATGACTAAAAGATACTCTGATTTGTTGAACTTGCTACCTTTTTTATTTTTTTATTTTCTTTTGTGGATTACTGGCTCCACTTGGCCCTTATCTAAGCATTGATTTCTGGATTTGAGTTCATTTGACGTCCAATATGTTTGCTAAATCCATCTTCATTTCAAAGAAAGGCTCAAGTGAATTCACCTGAAGTAAAATGCATTTTTTGAATTCATAGTCAACCCGGCAGCTTGAAGAAGAACACATGCTTGTTAATAGCACCAGACAGCGGGGGTAATTGCTGAGGGAAGGGCCAGTATAGACGGCCACACCTGGAGGCTGCCAGTAAAACCACTGAATAGACTGTCGACTTGTAAATACACCGCAGAGGTACATATTTCTCTTTTAAAAAGCTCTGCTCCACATTTTCAACCAAACTATTCCAATCAACATTTATATGATATAATAGGATAATGCTAATCAGGAGCCAATGGATTGTTTTTGTTAACACAAAAAGAATGAAAGACTGACTTACTTAGTTCACATGCCACATGACTAATGCTATAATAACCGATCGATATCACGTGGACGGCACTGTGCTCCTATTTAATCGATCCTGATTTATTTTCCACAAAAAGCACAACTTTAAAAGCCTGATTGATAGACTGAAGAGCTAACAGTGTAGAAATTCTGCTTATAAAAGGAAATAATTTACCTTCAACCTCCAGTCCTATGATGCTTTAAATAAGTCGCAATGCTTTCTCTTTCTCTTTGTGGGACACACAGTTCCACCTTTCTGTTTTTGACTGAGAGCGCTGGATTTATAAGTGATCACTGGAAGTTTTGGTTGTTTTTTTTTTGTTTTGTTTTTTAACAAAGAAATGTCAGTAGGGACTAAAACGAATCCAATGAAAATAACCACATCTCAAAGTGCAAATCAGGAATGCTCTCAGACTCTCGTTGTGACGCTGAAATGTGATTTTTATTTTATTTTTTTAAAAAGAGCTCTTGTCTAAAAGAAGAAAGCAAACATTACTCTGGGTTCACAGGGCCCGCAGAGCAATGTAAACACGACACCGGGGTCAGAAGAGCATCAGCCTCCGTTAGCTGGCTCCCTGACTGTGAACTCTATACTCCGTATGTATGGATGAAATCTCCCATAAACTCCTCTTGCCATCTCTCTCTCTCTCTCTACAGGACTATCCCTCTCTGGCTCTTCTGGGGGAGAAACTGGCGGAAAATAACATCTTTCTCATCTTTGCAGTGACAAAACGGCTGTACGTTATTTATAAGGTACTTTTTGATTTTGATCATTTATTCTCGAAGTACACCTACTTTTCCTGTTAACTATACTGTATAGTCAGGTCACTAATGCTGTCTCTTACTTCTTCCCTGCCAAAGGATTTTACTGCACTGATACCTGGAACTACAGTCGAAATCCTGGACCAGGACTCCAAGAATGTAATTCAGCTGATCGTCGCAGCTTACAACGTGAGTAATTGAAAAGCTGCGGCGGCGTGACTGTCGGTGGGTCGGTTTCCTGTTTGTGTGCGTGCCTGTGTTTGTGAGTCAAGTAAACGTGACAAAGAGGGATTTGAGAAGAAAGATAAGGAGAGGGGGAGGAAAAGGAAACAAATTCTTCCCAGTACTGTGACACTGTTAATGAGCACCCAGCTGGAGTTCTCGTTTCGGTGGGACGGGACGGGGGTGCTGAAGTGGTTTTAACAGCTGACTTTGTAGCAAATTGGATTCTTTGTTGTAGAGATATTTCCCTTAGGGATAGAAAACCATTAGTCGATTTAATCTATTAGTCGATCAACAGAAAAGTAATCCAGAATTAGTGATCCTGTAAGTTACTAATCACTTTGCTTCAGCCACGCCAATGTGTTGACCATCTTTGGGTTTGGGCAAAGCATTTTAAAGATGCCCTGGTGCCTTAGGGAACCAGGAAAAAAAAACATATTTCTGGTAGGAAACTTATGTTTACTTTTTCAGACTTTTCCTTTTTTTTTTTTTTTTTTTCTGTTCTAGCAAATTACTGGAAAATGTAACCTCCCCCCGGCCTCTGAAAAAGACTGGTGATGTGGTCCCTGGTCATTTTAGGACCGACATATCAACCAGTTTTTGGAACTTATTAAAGATGATTATATTTGGGTTTGAATAGATACAACGTGGTAAATCTTACTGCAGCAGTTTGGAAGTGAATTAAATCAGCTAGACATATAAAGGACTCTACATTAAAGATGGAGGTTAGAAATTGACCCACATACACACTTATGGTGCTTACCCACTGCTAGTACCGGCTCGGCTCGGCTCGGCCGTGGTGCCCTGTCCTCCTTTCTCCATTGCAGATTTAGTACCGCCTCGTGTGTTAGGTAAGAGTGGCTGGTCGTCATAGTGACGCCGCCGGAAACTGCCGTGACCTAACCCGACACACACACACACACACACACACACAGAACGTCGAAGGTGTGTTGTTTTTGACTCTCGGCATGTGGCTGTTGCCACAGCCAGAAGAAACATTTTGTTACAAAAGGAGCTAGAGGCAGCAAAAAAAAAACCCACAGCTGGCTAAACTATTTTAAAATGGAGGTTTGTTCAGGACACCCAAGGGTGTAAGTCTCTCTCCACAACCCGTACCTCCTATGACGTCATTTTGATGCTAACAAGCACTCACCTCCCGTTAGCAACCCATTGACTCCCATTCATTTTGACGTCACTTTGACAGCGAATAACTTTACATCTGAAGCATTTAAAGACTCTATTTGTCCATTGTTTATTTCTAAAGAAACACGACAATGTATAAGGGCTGGTCCGAATACCATTTTTTGAGCTTCGAAGCTAGTAATGAGCATCGAATATTCGAAGCTTCGGAACATATTATCTCTAATAAAGTCAGGAATCTCTATGTGTCTGTCTGTTTGTTTGCATTTTGATTATTTTGAGAACCTTTCATCCAAACGACTTCACAAGGGAGTGCAGTGTCGTATTTGGTGCAATATAGATAGACCGGCCAGACGCGTTCAGAATTAATAAACTTTTAACCTCTCAAGGATCACCTTCCCGTTAACGGGACACTTTGTGACTCGGGCGTTGCTGTAACCTCGATAAAACTTCCACTCATGAGCGTTTATGCTTTAAAGCATTACATTTTTAAAATATACAGCCATGTACACAACTGTTACAAAGTAACAGAAAATAAAACAAACAATCTGCGCAGCCGAGAGTGCATGCATACCTGTTTTCGTTGTCCTTTCAGCAACAAAGTGGTATTTGGACCAAAACTTGGTTTTCATAAATCCCCAAGAGTCCAAGGAAATGTAATATCCAAGCTTTATATTCCAAAACGATCTCTTCGCCTCACAATGTTGAAGTTTCTGGATGAATCACAACGGAGAAACGCGAAACAGTTTTCCATTTCCGCACTTGTTATCGCCGCTAGCTTCTCTGCCCAGCTCGCTAAATACTCGAAGTGGGCGTCATCGTGTACCAACAGTATCTTCTTCTTCTTTGTAGTTTATTGGCGGTTGGCAAACCAACTTAAATGTGCATTACCGCCACCAACTGGACTGGAGTGTGAACGACAGATAAATGCAGAAAATAAATAAACCAAAATAAAAAAAAAAAATTCAATTCGAATACCAACCCACCAAACAAATATTCGAATATTCGGGTCCAGTCCTACAATGTATAAAAGGCTCCATTACCTTGTACCTCACGTTATGGCTCCGTAGCAGACGTTTTTGTAAAAATAGGCTAACGATTGTGTCATAACCACGCGACTTACTGTCACATAGTAGATGAATTACCGTATAGTACAGGAACTCGCAGGCAGTTTGGCCTCACATTAGCTGTTTAAGTTTATTTTCTAATGTTAACTAGCATGTTAGTTAGCAATAATTAGCCTGTGTCTATGTTATCTCCTTACATATACCTACGCTCTCCGTCTCTGTTAGATTGGGAATGATTGAGATTTCTCTCGGCACAGCTACCAGAAGACTTCCAACTTTCAGACACGTTGCTCACGTCACATCTAGGTCTTCTAGCTCAGTTGGAGGCTGCTCAGTAACGCTCAGCCAGCACCGGAAAAGTGCTTCTAACATCCTTCACTGGTCTCCGTCCAGAGCAATGAGATCTGTTGGTCCATTCATTTAACTGTCTATATGCGGACAACCCTGTCTGTCGCTAGCAATGATGACGCAGTGATTAGTGACGATTCTCTCCGACCAATCAGCAGTCTGCAGGTTTTCACATCACCTTTTGGTATTGCCTCAGCTCGCTTGGAACCTCGACGGAGGTGATAATAAAAATAGTACCTGTTGGCAGGTACCAGGGACTTTTTTTCATAATGGAAAACATAAAAAAAGTCAAGTCCAGCAGGTACTATGTAATGGAAAAAAACTCTTAGATAATGTGTGATGTGTTATTGTTATTATTATATTATTCTCTAGGATGGCCCACTTTTCTCTGTCTGGCCCCTAAACTGTGGCCTGATGTTCATCTGATTGCCTGTCTTACGTGATTAATCTGTGTGTTTTTTTGAAACCAAAGTTGCTGAACTGAACTGCGTGTAGTCAACCTTTCCCTAAATGATTTCCTGTGTGGGTGGCTGTACAGATTTTTCCTTGCCTCAGTCAGGAGGAGCTGCATCTTGTTTTGGCCCCGTGGCGGTGTGTTCTTTCTCTGCGACTGAAACAAACGCAGACTTGACACGCTCAGCATGTGGGAGTGAGCTCGAATGAAGCGCTTTGACTCACGGCCTTATTAACATTCCAGCTGCCACATTATATCCACTACTCTGGGGCTGTTAGCTGGATAGGCTTTGCCAAACACTGCGAGGTTACGTTGTGTAACCGGCTTTATTTTTCTTCAAGTTTGACTATGGCACAAGCTGCTCCTTTCTGTGATTAGAGCAGCTGCATCAATTCCACATTTTGCTGTACAATTAATTGTCTCTGAAATAACTGCGATTAACAATAAAATGGTCTCTTTCAGTCAAATGTATTAATAAATGTATTTATTTATTACTTTTTTTTTTTTAACCCTCCTGTTGTCCTCGGGTCCAATTTGACCCATTTTCAAAAAGTTTCTATATCAGAAATTTGGGTTTCTTTCAACCAAATTGTCCAAAGAAATAACGTAGGTGGTTCCGTACAACCATTTCTTTACAAGTAAAATAAATGACCAGTTCACTACTTTCATTGAATTTGGGTGTTTAATTGGATTTGATTGATTTTTTTTTTTTTATAAAAGAATGTTAAAAAGTGACAAATGTCAAAAAAAATACTTTTTAAAAAGTAGTGGAAAGCTTAAAAAAACGTTGAAAAAAAAGTCAAGAAAAATGAAACTTGGCAAAAAACGTAAAAAAAAAAACAAGTTTTACCCAGAAAAACGACAAGAAGACAACACAAGGGTTAAACAAATTCAAGTTTTGAATGAATTCCAGGATACACCTGTTGTGTATATCACCGGCATTACAATTTGGCCCATCGGAACAAAATCAACAATTACCAGTCATACGCCTTAAGACCTTAGCTAATGCTACCAATTAATTGCGGTTAAACAAAGAAACCGCAATTACGTAAAAGAATCGACCATTAAAACTGTTCTCTTAAAATTGTTACGGGCCTTGCCGTGATCGTGTTAACGGTCAGAAAAGTGTGTGTGTGTGTGTGTGTGTGTGTGTGTGTGTGTGTGTGTGTGTGTGTGTGTGTGTGTGTGTGTGTGTGTGTGTGTGTGTGTGTGTGTGTGTGTGTGTGTGTGTGTGTGTGTGTGTGTGTGTGTGTGTGTGAGAGATCGCGAGCCCATGAGGCCAAGCTTATCCATGTGATTTATCCTTGGCACAGTTACGGTGCAGTAAATGTGCCATGAGTGACTACAGATTAGGTCCGCACATGTTGCACAGAGCCGCACGCAGCTGGCATTGCAAACAGCCGTCGCTGTTTTCACATCCACACGCACAACCTGCCTCCGTGCACAGCGCTTGTGGTTTTGGTAAGATTAACTATAAAAATGTGCCTAACCAAGGCAACACATTCTCCGTGTTTCACTCTTTTCCACGCGGTTACTCGACAACAGTTACAGGCCTGAAAAGATACACTGAGGTGGCTTATAATATAAATGTCTGCGTGCGAGGCGTCAATCGTGATGTGGTTCTAGGCTGCTAGAAAATCCTGTCGAGAAGCCTGAAAGGATTCATTTCACCATGCGACAAAAGTAATTTTGTTTTTGGAGTCGCTAACCTGTACCAACAATCTCTATGTTCTCCTCAGAACATCCGCTCTAAAGTGGAGCTGTCGGTGTGGGATCACCCAGAGGACATCAGCCTTTCCTTCACCGCCACCTGCCAGGACGGAAAGCCGCTGCCAGGCCTCAGGAAGTGTGCCGACTTGAAGATAGGAGACACTGTGAGTCCCGGCCCACGCGCTTCTCCTCTCTCTCACTTTAGACTTAGACTTAGAAAAGAGGCAATTTGTTGTACAGTACAGGCATATTGACACGTAATCCACAACACAAACATTGAACCAGACATCTACAGCACTATTTATCTAACATACAGTGTTTCTCAAATGGGGGTACATGTACCCCTAGGGGTACTTTGGAGGACTGCAGGGGGTATGTGAGATATTTAACATAATGTTTAATAGTTACAAGGCTGTTGTCCAGAACATTGTTCCTCTTTGTGTAGAATTTTTTTGTGACACGTGTGACATAAATGTGACATTTGTGTCTCCTTCTTTGGCCCTAATCTCGCCTTTCTTCCTTCTAGTCCTTCTACTTTTTACAAGTTTCTCACTTTTTTCTTCTTATGTTACTGTTTTTGAAGTTTTTGATACTATTTTGACCTTTTCTTGCCTTCCTTTCTTCCTTCTTTCTACCATCTTTTTCCAAGATTTTTTTCTTTTTTTACAGTTTTTGTCTCTTTTTCTCATCAGCATTTAAATGTGTTTTTCAGTTCCAAGGCTGTTTTTTTTTTTTCTACCGAAAATGATTAGCGCTGGTTAGCTACTTGGCTTAAAGAAACAATTCAGAAGGGGTACATTATTGAAAAATGTTTGAGAACCACTGATTAGACCACTAACACATAACCTACACACATCAATAAATAGAATAAAATAAAAAGCAGTATGTTGCTCTTCACTAAAAGGCTTAATGTCATAAATAAATGAAACTACTACACAGTACTTCACATATATTCCTCCTCCAGTCATACCCCTCCCTACATCTTATTTAACTGGGTTATTGCCATGGGAATGAATGACTTTTTTGCTCACCTCACATTATAAATGTTTCATGCATCCTGTAAAGGTATTGCAGCAGCCTGGTTGTCTTCAGCTACACCATTTTAGTCATTTGTGACTTTACAGTCTTTATCAGTGGCTTTAAGATATTGGAGGGGAGGGGGGGGGGGGGGCGGGATGACTTACTGTGCTTGTCATCTTCAGGATGCCTGTCTTCGAATGAATGCGATTATTCCATGACTACGTTTTGCTAAATTATTTTCTGAGAGCAGTGGCCTGTCAGACGCATTATAGTTTTTGATTTTGACCGATGAGCTGTTCAGGCTGTGGCGTTGTCCGGGAAAAACATACACGTGTGTGACTTTGTTTTGTGTGAATAATGTGGCAAAATAGAATTTTTAGGTCATGTCGTCCAGCCCTAATCCTTCTGCTCCGCTTAAAGAGTTGTTAATAACCACAGGCAATGACTAACGAAAGCAAGTTGTGACTTGGTAGCAAACACTGTGTGACCCTTGAATCTTCTTAGAGGGAGTTCCTGTCTGATGAACACCAACTGAGATGGAGATGGAGGGGGAGGGGTTTTTAAATGTTTTTATTTTTTTATTGCTCCTCACTGTAACCACAGAGAGCGTGTTGGCACCTGGAAAGTAGCCACAGTAATGAAAGTCACATTGACTGACTGAGTGTGTGAGGTTCACTCCAGGACACACTCTTTGATACTCTCCCTACCAATCTTTTTGTTTATCCCGTAGGTGTGGATCTCAAATTGTGTTTCCTTTTTTTTAGGATTTTTTTTTTTTTAGCAGTGGGGGCAGGCCTGACCTTTTGCCTCACGACCATCAAGGCCGAGGATGAAGTGGGATTACTCTTGTGATCATTTTCCAGACTTGAGAAAACCGTCTCTTGTCATTATAAACAGCTGGGCCGTGTTTCGGTGTCTGATACGCGTTCCGGCTCATAGATCGGTTACTCAAACTGGACTTTCTGGATCTGCTCGCTGGTACATGTACAGTAGCAACATGCCCACGTCAACATAGCCCCATGCATTTTATAAACCCAGTTTGGTTTCTCTATCTAAACATGTCCTCAGACGTGTCTCAGGACTTTGTCCTTTGGCACTGTCGGCCCAGTCTCTAATATTCCACTGATAACCAGAAAAATATCCTGTTTAGAATAAAAAAAAAAGGAATTGTCAATTGGGTAGAGAGGGGTGGTGTAAACCTTTTTGATAATCCGTTCAATAAGAAAATATTAGCGCCTAAGGACCACCAAAACGCTTAATCCCAGTTGGAATATATACATTCGGTGATGTTACTTCTGGGAGCAAAACGAAACTGGTCTGCGGTTGATACTACTTTTTTGTTGGAGACCTTAAAGGATTTAAGGATTGTTGAACAATCAACAAGCTCAAAACAAGGAGTTGTTGAGCGGTGATGAACAAAGCGGGAATCCACTGAACTGTCTTTTTTTTTTTTTTTCTCAATAAAGTTGAAAAAAAAAAAAACACATCTTCTTTAATATTCCCAGCAAATTAAGACACTTTACAGCAGCCGTAACCACTTTGTGCAATAAATTGGCTTTATGATTTAAAAAAAAAAATCTCTGCCTGTTTCATGTGATTGCATTCATAGCTGAATTGGGAAATTCAAAGTTAGGCAAGGTGATAGCTGGCTTTATGATACCAGTTATCCAGCACTGAGGGACAGGACAGCAGCAGTAAGAGTACGTCTAGTGTGCCCGAATAATAGATCGAATGTTTGAAGACTGCTGTATTTTCCTCGGCTGTAAGCCTTCCCAGTTGCTGTCTTCTGTGAACAAAAGCAGAGGTCAGGCGACACAGGATGACGTTACATCTTAATTGCTTTGCATTTTGCACAGACCTCTCTGTGGTGGTCACTTCGTATTCTATACGGGCCTCAATTAAGATTAGTGTTGAGTCCCGGATCTATTGAAAAATGCTGGCAAGGGCACAGCTTCGTACATGCTGTCACACAGAGAACTTCAGCGTGGTGAAATTCTTCTCCCAAACCCCCCCCCCGTGCTCTTCACTCGGCTGCATTATATTCCTGGGACGGTTTCGGGATGGGAACGGGTGGTGAAGGAGTTGAGGCTGATTTGAGGCAGAACAACAGCAGATGGGCCTCGCTCATGTCTTTTTATCCTCAGCAGTGAAAGGAGACGGAGAGAGCGGCTCAGTCCCCTGGGTGCCAAACTTGCCAGTCTGTGCCGGGGGATATGGCCCCGTCCAGCGGCCCAGGTGTCAGTCACTGTGCCTGTGTGAGCTCGCCGTCGAGCCTGATGCTGCATCTCAATGACCTCCCACAAAAGGAGGCAGGAGGAGGCCTGTGAAAGTGCAGGCCGTGAAAGAAGTGAACTGGCAGGAGGAGAAATGCTAGCTGGAGTGTACGTAGTTAAGCCGGCGTCCTTTTCACCGTTACGGCGGAAATGTATGACCGCTAATCAAATGAATGAAACCAAGTCCACGCCAACATACCGCCGGGAAATAATTTCTCCAAACAAACCAGAAGCATTTTAATTTGATTATATGTTGTTTTGTATGGTCTTCATGGGGTTTTGCGCAGTTAATTGAATTTAAGGCAGTCATAAGAATTCCATCATCCATGGTTTTTTTTTTTTGGGGGGGTTTTTTATGATGAGGAAAATGCTTGTGAAAGTCTCTTTTTAAGATACAGTTTTCAATGTTTCTTCTACATTTCACCCCTTTTTGATGTGGCTGTCCAATCAGTACTGATGGTATTTGTAGTCTTTGAGGAAATAAATTCCCATGAGAAAGCGAGTTCTCACTGCTTGCTTCGTCGACATGTATCAGGAGGTTTTGCGCACGAACAGCGTCTTTGCTAAGCTCTCTTTGCATTTTGGTTAACGAAATAACATTTTCAAAATGTCATGAAAGGAAATATTCTTGCACCTAAACAGAATAATACAACCGTCCACCCCACCAGTATGCTACCAGTAAGGATGGTCTCCATGGTAGTCTGATAGAAATTGACCATGCTCAATTATTGAAAGGATCATAATCACAATTATGTTGGTCAGTATTGAAATCAAGATTATTTAACACAATTTCTCATTGACATTAGGAAACATGTTGCGTTTATTAAAGTTAAAAAACACTTAAACAAATCACCAATGGAAACGCCTTGAACTGTGAAATTTCCCCCTTAATATTTTACCCATTTGAACTTTTTTTTTTTCTTCATTCAGAACACAAGACAAAATAACAGTTTACTTGCAAAAAAAAAAATAAAAAATGCCTTAGTCTCTGTTGTGCCTTCTTAAAGGGGCTGTACTCGACATTCAGAACTTTAAAATAGCAGCAAACTAATATTTCCTAAGTAAAGATCTAGGGGAGTAATGAGCAGTCCTGAGCAGAGAGTCCCACTCCCTCTGTGCGTGTTGTGCGTGTGAATGCACCTGAACGCACCTCCCTGTAAGAAGCGCTGGACGGGAAAGCAAGACCGCAAAGACACTTGTTTAGAATCCTCTCTTCCTTCTTTCCTTTCCCCCGTCTTCCCCAAATGTCCTCTATATTACTACTACTTCCTCCCAAGTTTTCGCCCCCCCGTGCTTCTCCACTAGCTCGTCAGTTGTCCCAACCAGCCACATGATTGGGCGTACAGGCCTCCTCGCGAATCACATTTCCAGTAAATTTAATTGTGTCCCTCGTTATCTTGTTAAGCTTCCCGCGCTAAAGTGGAGGGGGGAATCCAGGCGACATGTGACGTAGGCTCTTCCTGTATCAGCTTGTGTTGTATGCTGGACTGAAGTCAAAAAACAAAGACTCCACTTTAATCCCCCCTTAAACTAATAGATTCATGCATTGCTCATTGATAATGGTTTGTATTAGGGCTGCACTATATAAGTAAAATATGGAATGTACGATAACGTTATTACTTGCGATAAATAAACCAATATTAAAGTATTCTCAGTTCTGCCTTTCTGCTGCTTTCAGTATTCTGCTAAAATACAACACATTGTTTGTTGAATTTAAAACAAATGAATTGAACATTAAAAAGGCGCCACTAAAGAAAGAATGACAGTTACATTTTAAAGTGCAGCTTACTACTGATATTTACTTTCACCTAATACAGGTAATCTCTGAGGGCCAGATACACTAACGCTTTTGAGCCCACTTCAGGCGTATTTGTTTCGCAACGTGCGCGTAAAAGCATGGCGAGGTATGCAAAAAAGGGCCACACTGTGGTAAAAGCGGAGAGCTGAAAATGGCGAATTGCGCTTTTCTGTGTCATGCATATGCATTCACGGGGAAAGTGGGAGTTTCCCATAAAGAGATGGGAGGGGAAGCGTAAAGTGCTCCTAATTATGTATTCCGCGGTTGGACTTTACACCGCTCTGGAGTTATTGAAAATGTTTGGATCACACAAATTGGAAACCGTCCTACCACTGGAATCTTATTCTGCAAATAGTATAAAAAATAATATTAGTGTAGTTTAATCTTTATCCTCAACTTTGCAAGAAAAAGAAGAGAAAAAAAAAAACACTAGACATGCAAAAACAAATCTATGACTGAATTTGAATGTCAGTTTTATTCTTCCTATCGATTCCGGTTGTTATCGTTTATCGATTCCGATTCTTTGAGGGGTGGAGTTGAAGCGGGTCACATGCTTATTTCACAAATAAGAGGAAAGTTGTATTTTGATTCAATGTTCGTTTCATTTTTTAGGCCTTTATTGACAGGACAGCTGAAGAAATGAAAGGGGGACCTTAACAATGTTAGACAACAACACATTTGGAACGGGACGGGCCTTGCCCAGGTTGTGACATATCGGTCTTGAAATGCCCTTTCTTGGGAGATCCAGATCCAAACACAGGATGTTCCTGCCAAGAACCGCAGGTGCTGCAGTGGTGGAATATTTGCTTTGGAACTATTTCAGCATTCAGATTTGCAAATTTTTAGCCGCATAATCGGTTAAAGTCAAGGCAACCTCGAAGAAAAAACCCTGAGCTCACCATTGAACATTCTAGGGATCGACCAATTATCGGCCTGACCCATTATCGGGGCAGATGTTTTGGAAATTTGCAGATATCTGTATCGGTGTTTTATTTTACCGATAAAGCGAATTATTAAAAAGTGCACTACTTTGGCTGCGCTACAGCTCTGTATGTAAGCAGTCTGCAACACTTGCAATACACCGTTGGCATGTTTAGACTTCAGGAAGCTATTTTTGTTTTTATTGTATTCATTTTATTGACTGTGTATTATGTTTAGAGTTTCAGTTTTATAACATAATTGTTTAAAAATGTAATTTAAAGTGGCTGTGTGTAACTTTCAGTTTGTTGATTCTAGCGGCCGCTTTGGACAAAAGCGGTAGTGTTAGTGTTACCGGGAGGGCATATAGTTGCGATGAATGTTTTGCTCTGACAGAAAATCATTCATTTACAATAAGAGAATACGTTACAGATGCATCGTTGCATTCAAATTCAAAGCTACAACAAACTCTTAATGCTCACGAGACCTCCAAAGTATTCTATGTTACCGTATTGAATCCATTTTAAGTGTTGCATACGGTAACTCAGCCTACTTTGGATGTATCGTGAGCTAAACCGGTAACGTTATCACTGTCACGGTGTCCCGGGCCAAAGCAATACAAGTTTCTTGTAAAAATAGCATTCTTTTTACTTTTACTCTCGTTTGCTGTTACAGATCATTTAAGATCATTGTATGAAAAATGAAAGAGCTTCAGAAACAAGTTACACATAGTCACTTTAAGTTCATTTTGACTAAAAAAATTTAATTTTTAGTCTTATTAATTAATAATAATTGCTGCTGATATTGGCCCTGGATCGGTCGAGCCCTAGAACAGACAGTGTTGAGGACGGCTGCTGGGATTGGGTAAATATGAGGAAAATACAAGACAAACGTGCTCATGTTGGGACAGAAAATAACAGCCGGGGCTGGGCTTCTCCTCTTGTCAAGACTTCCTTCCTCCGATCAATCAGATGGGTGTAGGTATAGTGTCATGTCCCACTTTCTGCCCAGACACAGCCACATCACACACTCAGCACTCTGTAAACTCATCTCATCATCTGGTGTAAAGAAAACAACACCGAGTCATGTAGTTCATGTCCACAGGTTAGCTAGCAGCTGCCTGGTATTTGTATAGCAGCTGTGTTTGCTCACCTCAAAAGGTGTAGGGTGGGATCAGGTCACTTATTAATGTGGAGACTCAAGGTGGTTGAAAAGTGTGGTTTAGAGGCTGTGTGATGTTTCTATTGTATACAAGGCAACTCCATATCTCAAATCATCTGAAACTGACCTGAACCCTTCTCATTCCAACAGGAAGTCTCTATCCTTTCTCCATCAGTGCCGGTATTTTGTGTATTTTTATTTCTAATCCCACCATCTTAATTAGGGGTGTCTCGATACCAAAAATTCAGTAGTCGGTGCCAATACCAGTAAAATAACACGATCCTCGATGACAAGGGGATTTGTTTTATACATGCATCTGACTGCTTGAATTTGTTGATGAAAACCATGTGTAGCAATATATAAAAATAATATCGAGGAGGTGACGCCATCGTGTGCATTGTGATATTGAATCGATTCCAGTCGTTGACCGGATAATCGCAATTGAATCGAATCGTGAGACCGGTGAAGATTCACACCCCCCAACCTCTTTATCTTTATATCTTTACAGGTATCGTTCAACGTGAGCGTGGAGGCGAGGAGCTGCCCCCCCCGCGGCACCGACCAGAGCTTCACCATTAAGCCGGTGGGCTTCAAAGAGCGTTTGGAGGTGTCTGTGGATTATCAGTGTGACTGCGGCTGCAGCCGGACAGCACAAACCAACAGCAGCATCTGCAGCTCCATAGGTACAGTAGGCCATCTGGCATTCCACTTTTCCATTTATTTATGGACATTTCACATGGATTTAAACACGGTAAAAACTACTTAGAACTGTGTTAAAAAAAAAAAAAAAAAAACCTGAGTACAATCTGTTTACAAATGGTTAAAATAAAGACCTCATTGTACCAGCAACAATGCAACGCAGCAGTGCAACCTTGTGGGTGTTTTAACATTTCATATTATAAACAAATTAATCAAATCTATGTGGTTAAAGCAAGACTGGGGAACTTTTCCCACTTCGGTCCCCCTACAGGTTGGAAGCGGAATTGTCCATTACATCACATTGTCCAGTTCATTCGAACTACAGATTTACCCGATCTGGCAAACTTGCATAATGTAATGTAATGGACAAATCTGCTTCCAACCAACCTGTAGGGGGATTGAAGCAGGAAAAGTTCTCTAGTGTAGATTTAAAACGATCCAGTTAATATTAGCCTATGCTTCCAAAACCTGCATGACCAACTGCATTATCACTTTGCAAAACTCAACATGCACACAGTGAAGCTGGCAGCAACCACGCGCTACAACGACGGAGTCTGCCTTGCATGTAAAAACAAAACCAAAAGGAAACGCGACAACTTTGAAGGCAAGGTGACATAAAAATCCATGTGAAAATCAGCTCCTGTAAAAAAAAAAAACGAACTTTGTTTATCACACAGGAGAGAAAACTTGTGCTTCGTGTAGGTTGAAAACCTTCAAGAAAGGTTGAACACTTCAATCAGTGACGTCGGACCTGATACTTTGTCTTCAGTAACTAAACTAAAAACTCCTACTTTTACCCCGTAAATGGACTACTTTATTTGGCATGATTATGGAGAGGCTCTGACTTGTGGTTGTTGTTGAGATAATGATGGCCATAAAAGCCAAAAATATACCCTAACCATATTTTTTATATTTTTAAGCTAGATATTAAGATATTTGAAATACAGTATGTACTACGTTATATCAGTTATCATATCATTTTTATGCAGGGGCACGTTCAATTATTTCTGTACACGTGTAGAGATCTGGTGGGTGCCTTAAATGACTAACTGGGAAAATCAAAACCAAGTGCAAGTGGGCAAGAAACGAAACACTATAATCTGACTGGAAACATTTCAGATGGGAACTATTGTAGGCTGGAAATGAGCAAAACGGCTAGAAATGGAAATTAGTTTGTTTATTTGGGATCCTCACTGGCTCCCGCATTGCGTATTCTTCCTGAGGTCCTTAAAACTCTCTTTATAATGGGACAATGCAGTAGGTTAATTAATATGCACATTACAGTACATCATTAACAATACAGAATAGGAAATTATAAGACCGAAAGTAAACCTATGCTATCATTTCATAACACAACTCACATGATAATAACAAAATTCACACATAGGACAAGGACAGACGCATATGGCGCTTACCCACTGCTATTACCGGCTCGGATCGACCCCGGTGCCCCAGACAGGACAGCTCCACCAGTGCGTTCCATACGTTCATGTTTTAACACTTTTAGCAGGTACATCAACATGCTATCGTCACATAACATCTGTTTGACCCTCTCAGGACATGTCTCACAATTTAACCCGCACACATATTTTGTTAAAACCTCAACCAGTGGAGTTTCTGTGTCTACTCAACGTGTCTAATCAACAGAAGTTGATATGTGTAGCTGAATAATCCTGCAGAATAAATGAAGAAATACAGTATACCTGGACTTGAAAGGCATGCCTCAAATCAGCCAACAAAATTAAAAAGTAACTCTTGCCTCCTGCAGGTACGTATAACTGTGGGACTTGTCACTGTGAGCCGGGCTACCTGGGCGCCCGCTGCGAGTGCCAGGAGGGCGAAGCCAGCAGCATGTACCTCAGCGCCTGCCGGGAAGCCGAGGGCAAGCAGATCTGCAGCGGGCGAGGAGAGTGCAGCTGCAACCAGTGTCTGTGCTACGAGTCGGAGTTTGGCAAGATTTACGGCAGCTACTGCGAGTGTGACGACTTCTCCTGTGCCAGACACAAAGGCGTCCTCTGCTCAGGTAGGAATATCTTCCACAGATTTGTCTACATTCTATACCACTGAAGCCGAGTTGGCCTGAGTTGCGTATTTGAATTCTGCTGCCAGGGCCTGGCACTGCCAAAGTGCTCTTGAGCAAGGCACCGAACCCCCAATTGCTCGGGGCACCTTTCCATGGGCAGGTCCCTCACTCTGACATCTCTCCATTAGTGCATGTATAGGTACTGAGCGTGTGTGTGTAATTCCGGCCTGTGTGTAATAACAACAGTGAAAACACTGTAATTTCCGCTTGCGGGATTAATAAAGTATATATTATTATTATTATTATTATTATTATTATTATTAACCCTTCTGTTGTCCTCAAGTCAAATTCGACCCATTTTCAAAAAGTTTCAATATCAGAAATTTGGATTTCATTCAACAAAATTGTAAAAAAAAAAATAACCGGGATGGTTCCATACAACGATCTTCACAAGTAAAATATATAATCAATTCACTACTTTCATTGAATTTGGGTGCTTTATTACATTTTGTTACATTTGAAAAAATAATTGATAAAAGAACGTTGAAAAAAGTGACCTTAAAAACGTCAAAGAATTGACAAAAACATAAAATAAATCGCAAAAAAATCGACAAAAACATTGGAAAAGCTTCAGAAACGTCGATAAATGGAGGAAAAAAAAACTCAGGTAAAGCGAAATTGTTGATAAAGACAACAAAAATGTTGAAAAAAAAAAGTTTTCTTTTTTAATTTTGACCCAGAAATAAACAAAAAGTTGCACGGTCGACAGGAAGCCAAGACAAGTGTTAAGAGAATCCTCGTGTGTGTGATTTCTTTGAGTTGCCTTGCTGGTAGTGAGTTGGTGGTTTGAACAACAGCTGTCGAGACACCGCACCTCGCTGGGTATTGGAACTTAATGAGAATACAAGCTGAAACATCAAACACACTGTAAACCCTTCAGAGCTGCTGCTTGTTGTGGGTTATAGTTAAATTTAAAGCCCATTCATGGTGTTGAGTCACGTTCCCATACCTGCTCTGGGTGTGTCTTGGTGGTTCGGCCCTCTCCAAACAAACCACAACTTTTATTTTGGAGCTGAAAGAGTCCCCTGCAGGGCTGCTGGCTTCGCTCCCGAAAGAAGCTCAGAGGAGCAGCTGCAATAGTAGTTGTTCAGATGTTGAGCAGCTCGTGTTTTTAGTTTTGTGTCCGCCTCGGAGGGCTCGGTTTGGTTTGATACTTGTCTCGGAATGATCGAGGACCTGAGAGAGGGGAGAAGACTTTTTCGCTTTGCTTTTGTTTGCTGGAAAATAGATTGAAGTAAATACAGTATGAGACAAATTTAGCACACAACCAACAACCCTGACTACATGCACGTGATATTCCGAAAAAGACGATATTCTGACCAAGCTGTTTACATGGCAAATAGAAGTGAATATTCCACCAGTATTCAAGTTTACATGTAGCAGTGCAAAATAGGGTTTTCAAAATTTTCCACCGTTGGCGGACTTGTTAGGCCATGCGAACACAGCCTCCGTTATTTATCCCTTCAACCAGCTTCTTGAAAAGCTCGGTGTTGCGATGTTTGTGCATCTCCAAAAAACTGTTGATATCCAAGTCTTTGATAATGTTTTAAAAGTAGCTGTGTTTCTCCTTCTTTTCTTTTGGGCGTGCATCTCGACCGCAGCCGTGCCAAACTGTGGGCTGGATGGTTTGTGTCCTGCAACCATAGCAACGCACAGAGCTGACCGTAAACTGGCAAGAGGCCAAAGAATGCCTCTAAAACTTGAATAATACCGGCATATCCCACATGTCTTAATCGGAAAATGCTAAATTCGGGAAAAGGCCTTATTCGGAATATCCAAACGGGAATTTGCTGCTTACATGACCTGTATCAAAATTCATGTGCTGATGCCAACTATTAATCCTCTTCCTCTCACTGAGCCATCCCTGCTTTACTCTGATGCCCAAAGAGACTCTGTATGAAAAGGCAGGTTTGGCTCAGAGTATGTGCTCCGCTCTGCCGAACAGGGCCAAACTGTTGTGTTCCCAGAACATCGGGTCCAAGTTGTGGTGCGAGACCTCTAGCCTGGAAGAAGGGGAGGGCCTCGCTGGCTCATCCCAAAGCCAATGGCTGTTCCTGTGAAACCACAGAGAGCGCTTTGTGACAGAGGGGCCAGCTTTGGTGCGATCCCATAACACAATGCCTGCCTTTATTTATCCATACCCAGTAGAAAACGGAAGTCTTTCGTTTAGTCAGCAAGCGAGGCTGGACACGCTGAATGCACGAACGCAGGCATGGATTGTTTGTGCCGATCCTCCGTAAGCAGTAATTAAAACGTAACAGTCCACTACCTTCTGCCGCTCTTCTCTTCTCTACTCCTCTCTCACCATAGTTGCCCAGTGTGGAGCCGTAATGAGTTCCTAATGATACCAAACGGTACGCCTCCTCCACACTTTCCTCCCAATCTGTCCGTTAATTATTGTGGAATGCCGTAAAAACTACTCTGTGCCCGCACGTTCCTAAGAAAACGCGCAGGAAATACTATTAAGGTCTGTTTCGAGCCCCTAAGCAAGCAAAAATATCTTGTTAACAGAATTGCGCTCCACCTGGATTGGTCACACTCGGCTGAGAGCTGCTCAT
Organism: Perca flavescens; assembly: GCF_004354835.1. Taxonomy (NCBI): domain Eukaryota; kingdom Metazoa; phylum Chordata; class Actinopteri; order Perciformes; family Percidae; genus Perca; species Perca flavescens. The sequence goes on from NC_041341.1 coordinate 9,180,717, forward strand.
TTGCAGTCTTATGTCTGGGAAAATCAGGAGTGTTCCGACTGATGAACTGCCTAAAGGCACAGCAGGTTTTAGTTAAGAGGAAATCAGCTGGCATGCTATCCTCAGTGGTGTTTTTTCTTCTTTTTTTTTTTTTTAGTCACTCTTCGTCTCCTTGAATGTCTGAAAGGAGTTTTCCCACGGGGCGCACTGAGGCGTAGCCATCAGCCTGTGAATCTGACATGCCGGTTGGAGAGTGAGCCACGGTCACCTCGGCAGATCGGGTTGTTGAACGTGTGATATTTCTTATAGTATTCTTGTCTTGGCAACTACTGCTTTGAGTTTTATTCTGGTGTACCAGGGGCTTGACTGCAAGACTCAGCAAATGCTGCGTGTAAATACAAAACAGCCAAAAATGACGGTGTGGCACTTTATATTTACCCACTTTCTTTTCAGTTCTTCGTCTATTCACTCCTATTGATCAGCTCGTGCTTTTAGATTTAGGGCTCGGCATCGCTCAGAATCTTTCGATCCGGTGCCAATTTCGATACCTCAGTTTCGATGCCGGTTCCTAACGATGCTGTTTTCGATACCATAAGTTTTTAAAATCCTTTTTCAACATCAACAAAAATCCGTTAAACACAAAGCGTTTATTTTCCACCTTAATTGTGAATCAAAACAATTCTGGTAAAACTGCTCACTCAGAGTAACATTAATAAAAGTGGCTTGCCTTGCAAGCTCAGCCTGTCAGTCTTGTCCAAGAGGAAGTGTAACGTCAACAGCACCGTGACCACTTTCGGCTCGCCATTAATATCATATCGCAGCAAACTCTGTCTGCGTGAAGTTATGAAAAACTGTAACCACACTTGAAACCACTTTATCGCCATCGCCGTGACTCACTGTGACTTCAACAAAACTGCAGACAGTTTACTGTGTGTGTGTGTGTGTGTGTGTGTGTGTGTGTGTGTGTGTGTGTGTGTGTGTGTGTGTGTGTGTGTGTGTGTGTGTGTGTGTGTGTGTGTGTGTGTGTGTGTGTGTGTGTGTGTGTGTGTGTGTGTGTGTGTGTGTGTGTGTGTGTGTGCGCATACTCCTTGTGTATACATGCATGTCAGTGTCTCCTTTTTTCTCTGGTAAATGGGAACGTGTGTTTATTCATGTTCGTGCCGAGCATTACTGGAACTATGCTTACCACTGTCCGGTTCAGCTCTGAGATTTTCTCTCCTTGCACAGCGCTGTGAAGGAATAATCTCCGAGATCACGTTATGTTCTGCCTCTGGTTAGAAGTGGTGAATGTAGGCTACAGCTCACAGCGACTTCATACGATATAGTGTCTTTTTATGTTGTGTTTTTATTGAGTTTACTCTTAGTGGAATAATAGACACTGAAAAGACAGCGTTACTTAGCGCCCCCCCAACCGTATTCCACACAACAGTCACGATGTTCCTTTCAGCTATCCGCTCATTCTCCAGGAAAGTGAAGAAATGACAAATAAAAATACAAAAGTTTATAGTAAAACGCATCGAAATAGATTCGTAACAAATTAAACATGTTTTACTTCCACTGACGGTCATATCGGACTGGTCCAACATGAATAAAGAAATAAGGACCATGTCTACAGAACAGGACATGTTTTACTGGTTGTACAGTATAAAATAAATAAAGAGAACAGGACACAACTTTTCTTTTGCTTCTCTGATTCATTCCGTTTAGTTGTCTCTATCTATTTCTTCACTCACACCGTCACTCTGTCAAAATACGCACATACGTGGTACGCCCCATAGGGTTTGTCACGTAGTGGACCCGTGCGCTGACGTGCACTAACACGTGCCAGCGGCACGGTAACTGGCCGATGAAATGATGATCATTGCACACAAAGCCAATACACAGCCAACGGACGGGGCGCAGCGCTCCACAAAATAAACCAAATATTGCATACTTATCGCGACACTTTCAATATAACATTGCGCAACGTGATATCGCGATGACGATATTGAGTCGATGTATCATGCACCCCTGATATGGAAGAGTTGGGAGCAGGAAGCTGGCAGGAGGATGTAGTTGTAGTTCAAGTTTATTGTCATATGCATATTAGTACGAAGTACCACAGCAAGGAAATACAATGTGCCTTAGCGCTCTCTCAGCACCAGTCAATAATAACAATTTTAAAAACATAACATTTAAAAACATGTAGAATATCCAAACACAATATCCACAAGTGACTAAGTTCAGACCACAGCCCTCCTTCCCGTTGTGCTATCGTTCAATAACCTTATTACCTGCGGGTAAAAACTATCCCTAAAACGTGATTTTGTGCGCGTTGGGATGCTCTGCAAACGTCTCCCCGATGGAAGGTGGGAGAAGAGATTGTATGGCGGATGACTAGAATCCTGCATATCACCTCGTGCCTTTTTTAGCGCTGCGTTTCCAGTAAATGTGTTGGAGCGACTCAAGGGGAACCCCGATGATTTTAGATGCAGTCCACACCACTTTAGTCAGAAGATTAAGGTCATGTGAAGTAGCCCTGCCAAACCACACTACAATGTTACCGGTCAGTGTACTCTCAATTGTACAGCGGTAGAAGTTCAGTAGAATGCTAAGAGACATCCCATAAATCTCAAGACACCGCAGAAAACAAAGCCTCTGATGTGCCTTCTTAATGGCACAGCTGATATGGAAGGACCATGAGAGGGAGTACTGCATCCAGGGTCAGACGATCTGTGTTGGACGACTGTCTGTCTCTGAATGTTCCGGTAATCTTATCCTCAGTATCTACACAGCCATCTGCTCTAGTGTTTATGTCTGCATCGGTCTGCGGAGCTCCGAGGCTCTCGGAGGACCATCTTTAAGGTGAATGACGTGCAGACTGCCGTGTGACGTATGGACACTGTCAAGATTTGTGTAATGACCTGATTTAAAAGTGTTTGTGTGGAGGTCAACATTAGGGCCTCACGATATGAGGAAAATATGCGATAGCGTTGTAGCGATATCGCGATAGCGATGTTACTTGCGATAAATGAACAGATATTAAAGTGTACTCAGTTCTGCTGCTTTCAGTGTTCTGCTAAAACACATTGCTTGTTGAATTTAGCAGCACTAACAAATGAATTTGAATGTGCAGTTTTCTGCTGATTATTTTCTTTCACCTAAAATAAAAAATCTGTTTTGGGTCTATAGCGATATGTCGCAGCCTTTCGCGATGTGTATATTGCGCCGGTTGATAATGCAATGACGATTCAAAAAAAAAATATATATATACATATTGTGCAGCCCTAGTCAACATGCTCATTCACTCGCCAATATTTGTTTGGGTCTATTATGTTTCTCTTACTGATGCAAGGACGACTCACTGGCTCTCTTATTAGCACCTGACATATATCCACATATATATTATTGGCCATTACTTGCTTTTTATACTGTAGATCAGACCAGTATCAGCGTATATGTGCAGATATAAACACAGAAACTGCAGGGCATAAATGTTTTACTGGAGAATTTTCTCTTTTTTTTATGTTAATTCTAGTTTTACATTTTTTTTTTTTTTTTTTTTTTTTTTTGTTATTTCATGATTTAGTTTAAGTGTCACACAGCTAACCGCAGGGCGGTTTTCCTTCGGGCATTAAAGTTGACCTGGAGGACATACATGTTTTTTTACAGGACAGCGGGCAGTTTGTTTACAGGCAGTTTAAAAACTTGATTACATTCAGGTTAAGGCGAGATTAGATCATATCTTTCCTTTTCAGTTTCTGAAACCTACCTACGTGCAATTGTGTTTTCAACAGTGTCTTCCAATCTGGTCTCTTACCACTAAGGAAATTACTGACCCAATAGCACGACTATACAATCGAGCTCTTAAGATCCACAGTAATCTTCCAAAGTGGTCTCACCATTGCGTTGCACTCACACGCTCTAACTTACCAGAACTACATAAACAGCCACGCTATTACATTTTATTTTCAGATTCAAAATAGCACTTCACCGACACACAAGATGAGACCGGTACGCCTCACTAGGTCAGTCTCACGGGCATTCATTCCAGTCTCCCCCCCCCTACCCCCCCATACAAAAACAGCTAGGGTCAGAAATCATTTTTTCATACATACACCAACATTTGGAATGACATTCCCCATCACATATTTCAAAAAGACATACAAACTGTTCCTTCTCAACAGTTACTCTTGCACTTATTGATTGTTCATGTATCGTCCAAGTCTTGTTTGCACTGTCTGTACTGTTGTTTTCAGTTGTCTGTATCTGTCTCGCCCACGCTAATGTCCTGTACAAGTGTTTCTGTCTTCATGTGCCCTACCTTGATTCTTTGTTCTATGTTTCTGCAGAACAGGAACCTGCTGGAAACCAGTTTTTAAACTGAGCCGGGCCCGTTTAAACTGTAACTTAATGTTACTTTTAATCCTTTCCTGTATAATAAATTAAATGAATACCCCGCTTTCTCACACGCCATGTAAACACCTTACCCCGGCTAAAATCGGTTAACAGACCTAGATAAATCCTTTTATTCGTGCACGTGTACACCCTAACCGGGGTAAGCTCAGGTTACGCATCTGCACATGCTCCGTAGGTTACAACTGCCCATTCGCTAGGGCTGGGCGACATGGAGAGAATCCGATATCACGATATTCTTGACCAAATACCTTGATATCGACATTGCAGCGATATTCTAAGGTTGAAAATTGGTGCGTTAACAAAATATCTAAGCACTTAGATTTTAGATAAGTAATCATCAGTAATGTGGACATAATGTCTAAGTGGGGACAAGGCAAATAGTAGAACAGTTACAACAGTCTGGTAAGTTCAGAAAAGTACATCACTTTACTGTAATGCAGCCTTTAAAACCAGGAAAAGACCACACTTATGTCATATCACGATATTGCGATATCCAAAATCTAAGACCATATCTAGTCTCATATCACGACAGCGCACATTTATCAACGTGTAAATGTGCCAGATTTAGCCATGCAGGCTAATTTTCATCTGCAGTCCCTTTTACTGTTAGTATCATCAGCTGGAGAATATACGTCCTCAGGACCTATCTTTTCACGACCAAATTGAACGGGGCCATCGGCAAAAAAATGTTGGAGAAATATCAGCTTATTTATCGGATGCCTTTTTACTCGATCTACTCTATAAGTACGTTATTGGGCTGTGTCGTTCGGTCTCTTCTCTACTGTTTGTTTGCAGCCATGCTTCAGTAAGTCCGGACTTCCTCGCCCTCCTGCCCCCCTGACCCACATCTCTTCTGCAGACTCTGCAGCTGGTTCTAAATAATGATCGAAGTGCTCAGCAGTCTCCAGTTGCCAGAAATGGCGTGGCTTTAATTCCAGACTTGTGCAAACCCTCT